>NC_045444.1:58067240-58092075 GCF_002776525.5 Piliocolobus tephrosceles
AAGAAACCTTGGAAGCTAGCGGAAGTTGGTTCATGAGCTTTAAGGAAAGAAGTTGTCTCCATAACATAAAAGTGCAAGGTGAAGCGGCAAGGGCTGATATAGAAGTTACAGCAAGTTATTCAGAAGATCTAGCTAAGACCATCGATGGAGGTGACTGCATAAAACAAAAGATTTTCCATGTAGATGAAACAACCTTGGAAGGAGATGCCATCTAGGACTTTCACAACTAAAGAAGAGAAGAGAATGACTGGCTCCAAAGCTTCAAAGGACAGGCTGTCTTTTTAGGGGCTAAAGCAGCTGGTGACTCTAAGTTGAAGCTAATGTTCATTGACCATTCTGAAAATCCTAGGGCCCTTAGGAGTTATGCTAAATCTGCTCTACCCATGCTGTATAAATGGAACAACAAAGCCTGGATGACAGCACATCTGTCTACAGCATGGTTTACTGAATACTTTAAGCTCACTGTTGAGACCTACTGCTTAGAAAAAAAGATTCCTTTCAAAATACTATTACTCATTGACAATATACCTGGTCACCAAAGAGCTCTCTGATGGAGAGGTGCAAGGAAATTAATGTTTTCTTGTCTGCTAACACAACATCCATTCTGCAGCCCATGGATCAAGGAGTAATTTTGACTTTCAAGTCTTACTATCTATCTATTCATTTGTTTAGAGAGGGAGTCTCATTCTGTCACCCAGGCTGGAGTGCACTGGCACAATCATAGCTTACTGCAGCCTTGAACTCTGGGCTCCAGTGATCCTGGCCTCAGCCTCCCAAGTAGCTGAGACTATAGGCATATGCTACCTTATCTAGCTAATTTTTTTTTTTTTTTTTTTTTTTTGAGTTGAGGTCTCTGCTGCCTAGGCTGGAGTGCAGTGGCACAATTAGGGCTCACTATGGCCTCAGACTCTGGGCTCAAGTGATCCCCCTGCCTCAGCCTCCTGAGTAGTCGGGACTACAGGCATGTGCCACCACTCCTGGGTAAGTTTTTCTATTTTTTGTAGAGACAAATTTCTCTATGTTGGCTGGTCTGGTCTAGAACTCCTGGCCTTAAACAATCTCCCTGCCTTAGCCTCCCAAAGTGCTGGGATTACAGATATAAGGCACCACCCTTGGCAACTCTTACTTAAAAAATATATTTGGAGTCAGGCTTGGTGGCTTGTGCCTATAATCCTAGAGACTCAGGAGGTGGAGGTGGGAGGATTGCTTGAGGCCAGGAGTTTAAGACCAGCCTGGGTAACATAGCAAAACCCAGTCCCCAAAACCAAAAATTAACAACAAAAGAAATACATATCATAAGACTATAGCTGCCATAGATAGTGATTCCTTTGATGTATCTGGGCAAAGTAAATTGAAACTTTCTGGAAAGGATTTACCATACTACATGCCATTAAGAACATTTGTGATTCATGGGAGGAGGTCAACACATCAACATTAACAGGGGTTTGGGAGAAGTTGATTCCAATGCTCATGGATGACTTTTGAGAGGTTCAAGGCTTCACTGCAGCTGTGGTGGAAATAGCAAGAGAACTAGAATTAGAAGTGGAGCCTGTAGATGTGACTCAATTCCTGCAATTTCATCAATTTCATGATCAAACTTGACTGGATGAGGAATTGCTCCCTTTTTTTTTTTTTTTTTGAGATGGAGTTTCACTCTTGTCACTCAGGCTGGGATGCAATGGCACAATCTTGGCTCACTGCTATCTCCTGGGTTCAAGTGATTATCCTGCCTCAGCCTCCCAAGTAGCTTGGATTACAGGTGCCCGCCACCATGCTCAGCTAATTTTTGTATTTTTAGTAGATACGGGGTTTCACCATATTGGCCAGGCTGGTCTTGAACTCCTGACCTCAGGTGATCCAC
This sequence comes from Piliocolobus tephrosceles, assembly GCF_002776525.5. Lineage (NCBI taxonomy): Eukaryota > Metazoa > Chordata > Mammalia > Primates > Cercopithecidae > Piliocolobus > Piliocolobus tephrosceles. The sequence goes on from NC_045444.1 coordinate 58,069,102, forward strand.
CCATCTCGGCCTCACAAAGTGCTGGCATTACAGGCATGAGCCACTGTGCCCAGCTGGAGTTGCTTCTTACGGTGAGCAAAGAAAGTGGTTTCTTGAGATGGAATCTATTTGTGGTAAAGATGCTGTCATTTCAGCATTGTTGAAATGACAACATGGGATTGAGAATATTTCATAAACTCAGTTGATAAAGCAGTGAGAGGATTTGAGAGGATTGACTCCAGTTTTGAAAGTTCTATTGTGAGTAAAATTCTCAAACAGCACCTCATGCTACAGAGAAATCTTTCATGAAAGGAAGAGTCAATCGACACAGAAAACTGTATTGTCTCATTTTAAGAAATTGCCACAACCATGCCACCCTTGAGTAGCCACCACCCTGATCAGTCAGCAGCCATCAATATCAAGGCATGACCCTCTACCAGCAAAAAGATTATGACTCACTGAAGGCTCAGGTGATTGGTAGCATTTTTTAGCAAAAATGTTTTTAAATTAAGATATGTACATTTTTAAAGATATAATGCCATTGCACATTTAATAGACTACAGTATAGTATAAACATAACTTTTGTGTGCACTGGGAAATCAGAACATTTGTGTGACTTGCTTTATCGTGATATTCATGTAATTGTGGTGGTCTGGAACTGAGCTTGCACTGTCTCTGAGGTGCGCCTGTACTTCTTTAATCATCCATTTGTATACCACCTGTGACTTACATTTGGTTCAGTTTTTAGGTTACTTTGTCTCCTGTGACTTCTGCATCAAACTTTTCCTTTGTATATAAACTTGGTCTCTACTCTGATAACTTTAATTATTTTATTTTATTTTATATTTTTTGAGATGGAGTTTTGCTCTTGTTGCCCAGGCTGGAGTGCAATGGCGTGATCTTGGCTCACCACAACCTCCGCCTCCCGGGTTCAAGTGATTCTCCTGCCTCAGCCTCCCAAGTAGCTGGGATTACAGGCATGCGCCACCATGCTCGGCTAATTTTGTATTTTTAGGAGAGGCAGGGTTTCACTATGTTGGTCAGGCTAGTCTCGAACTCCCGACCTCAGGTGGTCAGCCCACCTCGGCCTCCCAAAGTGTTGGGATTACAGGTGTAAGCCACCGTGCCTGGCTGACAACTTTAATTTTTAAATAGAGACAGGTTCTCTCTACATTGCCCAGGCTGGTCAGGAACTCCCGGTCTCAACTGAGTCTCCTGCCTTGGCCTCCCAAAGTGCTGGGATTATAGGTATAAACCAGTGTGCCTGGCCCTGATGACTTTTAAAGAATATTTTATTTTCAAAAGACTGAGTCTCACTTTGTCGCCCAGGCTGGAGTGCAGTGGCGTGATCTCAGCTCACTGCAACCTCTGCCTCCCGGATTCAAGAGATTCTTCTGCCTCAGCCTTCCAAATAGCTGAGATTACATGTACCCGCCACCGTGCCCAACTAACTTTTGTATTTTTACTAGAGATGGGGTTTCACCATGTTGGTCAGCCTGATCTTGAACTCCTGACTTCAAGTAATCTGCCTGCCTCAGCCTCCTAAAGTGCTAGGATTACAGGTGTGAGCCACCGCACCTGGTCCCTGACAAAAGTTTAATTAGGCATCTGGATGCCTGTTATATAAAAATGTGAAGGCTGTAGAGGTGCTCTTCTGTAACACACCCCTATCCTGGCTTCCCTTACAGACTTTCTCGAATTCAAAACCAGGTGCACTCTTTGCTTTCCATTTCCAAGGCCTTTCTACCTGCAGCAATTGTTGAGAGCAGAGGGAGGAGGATGTGCTGTGTGCCTGTTTTTTTTTTTTTTTTTTTTTTTTTTTAAACTAGGGCAAAGTCTCTTACCTAAATCAGTAGAGCAGCTTCAAATGTGCAGTTTTGCACACCCCTCTCCACGAGCCGGAACTCTCCCAGTGCGCTGCTGCCTCAGAGCCTTAGATTGCATTATTGCCATGCTCTTCCTCCAGAGATGCAGCCTCCCCGCTCCTTCACCCCTCAGTTCTTTACTCAAATACACCTCTGAAAGGTCTCCCAGGCAGGATGGTGGATACATACCACACAGTTCCTGTCCCCTTCCCTGATTTATTTTCATTCTTAGCAGTTTGTACATAGTAAATATTATCTGACATATCAAGGAATAGGCATTCTGGTTATCAAATATTTTGCAAGCAGATTAGTGCTATATATGCCGTGTATTGATCACCAATATTCAAATCATGCACCTAAAGTTATTTAATGATATATTATGCTCTGAGATTCTATGATTTTTATTTTCTGTCTCCTCTGAGTGGAATAGAAGTCCCTACCCTGACAGCAGAAGCATACAGATTTGTATATATGTATAAACACACAAACATCTGAGTACACCCACATACATACATATACATATACCTAACACATGGGAGGTACACTGTATATTATGAATAAATGAATAGACAATAAACAGAATTCAATCTTTTTTATTCAGAAGGTACTTTAGAGTTGTATAATTTTTTAGGATTATCAGGTACTGTATGTGCACAAGTGTGCCCGTTAATGAAGTCCTGATTAACAGATTGCTAGATAATGGGGTTTATTGCATTTCCAGTTTAGACAATTAAAACATTGATTGAGCATCTAATTCACACTCTACACTTAGTTGCATGAACAGGCAAATAAAATGAAACATCTGACTAATCTCTTACTCACTATGCGATTTCAGTCCCCACCCTGTAAAAGAGGTCAGACTACAAACTATCTGCTCTTGTCAACTCCAAATGGCTCTCTGAATGTTGTTCCCAGTACACCTAAGCCAATGGCAAGGGAGATCACAAATCATGCTCTGACTGGTTCATTTATCTACCATGTGCCTTCAGTATTAATACCTGACACTTCATGTGCTAGCCAATTTCTCTTCTCAGTAATCACATCTTTCTTCTATTTTCTATTCATATAAACCCCACTTCTCAGTCTTTAAGAGTCTAGTCATGTGGTCTCTTTCTCCACTGGCATCTGTCCAACCCTCTGGCATCTTCTGTACAAATGTCCAAGCCTCATCTCTTAATGTTGGTTGATGATAGGACTTCGTCTAGCCTTTCATTTCTTCCCTGGCTTTGGACCAGTCCCTCTGTTCCTTTCCAGGATCTCTGTAGCTTTAATCAGTTGTGCCTCTGATCTGTGCTGGTCACACCTGCAAGCCCAATCCACGTAATACGCTCTTCCTCCCTAAACTTCAGAAACTCCATCTGCTTCCCTGAGCGATTCCAGCCTTCCCTGAGCTATTTCTCAGACTACTTCAGCTGGGTTCTCTTGACGATCAAATGCTGAAATTTCATGTGCTATTCCTTTCAGCTTTTTGAATATTCCGTTTGGCTTAATTAGGGCGCTGCAGGATCCTACTTGGTCTTCATAACTTTAGAGAGGCCCAGCATCACCCGGCAGGCACAGGTAGGGTAGCAACTTCCAGGTGATCTGCCAAGCCTAGTATTGCTCACTCCCTCAGCTCCTCCATGAGCCAGTGGGGGACAGGCCACTGTTTTCAGGAAGGAGGAGCAGTTAGGTTTAAGAAAATCCTGTTGGATTTAGGAGATATTTATTTCTCCTAATAATATTTATTAGGAGATATTTATTTATTTAGTGGTTTCAGTGTTTTATTTTTTATTTTCTCAGGTGGTGGGCCTTTTGATGACAGCTATGGAAAAGTCTTTCCAGAAAAATGCATGTGCATATAAAATTAGAATGTTTCCAAGATATGCATGGACCTCCTGAAACCCACTGAAGATTCCATGGCCCCAGGTTAGAACTCATTTCCCTAGAGCATATTTCATGTTTGTTCTTTGTGTGTTTTTTTTTTTTTTTTTTGAGACAGATTCTCGCTCCATCACTCAGGCTGGAGTGCAGTGGCTTGATCTGGGCTCACTGCAAGCTCCGCCTCCTGGGTTCACGCCATTCTGTTGCCTCAGCCTCCGAGCAGCTGGGACTACAGGCGCCCGCAACCATGCCCTGCTAATTTTTTTGTATATTTTTTAGTAGAGACGGGGTTTTATCGTGTTAACCAGGATGGTCTCCATCTCCTGACCTCATGATCTGCCCTCCTTGGCCTCCCAAAGTGTTGGGATTACAGGCGTGAGCCACTGTGCCCAGCCTGTTCTTTGTGTTTTTTCTTCTACCTACTTGTCCACTGACTGGTTAGAAAGCATTGTCTTAATGAGACAATCAAACAGACATGAATGATTCTGATGTCTTGGCTTTTTTTTTTTTTTTTAATTGTTAAAGCAAGCTTTGCTTGTCCTTGGGATTTAAAGAATTAGGTAGTGTTTTTTCTCCTACCTTCCAGCCCCCTATCCTCCACCAATCCCGTAACTTTAAAATTACAAGGTTCTGTCTTTTGAGTTATTTGGTGGGAATTCTCCTTTGAGTTTATACCGAGAGTTCTTCAGTATTGGCTTTTTACCTCTTTCCCACACAACTCAATTTACATCTGGTGGACTTACTAGGAACAAAGGGACTGATAGTGAAGTGGGATAGCCTAGGAGTTAAGAGAATGGACCCCATAGCCAGGCTGAGCTGAGTTTCTAAACTTAGTGATCTTAAATTGGTGGCTCAAAGGCTGGAGAAGCCAGAGGGTAAGTTTTGTTTTGCCTGCCCAGCCTATCCAAAAGCAAAGTTACCATAATCTCAATGAAAGAGGTCAACTATTGTCTTATGCTGATCCTCTAAAAACATTTAATTTATGCCAATTGCTTGCTCCAAGGCAATTGAGTTTAGGATTTCACTTGCTCATCCGTAAAGGGGGCACACTACCTACCTCAAAGAACTAAATTAATTTTTTTTTTTTTTGAGACGGAGTCTCCCTCTGTCGCCCAGGCTGGAGTGCAGTGGCCAGATCTCAGCTCACTGCAAGCTCCACCTCCCGGGTTTACGCCATTCTCCTGCCTCAGCCTCCCGAGTAGCTGGGACTACAGGCGCCCGCCATCTCGCCCGGCTAGTTTTTTTGTATTTTTTTTTTAGTAGAGACGGGGTTTCACCGTGTTAGCCAGGATGGTCTCGATCTCCTGACCTCGTGATCCGCCCGTCTCGGCCTCCCAAAGTGCTGGGATTACAGGCTTGAGGCACCGCGCCCGGCAGAACTAAATTAATTTATGAATGTAAGAACTAAATGAGTTAGCTTGGTTCCTGTAAGTTCTTAACAAACTGTACATTTGATTATTGATAATAATTTACATTGATGAATGCCTTCGGAAGTGCTTCGAAAGGGATCTGCAAGCATGGGGGTGGAAGGTGGGAGGGAGACAGGATAGACTTGAGGGATATTGAGTCCATTTGAAAATAAAATTAAGCCTGTCTCCTGAGAAAGCCACATAAAGTGGAAGAGATAATTTGGCCCAGAAAACTGAGGAACAGTAGCCTGAAACTGCTGGCACACAACTCAGAGAAGTCAATGTCAGGAGTTCCACCAGAATGGGAATGAATGGTTTAGTGCTGCTTCCTGCAGAGGGAAGGAAAGCCTCTGCCAGGCCTCTTTCCCACGGAGTCTCACCCTCAGGTCTTCTGTGCTGCTCACAACTGCCCTCTTCCACTGCCCACGCCTTGGATTTCACAGGTGTTTCCAGACATGGAAATGCTTTTGATGGGTGGCCTCCTCTGCAGCCCTGGAAGTTGGGCCTGGGTGTCTGGAGCTCATTTTTGTCCGTGGCTGGGATGCTTTCTGCTTGGGCTCCCTCAGGCTTCCACGAGCTGACCACCTCAGCCTGCATATATTGACCTCTCATCGACTCAGGTTCTGTCATTGGTGGAGGGGAAAAAGTATACTGAGAGAGCCCTGATGGGGCAAGGTGGGCAGACTCTGCCTTCTGACTTTGGGTGGCAGAGTGGTGGGGCTCAGTTGGATTATTAAGGAGCTCAGGCTCCCATCAGAGCTGGGGGTTGGGTTGACACTGGCTTGAGGGCAGGGACTAAAACTTTTAGTGTTGGTACAGGCTAGAGGTTAGGAGTGCAGACCCCTGGGCTCAAATCTATTCTGTTGTTTACAAGCTATGTGACCTTGGGCAATCTCCTGAAGTCTCAGTTTTCTCATCTGTAAAATGGGAATAATAATATTATCTACCTCAGAGGATTGCTGTGAAGAGTAAATAAATAAGTGAAAAAGTACATTTATAAATGTTAGCTACAGTTAGTAATGATTAGCACAAGGCCAGGGCATGCATTGCTGAGTTGGGTATTAGGGGCAGGCACTGTTCAGGCAGGTCTGGGGCCCAGAATGAAGTTAACCAGGGAATTAAACAGACTTGGGGACAAGCATTAGGATGGATGAGGTTAGGGTTGGTGCTGGAGTACAGCTTGGCCCAGACTTTCATTGAGGGGTTAGAGGAGCAGGGAGGGAACCTGGTGGAAGCAAAGGCAGCTTCTGTTTTGCCCCCAAACCTTGAGTACCAGTATGGACACATGTGCAGACTCTTGTCCCTCCCCTCCACTCCCCGCTCTTGCCAGCCAGACCAGGGTGTCTGTAGTCATGGAGAGGGCTAAGAAGTGGGAGGGAGGGCTCTGAGCTATTTCAACATGGGTTGGGATTGGTGGTGGCTGTAGAGACAGTGCCAGAGGCTGGCTGACAGGTAAGAATCACTGCTGTTGTCATCTGCCTCCCAGGTCTCCTACCCCTAACGGTTCTCTTATCTCCATAGTTGGGAAAACCCAAGAAAAATCTTGAGAGTAGTCTTGGATCCTCAGGACAGTGAAGATGACACTGTAGAGGCCAAGGGAAAACTTCACCTTTACCCTCTGAAGTTTTGCTGAAAAATCAACTCACAGAAGGAGATTAATAAGAGAAATGACATACAAATTTATTAACATTCATATGGGGAAGAACCACAGAGTGATTACCCCAAATCCCAATGGGGTTCAGAAGCTTATATACCCTCTTGAAAGTATAGAAAGAATGGGGGCTTGTATCCTGGCAAAACAGGTTATGGGAGGGGGAGAAGAGAAGGCCTGGCTAGCAAAGGTGGTCATGTTATGCAGGTGAAACCTCACAGGTAGCAGCCTTCAGAGTGGAGAGATGGTGAATGTTCTTTCAGATCTTTAAACGTGTCAGACTCTCAGTTCATCTCTCCTAGATCTGGACAAAGGAAGGCCTCTGAGAAAGCCTGGCTGCATCAATGCAGGTTCTTTGCAGATGCAAATCTCACCCTGTCAAAAGACAGCTTTGCAGGGCTGCTGATGATTGCAGGCTCTCTGAACAGCCATCTCAAAGTATGCCGAAGAAGTCTATTTGGGGGTCCAATATTTTTATTTCCTTCAATACCAATCTTCCTCCAGGCAGCTCTGATGGCTCCGACAGCTCCAAAGCTTGGACAGTGGGCTGGGGAGGACATGGCTGTCTAGGGAGGACCCCTGCCCAGGTGGTGCATCAGGTCCTGGTACCATTGTGCCTGGTGAGTGGTCCCCAGTGTTTGTGATCATGGTTTTCATAACCTGCAGGCAGCTAGTGGAGAGCTTGTTCTGTAGAGAAGGAGAAGTGTGTAGCAGGTGGAGAAGGTCTGAGACTCTAGAAAGGCAGTCTCAGCCTGCTTTGAATCAAATAGCGGGAACAGACAAAATAATTTCCTCTAGCATGGATGGGTGGGTGGACCAAATGAAAGAGCCAGAATTCACCAGACTTGGTCTCGGGGCAGGAGTAGAAGTAATTATTTTTATTTCATTTCAATATCCTGCTCACTTCTTATGCTGATTAGGGCAAGCCCACAGTGGCTATCTATTTATTTGTGTAGCACTGCCAGGACTGCCAGCACTGCCATAGGAATGCACATATTTATGCCAGGGGTGCTCTTGATGTTCTCAGAGCTGCCAGCACTGCCCTAGCCAGAGTACTGCGGATGTGCCGGAGCCCTTAAGGCATCAGCATTGCTTCACGCCCCCCCGAGCCCACGAATCAGAAGAAAGCAGGAGTTGGACAGGCTGCATCGGCTGTGTGTGTGTGTGCATTTAATAGAGGCAAAGGAATGCTCTTGCATTGTGGTTTAGGGACGGAAAAGGAAACTTCTTTGAGGGCTAACCATCCTGGTGTTGTTAAAACTTACATTATTACATTAGGATTATTTTAAGTGGTCTGTAATAAGGTAAAGTGAAAGGAAATGAGCAGATGAGAAGCTTTCTGGGCTCTAGTTGTGAAAATGAGAATGAGAAACACCAGAGGCCTTTTTCTTAGAAGCGTGAACGGATTATGGAACACCCACCATTTCCATTATCATTTGATGTCTTTCCCAGTTTGCGGCCAGTGAGTGCAATTAAAAACGAAACAGAAATAAGATTTAGAACTTTGGAAAGGAGAAGACAAAATTTTATTATTTGCAGATGATATGATTTTATATCTAGCCTACTAAAAAATTCAGGGCCGGGCGCGGTGGCTCACACCTGTAATCCCAGCACTTTGGGAGGCTGAGGCGGGCAGATCACAAGATCAGGAGTTTGAGACCCGCCTGGCCAATATGGTGAAACCCCTTCTCTACTAAAAATACAAAAAATTAGCTGGGTGTGGTAGCGGGAGCCTGTAGTCCCAGCTACTCAGGAGGCTGAGGCAGGAGAATCACTTGAACCTGGGAAGTGGAGGTTGCGGTGAGCCAAGATCGTGCCACTGCACTCCAGCCTGGGTGACAGAGCGAGACTCCATCTCAAAAAAAAAAAAAAAAAAAAAAAAAAAAAAATCAAGCAAAATGAAACTCCAACTATTGGATTTTAAAAAAGAAACAGGATCTTACTCTGTTGCCTAGGCTTGAGTGCAGTGGCATGACCATAGCTTACTTCAGCCTCCCAGGCTCAAGAGATCCTTCCTCCTCTGCCTCTCAGATTTCTGGGATTACAGGTGTGAGCCACCGTGCCTGGCCCTGACTATTGCATTTAATGAGAATTGAGTGTGTTGGCTGCAAGCAGGATATATTCAAATCAAAATGTTTTCCATATGCCAGCATTGATAAACTTTAAAATATGAGAGAGAGAGAGAGAGAGAGAGGAGAAACAGGGATAGAGAGATTACTTTAAACTCATAAAATACTCAGGAATAATCTATGTAAAGAAAACCAAAAAAAATTTGCTCAGCATTATAAAGAAAGATGTGAATAAAGAAACTTAAGAATGAAGAACCATACCATACTTTTATTTTTTCTGATTGTGTATGTCTAAAAATTTCATGTCCTCCTTCATTACTACTTACTGCATTTGTGCTATGTGCTAGGGGGTGGGGATTCAATGGTGAAAAACACAGATACAGTTCCCATCTTTATGGAATTTACATTTAAATGGAAGAGATGGGCAAAGAATAAACAGAACAAATGATTTAAATAAATACGGCTAACAATAAGTATCCAAGGGAAATAGCCTTTCCCTTTGACTTCTCCTGTGATAGATCTCTGATTGCCCCTATTATTTAGCTATATAAAGTGCCCAAAGTTTTTTTTTTTTAAACCACAAATACAATGACAATAGTAAATTTGTGAGGTGAGTAGTGCATGATCAATCTAATTTAACTGGTAAGAAAATATGCAAACAGGGGCACCGTAAATCACCTTAGCTCTCACTTGCGAAGGTCAGAACTCCCTGAATACTGGGTTCTTTTCTTTATTATTCATGTATTTATTTTTATTTCAATAGGTTTTCGAGGAACAGGTAGTATCTGGTTCCATGAATAAGTTATTTAGTGGTGATTTCTGAGATTTTGGTATACCAGTTACCTGAGCAGTGTAGTGTATACTGTATCCAGTGTGTAGTCTTGTTCCCTCAGCCCCCTCCCACCCTTTCCCTTGAGTCCCCAAAGTCCATTGTATCATTCTCATGCCTTTGTGTCCTCATTGCTTAGCTCCCACTTATGAGTGAGAACATACACTGTTTGGTTTTCCATTCCTGAGTTACTTCACTTAGAATAATGGTCTCCAATTCCATCCAGGTTGCTGTGAATGCCATTATTTCATTCCTTTTTATGGCTGAATAGTATTCCATGGTATATGTATACACCACAATTTCTTTATCCACTTGTTGTGATGAGCATTTGGGCTGGTTCCATATTTTTGCAATTGAGAATTGTGTTGCTCTAAACATGCATGTGCAAGTGTCTTTTTTGTAATGACTTTTTTTCCTCTGGGTAGATACGCAGTAGTGGGATTGCTGGATCAAAAGGTAGTTCTACTTTTAGTTCTTTAAGGAATCTCCACACTGTTTTCCATAGTGGCTGTACTAGTTTACATTCTCACCGGCAGTGTAAAAGTATTCTCTTTTCATCACATCCACACCAACGTCTATGATTTTTTGATTTTTTCATTATGACTATTCTTGTAGGAGTAATGTGGTGTTGCACTGTCGTTTTGATTTGCATTTCCCTGATCATTGGTGATGTTGAGCATTTTTTCATATGCTTGTTGGCCATTTCTATATCTTCTTTTGAGAATTATCTATTCATGTCCTTAGCCCACTTTTTGATGGGATTGTTTGTTCTTTTCTTGCTGATTTGTTGAGTTCCTTGTAGATTCTAGATTATTAGTCCTTTGTTGGATGTTTAGATTGTGAAGGTTTTCTCCCACTCTGTGGGTTGTCTGTTTACTCTGATAATTGTTTCTTTTGCTGTGCAGAAGCTTTTTAGTTTAATTAAGTCATATCTATCTATCTTTATTTTTGTTGCATTTGCTTTTGGGTTCTTGGTCATGAAGTCTTTGCCTAAGCCAATGTCTAGAAGGGTTTTTCCAATGTAATCTTCTAGAGTTTTTATGGTTTCAGGTCTTAGATTTAAGTCCTTGATCCATCTTCAGTTGGTTTTTGTATAAGGTGAGACATGAGGATCCAGTTTCATTTTTCTGCATGTGGCTTGCCAATTATCCCAGCACCATTTGTTGAATAGGGTATACTTTCCCCACTTTATGTTTTTGTTTGCTTTGTTGAAGATCAGTTGGCTGTAAGTATTTGGCTTTATTTCTGGGTTCTCTATTCTGTTTCATTGGTCTATGTGCCTATTTTTAGGCCAGTACCATGCTGTTTTGGTGACTATGGCCTTTTAATATAGTCTAAAGTCAGGTAATGTGATGCCCACAGATTTGTTCTTTTTGCTTAGTCTTGCTTTGGCTAAGTGAGCTTTTTTTCTGGTTCCATATGAATTTTAGGATTGTTTTTTCTAGTTCTGTGAAGAATGATGGTATTTTGATGGGAATTTCATTGAGTTTGTAGATTGCTTTGGCAGTATGTTCATTTTCACAATATTGATTCTAATGGGTTCTTTTCTTTAAGTGGAAATGTTTCTTCTTTTTCCTTTGTTTAAATGTGTTCTTGCATAAGTCATGGGAAAGACAGGAGGGTTTGATTTGGCCTGTGTCCTCAGAAGTAGACCAGGCCTACTTCTGGATGTCATCATGCTGGCCAAATCTGAACTTGACTAGCAAATCATAAGAATGCAGTTAGTTCGGCCGGGCATGGTGGCTCATGCCTGTTATCTCAGCACTTTGGGAGGCCGAGGCAGGTGGATCATGAGGTCAGGAGATTGAAACCATCCTGGCTAACATGGTGAAACCCTGTCTCTACTAAAAATACAAAAAATTAGCTGGGTGTGGTGGCACATGCCTGTAGTCCCAGCCACTTGGGAGGCTGAGGTAGGAGAATCACTTGAACCTGGGAGGCAGAGATTGCAGTGAGCCGAGATTGCACCATTGCACAGCCTGGGTGACAAAGCGAGACTCCGTCTCACACACACACACACACACACACACACACACACACACGAATGTAATTATTTCTTCAATGAGAACACATGGGCACAGGGAGGGGAACATCACACACCAGAGCCTGTAGGGAGGTGGTGGGGGGCAAGGGGTGGGAGATAATTAGGACAAATACCTAATGCATCTGGGGCTTAAAATCTAGATGACGGGTTGATGGGTGAAGCAAACCACCATGGCACATGTATACCTATGTAACAAATCTGCATGTTCTGCACATGTATCCCAGAACTTAAAGTAAAATAAATAAAAAAAAGAATGCAGTTAGTTCTTCCTGATGCTGGAGACTATCACAGTTTGTGGAGCTCTGCTTGACTTGAATGGTTAGCCAGGGAAGAATGTAGTTTAAATATTTTTGCACCATTATTTATTATAAAAGTCGTAGAAATGACTTTTCTAGAGATAGAAAATACCATTATAGCATAAAGGCGTTGAACTTAAAGTGGAAACAAATCTGCCTCCAGAAAGAAAAATCTGTTTTTTCTTCTCCATTTGTCACCGGCATCTTAAACTTTTCATCTTTTTCCACTCTGGCTACACCCTGAATGAAAGTTTGCCCATTTCCTCTGCAATGTCTGCCCAAATCTTCTGTCAACTCCTTTCCTTTTGCCCTATCAGAGTTTTCCAAGGGGTCCCATAGCCAACAGACAATGCTCAGCTGGAGAGAATACAGGAAGCAGATAACCACATTCTGCACAGACGGTCCTCCTTTGGTCCTCTCTTTATATAGTGTGCTAAGTACACGTGGAATTAATTTTGCCTCTGCGGCTTCACTAATTGCCAACTGACACATTTGTTTCTAGAAAAAAGGTAGGTGTAGGCCAGGTGCAGTGGTGGATTAGGCTTAAAGAATGTTTTTATTTTGCCCCGAGAGGAAGGGCTGAGGGTGCTGCTTCCCTGTTGGAGCATCCAGGAATTTGAGGACCGTGCTCAAGGAGAAGAACTGACCCTTCGCTTTCTCTTTTGGGCCATGATGCTATGTCTGGGGAAGCAGAAACTCCAGTGATAAACCGTTAGTGCTGAAAGGGAACTTTAAAAGCATTCATTGCAATCATTCCCTTTCACAGATGAAGTAACTGAAGCCTTGAAAGGTGAAATAACGTTCCCCAGGAGATTCCCAATCTTTAGCCCAGTGGTATTCCCAACACACTTTGGCATCTGTTATAAACTTCAGAAGCCATTACTGGAATCTGCTGGGCATGGCCCCTTCTTATACAGCAGTGAGGGAATCCGTGGCATTATCTTTTTCCCTAGAGATTGAGAGAATGATTCATCTTTAAGTTTCAAAGAGACAGTGCATATTCCCAAAGCTCCCTACATCCATGAGATAATGTCAAACATGTGAGGTGCCGAAACAGAAATGCTCCCAGTGAGACAGCTGCTACGAGGAAATCCCTGCACACTTGCAGGCAGTGGAAACAATACTTTGGCTTAGACCAGGTGTGTGTTGTTTCTTTTATTTGAAAGAAAAGATAGTCTAAGAAGACATGGAAAATGCTTTAACACCCAGCATCATGAAGGGAAAAAAAAGCAACGTTGAGGCCACATTCAAGTCTCCACTCTCTATTTTATCTGAAAAATTTCAAACCTGCAGGGAAGTTGAAAGGATAATACAATTAGCACCTGTACATCCTTCATCTCTATTTACCAATTGTTGACATTTGAAAATTGCAAACATTGTGACGTTTCACTTTAGCGTGCATCTCTTGAGAGTAATGTCATTCCCCAAACCATGACAGCATGATCACACCTAAGAAAATTAGCAATGATTCTGATGTATAATGTGTATTAAATTTCCTTTCAAATGTCTTTTTTATAACTTTTTTTCCCTCAATCTGAGATCCGATCAAATTCATGCATTATATTTGGTTGTTATGGCTTTGGTCTCATTTAATATAGAATAGTTGCCCTACCATTTTTTTTTTTTGTTTTGTTTTATGACATTGGCTTGTTTGAGGAGATCGAGCTAGTTGTCTTGTGGAATGTACCATATTCTGTATTTGCCTGATTGTTTTCTCACGATTACCTTTGGGGAAACATTTTTGGTGCAAACACTACTTATGAGATTGTGTGTATCTCTTTTTCTGTTACACCAGAAGGCACATAGCATGTTACTGAGTGTGATCGCTCAATTGAGGTGTTTGCCATATCTTGCCACTCCTCCCTTTACAATTATCAAGTCCTTTGTGCAGCGATACTTTGAGTCCATGTGAATATATGGTTCCTTTACAGTTTTAGCATCCACTGCCTGAATTGATAATATCATAGGTTCCAAAATGGTCATTTAAAAAAAAGTTTATAATGCACATTTTTGAATCCACGGTCAGGAGTTATCTTTGAGTGACTATGGACACAGACTCCCCCACATTACACACTCTATCTGTCCAGGACTAAGCTGAGAAGCAGAATGAGCAATCAGGAGACTGAGCAGTGGGCAGGAAATCACAGTCCAATGTGTGAATCGCTTCTTACTATAAGACTAAAATTTGAGGGCAGGACCTCGTTCAGTTTATTTATTCTGTATATCACCCCAACACCTCGTTACCACCCCCAACGCCCTGTTACCCTCAATCCCTGTAACACCAAGCACAGTGTTTCACACAAAAGCCCAGAAGATGTTGTGAAATCAATAGAATTAGAAGAAAGAGAAGGCAGTGATTTCACAAGTTTCCTGGAGGTTGAGGCAAAATCTGGTGTTTGGCTCCTTCATGGGATCAGCTTGTTTGTGCCTCTTTTTTGTGCTCTCTCCCTTTTGGAAACTCACTGTCCAGTCCTCATGCTGCATTCAACTCCATCTAAGTTTAGAGGGACTCTGTTTCCAAACTCCAAATCAGGAAACAAAGCTTGATGGAATACTTGAAACCAGGAACCTACATTCCAGAATGATCTGTGCCCTTCTGTTTGCACTTGGATTTATACTATCCTCTTTCTGCATTTTGGCAGATTTTTCTCAGTCCAATTTGCCAGTTTACAGCTTTCCTTATAATCATTCGGTTACTCCGAAATACATCTAGGGAGATCCCTTAGACTCACCAGTAGACTTTCACATTATCTAACTCCATGGCTTGTTCATACTATTCTGAAGTCTGCTCGTTTCTCCATTTCCTTCTTCCAATGTCCTTCTTGGAGTCCACTAGACCTGAGGTCCCCACGGTACTGGTCTGTGGCCTGTTAGGAACTGGGCTGCACTCAAGCAGGCTGCTTGAGTGGTGGGCAAGCAAGCATTACCGCCTGAGCTCTGCCTCCTGTTAGATCAGCAGTGGCATTAGATTCTCATAGAGCGCAAACCCTACTGTGAACTGCGCATGCGAGGGATCTAGGTTGCGCACTCCTCTTTTTTTTCAGGTCAGATGGGTAATGTGCTAACGTCATAACAAGGTTCAAGGGTGGCAGATCTCACACATGCACGTGATCACCCAATCATCATGCTCAGGTTGCACAGTCCTTATGAGAATCTAATGATAAATGTAATGTACTTAAGTCATCCTGAAACCATCCCTGCCACTCTCTGTTCTCCCTTGATCTGTGAAAAAATTGTCTTCCATGAAACCGGTCCCTGGTACCAAAAATGTTGAGGACCACTGCAATTCATCTATTACCCACAGCACAGGGCAGGTCAGTGGGAGATAGGGAGGAGTATGCCCATGGAGAGAGCCCTCATGTGCTGGGTGGTGCAAGAGAGGTCTTGGATTCTGATTCCAGTTCTGCCTCTACTCATTGGTGTGTGCTTTGACAAGTCAGTTCCCTTGTTCATCTTCATAGGAAACTTGGTAAAATAGTTATTTATACAGTTGGCACTCCATATCCGTGGGTTCCACATCCATGGCTTCCACCAGCTTAAATCATCTTTATCTTCACAAGGCTCCCCCTAGAAGAGAGGAAATTCCACAGCTTTGATGTGATGTGAAATGTGATCTCGAAATGATCATTTTCTAATACTATCATTCCTTTCACATTTATTAGTTGACATTTCTATAAGATCTCTCTCCCTCTTTCTTTTGAGTATCACCATGGACTGTGGATTTTTTTAGGCAATTCATTGTGTTATCATCCATTACTATCATTATTCTTTTATTCTATTTGCTGCTCCAGTTCTTCCAAGTTTGGGTAGCAGGAGCTCTTTCAAGCTGGTTCCTGTAATCTTTTGACATGTCTTGGTTGGTCTTTGAGCACTTCGTTGCTTTTTGATCCAACAAAATGTCCCAGGCTCACTTTTTTTCCATTTCAGACCTGGAATGAGGATTTCATCAAAGGATTCTTAGGGGGACTGACATTTATAAACCATGGCTCAGGGGCTAGTACATTGCTACTGGGGCACATTCACGTTAAAATAAAATCAACTTAACGACAAATTTTAGTTACATTTTTTTTTTTCTGAGATATGTGAATAGTCAACTTCTCTGATCTCAGAATTAGATAAATCAGGAATGAATAACCAAGGTCAGTAATAAGAATTCTCAAAGAAGCCCCAAGAATTTTTTTTTTTTAAGTGTCTGAGGGGCCAGGCATGGTGGCTTACACCTGTAATCCCAGCACTCTGGGATGCCGAGGTGGGCAGATCACAAAGTCAGGAGTTTGAGACCAGCCTGGCCAACATGGCGAAACCCCATCTCTACTAAAAATACAAAAATTACCTGGGCATGGTGGGGGGTGCCTATAATCCCAGCTACTCAGGCTGAGGCAGGAGAATTGCTTGAACCCAGGAGGCAGAGGTTGCAGTGAGCCGAGATTATGCCATTGCACTCCAGCCTGGGTGACAAGAGCAAGACTCCATCTCAAAAAAAAAAAAAAAAAGAAAAAAGAAAAAGAAAAAGAAAAGAAATGTCTGAGGGACACTTTCTTAGGGCTGCTGTGACAAAATGCCACAAATCAGGTGGCCTAAAATAATAGAATTTTATTATCTCACAGTTCTGGAGGCTAGAGTCCAAAATCAAGGTGTTGGCACCCTCTAAAACCTGCAGTGGAGAATCCTTCCTTGCTCCTTCTAGTTTCTGGTGTTTGCTGGCAATGCTTGGCATTCTCTGGCTTGGAATGCATCACTCCAATCTCTGCTGCCATTGTCACATGGCTATCTTCTTCCTGTGCATCTGTGTCCCTGTGTTTCTTCTCTCTTATGAGGATACCAGTCATATTATATTAAGGACTCAGCCTATTCCATTATGAACTCATTGACAAGCATGATTACACCTGCACAGACCCTATTTTCAAGTAATGTCACTTTCACAGGTACTGGGGTCAGGATTTCAACATATTTCTTGAGGGGATAAAATCCAACCCATAATAGACACCATGATTCAGGAGTTAAACATTCGAAGACTGTTTAACTGGAGTATGAAAGCATTAATTTTGTAGAAACTCTGTCCTTTCAATTCTGACAGATGCTCTCCTTATAATTCCAAATTGGATGAAAAAAGTGTCATACATAAGAAGTATTTACACTACTTATTGTAATCAGTTTTCTATACTCGTTAGATAAGGATAAAAGAGAAATAGAAGAAAGAGGTATGGAAGACACTGGGAGACATATTGAAAGGAGAGCAGGAGATAAGAGATTTAGGGATGACTGAGAGAGGGAATAGAGGGGAATTTAGAAGAAGAAAACAGGGAGCAGGATGCCTGTCTGCAGAACAGAAAGATCATTCATTATCTGTCACCATTCAGCTAGATTCAAACTGTGTGACCTCACACTCCATTCTGGCTCTTTACCTAATATTACATTTCTGACTTGTGCCTGTTTGATAATGAGGCTGAATATTATTTTGTTTTGCTCTGTGGCACAAGTGGATGGGGACTGAGTGATGTGCATACCTTTTGGTGTGATTACTCCAGGTGAGGGGTATCTGAGGGCCGAGGGCCCGTGAGAAAGACACGAATGGAGTAATGGGGCCAGATTTGAGCTGGGTGAGGCCACTGTCTAGGTCACTAAGTCAAAGGAGTTCTCCTGAAACTGGAGCTGGATGTGACTTGAGGAACCAGTCCAAAGGCCAGTTGCCAAATTTGGTGATTGTGGAGGGAAGCAGAGCTTGTAGCTAAAGATGGCTAAATAGCCCATAAATAAGAGTATGACAAGAGGATGGACAGGTGTGTAGCTCCCTGTGGTCAGGAAAGGGGTATGCCCAGGACAGACAGACACAGGGAAGGCTCAACTGTGTGTCTTCCTTTGGGACCTCTCTTCTGCCAAGCCCTGTAGCATCTATTTGATGGAAGCTGATGGAGTGGTGCCTCTCAGAGGTAGTAGTGTGAAAGTCTCAGCTCATGCAGGCCACTGCCTCCCCTGTCTCTTTCACCTCAGCCTGTGTACCTGAACCCAAGGGCCTTACTCTGACTGTGGTAACTGCTTGTCTCCTGGGTTACAGCATCCAGATCTCTCAGGGAAGCTCAATAAACAGTTATTGCTGTGCCCCAGGCACTGTCTGAGGGCACTGAAGATATATGGGGAACAAGACAGACAACGGCTGTGCTCTCATGGAGCTGACATCCTAGTGCACTTTGCTTTTGAAGCCTGAAGTGGAGGCCCACACTAGCATATTGAGGTCAGTTTACAAGAGCGCATTTAGTTTTGTTGTTGCTTTTGTAAAAGTTTTTTAGGTGAAAGTTTTTAATAGATAATGCTTAAAATAAGAGCTGCAGACTAGTCTCAGATATCGTTCTTAGCTTTTATGACCTTTATCATAGATAAAATAATAATTATTATAAATAACATATATGTATATATATATAAAATTTTCTTGTCGTAAGAACTTTTAACATGAGGTCTCTCCTCTTAACACACGTTTAAGAAATGTGCAACACATTATTGTTGGTTATAGGTACAATGTAGTACAGTAGATCTCCAGAGCTTGTTCATCTTACTTAACTGAACTTTTTGCCTATTGATTAACACGTCCCCATTTTCCCTTCCCTACAGCCCCTGGTAACCACCATTCTAGTCTTTTATCTTATGAATTTGACTAGTTTAGGTTATCTCATCTAACTGGAATCATGCAATATTTTTCTTTCTGTGTCTGGCTTATTTCACTTAGCATAATGACAAAGTTCATCCAGTTGTCACACATTGCAGAATTCTTCTCTTTTTTGAAGCTGAGTAGTATCACATTGCTCATATATACCACATTTTCTTTATCCATTCATCTGTTGATGAACATTAAGGTGGTTTGGTTGTTGGTTATTGTGACTAGCTCTGTAATGAACATAAGAGTGCTAATATGTCTTTGAGATTCTGATCTCATTTTTTTCAGATGTATACCCAGAAATGGATTGCTGGATCATCTGGTAGTTCTATTTCTAGATTTTTGAGAAACCTCTATACTGTTTTCCATAGTGGCTGCACCATTTTATTTATTTATTTAGAGATGGGTTCTTGCTATATTGTCCAGGCTAGCCTCGAGCTCCTGGGCTCAAGTGATCCTCCCACCTCAGCAGTGGCTACATCATTTTTCATTTTCACAAGCAGCGTTCAAGGATTCCAATTTCTCCACACCCTTGCCAACAGTTGTCTTTTTGGTTTTTTTGGTGTTTTGTTATGTTTTATTTTGTTTTTTTATAATGGCCATTCTGATAGGTGTGACGTGATATCTCATTATGGTTTTGATTTGCATTTCCTTGATTATTTGGTGACCTAGACACTGGCCTCACCCCAGCTCAAATCTGGTCCCCATTACTCTACTCATGGTCTTACTCATGCACCCCCGTCCTCAGTGAAAATGAGCATTTTTTCATATGCCTGTTGGTCATTTGTATGTCTTCTTTGGAGAAATGTCTATTCAAGTTCTTAGCCTATTTTTAAATTGGGTTATTAATTTTTGTGTTATTGAGTTGTAGGGGTTCCTTATATATTTTGAAGATTAACCCCTTATCAGTAATATTGCTTGCAAATGTTATTTACCATTGCATAGGTTGTCTTTTCACTCCATTGATTTTTTTTTTTCTTTGCAATGCAGGAGCTTTTTAGGCAATGTAATCCCACTTGTTTATTTTTGGTTTTGTTACCTGTGCTTTTTGGGTATATTCATAAAATATTTATATTCATTATATTATATTCATATAATTCATATGAATATAATATAATGAATATAAATATTTTATATATAGTCATAAAATATATATATATATATTCATAAAATCTTTGCTAACACCAATGTCATGAAGTTTTTCCCCATGTTTTCTTCTGGGAGTTTTATAGTTTTATAGTTTCAGGTCTTAAATTTAAGTCTTTAAGCCATTTTGAGTTGATTTTTATGTATGATATAAGGGTCCAATTTCATTTTTTTGTCTGTGGATATCCAATTTTCCCCACACCATTTGTTGAAGAGACTATCCTTTCCCCATTGTGTATTCTTGGCACCCTTATTGAAGATCAAGTGACTGATGTATGTGGATTTATTTCTGGGCTTTCTTTTTTGTGCCATTGAGTATATGTCTGTCTTTATGCCATTACCATACTGTTTTGATTACTGTAGCTTCATAATATATTTTGAAATCAGGAAGCATGGTGCCTTCAGCTTTGTTCTTCATTCTCAGGATTGTATAGCCTTCTTTCTCAGACTATACAATGAGTGATATGTTTTAAAAATTATTCTGTAACAAGTTTTCTGGGCATCGCTTATTACACTTTAATACCAGGTTTGCTCATATTGCTGTACTGTTTTTTAAAGACTGAAGTGAACTTCACACAACAAAATTAACAACTTTAAAGTGAACAATTCAGTGACATTTAGCAAAACATGCAACCACCAACTCTATCTAATTCCAAAATATTTTCATCACTCCAAAAGGAAACCTCATATCATTAAGCAGTTGCTTCACATGTCCCCCTCCTCCCAGGGTTGTGGGATCCTTGGTGTGTGTGGGCTGGGAGGTGTTGCTTTTCTGGCTGGAAACCTCTGTGGCCAGTGGCACCTTTGCCCGAGTTTTGCTTGGGCCTAATAAGCTCACTCGTCCTGGCAGGCTGTGCTCAGCAGGCTGTGCTCAGCTTGCATTACTGGCCTGGATCTCATGCCTCCAAAGAGACTGGAGCAGAGTGGTGAGAGGTGTGTGAGTGAGCAAGCATGGGGTTTGGCCACTGTGCACAGTCAGGCAGGCTGGCTGCTGCAGTGGGACAGGTGTCGGCACAGGTGCCAGCTCACTGTGAGGCTGCAGCTGGACCAAGTGCACCACAAGCAACTTTCATAGCTGGCACTGGGGAACACAGTGGTGCCCTGAGGCTTGGAGACTCCAGAACTGCAGGGCCCAAAAAGGGGAGTCACAGCCCTGGCTTGGGGAGCTCCCAGGTCTGGCCCCCCAACTGAGGGCTGCAGCTCTTCTCTCCTTCTCTCTTCTCTCCTCCTTGCTCCCCACAATGTGGTGAGCAATGCAGGTGTTTCAGTCCTGTTTGTATTACAGCTCTTTTAGCCTCACCATTCAGTGGATGCTGGGTTTTTGTCCTGTGTCCAGGAAGAACAAAGTATGCAGACAAGTGGAGGGTGAGCAAGGAGAAGAGGAGCTTTATTGAGCAATAGAACAGCTCAGAGGAGACTCGCAGTAGGAAGCTCCTCTCCTGGGCAGCTCCTCTCCATAGCCAGGGTGTCCCATCCTCTCTTCAGTCTCAGCAGAAAGGGTAGTTTCTCTCCACAGCTGGTTGTTCCATTACTTTCTGTTGTCTCCCTGTCATCTCTCCTTCCTCTCTCCCTCCTCTCTCCATCTTCTGCTTGAGTCTGTCTGAGTCTGGGGGTTTTTATGGGCCTCAGAGGGGAGGAAGTGCATGCTGATTGGTCCATGAGCAGCCATGGGCAGGCCCAGGGAAAAACGTCACAAGTTCCCCCTCAGGTCCATGGGACTGGCTGACAGCCCCCAGGCTTCAGGTCCTCCCTGATTTGAAGGTGGGGCTTTACTGGGGACCAGCCCCTTTCCTCCCAGGAGCCTGCTTGCCTCCTGCCACTATTCATGGAGCACAGGCTGTTTATGCCAAGGGGCACCTGCAGTCTGGTGCTGGGCTGTCCTCAGCTCCCCCGTGGCCTCCCTCCTGTGCTTGTCAGTGCCCAAAGTCTGGAGGGGGCTGAGGTGGCAGGGGGCTGGTGTGTCAGCCCTGCCCTGCACATATGCACATCTGGCCAGGCTGCAATAGTGCCTAGCTTGGCCTCTACTCCACTCTGTGATCCGGGTGGGTGCCCACAGTGGGGAGAGGCCAGGCAGTGGGACTGGACACCTCTGAGACTGTGGGGGAAAGGGAGGCCTTTCTGGGCCCCCTGAAAGTGCACAGATGTCTGGGTCCACAGCCACAACCTGGGTGGCCATAGCCACGTGTGGGAGGGTGGGACTCCTGCCTGCTCTTGCCCGCTCCATGGGGTGCAGCACTGCCCTGGGCCCAGCTCTGCCTTGGGGCCCCTCTCTGCCCACCCCTGTGTGCCAGACTGTGCTGCTCCCCTGCTGGTGGGCAACTCAGCCTGGCCCCATCACAGTGGCTCCCAGGGTGGCGGGCTCCTGGGGGGCCCCAGGGGTGGGCTCTGGGTACTGTCTGCCTCCTCCCCACATCCTCCCTGCAGCAGTGATGCGGGGCCAGGTTCTGGAGCAGCGGAGGGTCTGGCCTGGGAGCATGTCTGGCCTGGCCATGTGAGAGTGGAGGTGGTGCAGTTGGCTGCTTCAGGGACGTGGGACACAGGGGACGCAGGGCACAGGGGTCCCACCACTGCCACTGCTGCTCCCGCTGCTACCACCTGAGCCTGACCCCGCTACCACAGCCAGCGTGATGGCAGGGGCCACTCCAGATGGCCCACCACTGCCATCAGCAGCAACCACCAATCTGTGTTCTGAATTTATTTATTCTAGATATTTCATATAAATGAAATAATAAAATATGTGACTTTTTGTGTCTGGCTTCTTTCATTTGGTGTGGTACTTTTGAAGTTCATCCACTTTGTAGCATGATTGGTACCTCATTCATTTTTTATGGCTGCATAATATTCTATGTTATGTATATACCACAATTTGTTTGTCCATTCATCTGTTGATGGGCATTTGGGCTGTTTTCATTTTTTGGCTATGGTGAATAGTGCTGCGCTGCTGTGAACATGCATGTACATGTGTATATGTGTATTTGAAGACTTGATATCATATCTGTGGGAGATGGTTCTAGAACCCCTTCGGATACCAAATTCCACGCTCCCTGCAGATACCAAAATCTACATATGTTCAAGTCTTTTAAATAAAATGGCATAGTGTGGTCGGCCCTCTGTATCCAAGGGTTCTTGAAGGGGTGGCCTGCCCCTCCACACCTGTGGGTGCTTCTCGCTAGG
>NC_045444.1:58092085-58097374 GCF_002776525.5 Piliocolobus tephrosceles
CAACTTTAATTAGCACAGCAATGTTTCTAGCAAGGACAAGATTGGGGATAGAGTCACAGATTAACAGCATCTCAAATATAGAGCCAAATGGAGTCTCTTAAACTTACTTCTATCTATAATAACACAGCAACAGGCTAACCTATTTTTTCCCTACAGGTTCTGTATCCATAGATACAGAAGGCTGATTCAACCTGTTTTCAATTCTTTTGGTGATGTTTTAAATCATTAAGATAGAGAACACATGACTGACTCTGCCTACCCCAGGTCCTCAATGCCATCACCATTCTGAGTTTGCCATTCATCACTACTAATTGGATACATCTCCAACCTTGAATAGCCCAGTCCACTCTCATCTGGGAAACCTGGAGGAGAGGAGTCTTAGATGGCACTTTTACATCTGCATACATAGTTCTCAAGATTTTCTTTTCTTTTTTGAGACGGAGTTTTGCCCTTGTTGCCCAGGCTGGAGTGCAATGGTGCAATCTTAGCTCACTGCAGCCTCCTCCCACTGGGTTCAAGTGATTCTCCTGCCTCAACCTCCCGGGTAGCTGGGATTACAGGTGCACATCACCATGCCAGGCTAATTTTTGTATTTTTAGTAGAGACAGGGTTTTGCCATGTTGGCCAGGCTGGTCTGGAACTCCTGGCCTCAGGTGATCTGCCCACCTCAGTCTCCCAAAGTGCTGGGATTACAGCCATGAGCCAGTGCGCTTGGTCCCCAAGATTAATTTTCATTTTTAGTCAATTAACACATTTCTTTTGAGCATTTATTCTATGAAAATCAGTGTCCTAGATCACTTGGAGGCTATAAAGAGATCTAAGTCATGATCCTTATTTGCTGGTGCTTGCTGACCAGTGATAAAAATAATATCTACATGCAAAGAACTCTAAAACAAGATACTTCACAAGCATCCTCTGCCAAATGCAAATTCTGGCTGGGGTGACAAAGAAGGTTTTATTTAGGAGGTATCTACTGAAATGAACCTCAGTTATTAATAGGGGAGTTGTAGGGAGAAGGCATATTTCATGGAATGGCTGTAGGAAATTCAATGTGTATGTGAGTTTGGCTGGAGCAAGGATAAATGTAGGATAGGAATGGGTGAGAAGATTGAGGTAAAGGATTGTAAAGGATTGGGAGTTTGTACTTTATCCTGAACCAGAATAGAACCTGATGTGAGGTAATATGGTTTGGTTGTGTCCCCACCCCAATCTCCACTTGAATTGTATCTCCCAGAATTCCCATGTGTTGTGGGAGGGACCCAAGGGGAGGTAATTTAATCATGAAGCCAGATCTTTCCCATGCTATTCTCATGATAGTGAATAAGTCTCACGAGATCTGATGGGCATATCAGGGGTTTCTGTTTTTGCTTCTCTTGCCACCACCATGTAAGAAGTGCCTTTCACCTCCCGCCATGATTCTGAGGCTTCCCCAGTCATGTGGAACTATAAAGTCCAATTAAACCTCTTTTTCTTCCCAGTCCCAGATATCTTTATCAGGAATGTGAAAGTAGAATAATACAGTAAATTAGTACCAGTAGAGTGGGGCGTTGCTGAAAAGATACCTGAAAATGTGGAAGCGACTTTGGAACTGGGTAACAGGCAAAGGTTGGAACAGTTCGGAGGGCTCAGAAAAAGGAAAATGTTGGAAAGTTTGGAACTTCCTAGAGACTTGTTGAATGTCTTTCCCCAAAATGCTGATAGCAATATGGACAATAAGGTCCAGGCTGAGGTGTTCTCAGATGGAGATGAGGAACTTGTTGGGAACTGGAGTAAAGGTGACTTTTGTTATGTTTTAGCAAAGAGGCTGGCAGCATTTTGCCCCTGCCCTGGAGATTTGTGGAACTTTGAACTTGAGAAAGATGATTTAGGGTATCTGAAGAAATTTCTAAGCAGCAAAGCATTCAAGAGTTGAGGTGGGTACTATTAAAGACATTCAGTTTTGTAAGGGAAGCAGAGCATGAAAGTTTGGAAAATTTGCAGCTTGACTATATGATAGAAAAGAAATACCCATTTTCTGGGGAGAAATTCAAGCTGGCTGCAGAAATTTGCACAAGTAGCAAGGAGCCTAATGTTAATCCCCAAGACCATGGGGAAAATATCTCCAGGCCATGTCCTAGACCTTCATGGCAGCCCCTTCCATCACAGGTCTGGAGGCCCAGGAGGAAAAAAAATGGTTTCATAGGCTGGGCCCAGGGTCCTGGTGCTGTGTGCAGCCTAGGGACTTGGTGCCCTATGTCCCGCTGCTCTAGCTGTGGCTGAAAGGGGCCAATGCAGAGCTCGGGCTGTGACTTCAGAGAGTGGAAGCCCCAAGCCTTGGTAGCTTCCATGTGGTGTTGAGTTTGTGGGTGCACAGAAGTCAAGAATTGAGTTTTGGGAACCTCCACCTAGATTTCAGAAGATGTATGGAAATGCCTGGATGTCCAGGCAAAAGTTTGCTGCAGGGGTTAGGCCCTCATGGAGAAACTCTGCTAGGGCAGTGTGGAAGGGAAATGTGCGAGTTGGAGCCCCCACACAGGGTCCCTACTGGGGCACTGCCTAGTGGAGCTGTGAGAAGAGGGCCACCATCCTCCAGAACCCAGAATAGTAGATCCGCAGACAGCTTGCACTGTGCATCTGAAAAAGCTGCAGACACTCAATGCCAGCCCATGAAAGCAGTTGGGAGGAAGGCTGTATCCTGCAAAGCCACAGGGGTGGAGCTGCCCAAGACCATGGGAACCCACCTCTTGCATCAGCGTGTTCTGGATGTGAGACCTGGAGTTAAAGGAGATCATTTTGAAGCTTTAAAATTTGACTACCCCACTGGATTTCAGACTTGCATAAGCCCTGTAACCCCTTTGTTTTGGCTAATTTCTCCTATTTGGAACAGCTGTATTTACCCAATACCTGTACCCCCATTGTATCTGGGAAGTAACTAGCTTGCTTTTGATTTTACAGGCTCATAGGCGGAAGGAACTTGCCTTGTCTCAGATGAGACTTTGGACTGTGGACTTTTGTGTTAATGCTGAAATGAATAAAGACTTTGTGGGACTGTTGGGAAGGCATGATTGGTTTTAAAATGTGAGAATATGAGATTTGGAGGGGCCAGTGGTGGAATGATATGGTTTGGCTGTGTCCCCACCCAAATCTCAACTTGAATTGTATCTTCCAATATTCCCATGTGTTGTGAGAAGGATCCAGGGGGAGGTAATTTAATCATGGGGGCCAGTTTTCCCGATGCTATTCTCATGATAGTGAATAAGTCTCATGAAATTTGATGGGTATATCAGGGGTTTCCGCTTTTGCTTCTTCCTAATTTCTCTCTTGCCACTGCCATGTAAGAAGTGCCTTTCACCTCCCGCCATGATTCTGAGGCCTCCCCAGCCATGTGGAACTGTAAGTCCTATCAAACCTCTTTTTCTTTCCAGTCTTGGGTATGTCTTTATCAGCAGCTTGAAAATGGACAAATACAGGAAGCAGTTTAGTAACTGGACATAAATATTTTATTTCATGTTATGACTTTACGGCTGTGATGACCTTTAGTAGAGTTGCATGGTTATGGCTTAGAAGAGTTACTCTTGCCAAATCCTTGAGAACTTTCGACTGTTTAGTCACTTATTTTTGGCTTCTCTGATACTTATTGACGTTCTTTCTGAGGATTTGCCCAGCAGGTAAATTATAAGTCTATGCCAGAGTGTGTTCTGTGGAATATTGCTTCTGCAAATAGGATTTCATGGTGGAATAAATTTGAAAATCACTGTATACTGTATCTCATTCTTGGAGATTCACAATGCACATTTAGTACATTAAAGGTTTTGCAAAATTCTGCAGCAAAGAAACCAATTTAATTTGTTTAGCCCAGCATTTCCTAAACTTCCTTGCTGTAGTGGGTTGAATGGTGGTCCCTTCAGAACACCATGTCAAATCCCTGGAACCTGTGACTGTTACCTTATTTGGTAAAAGAATCTTTGCATATGTAATTAAGTTAAGGATCTTGAGATCATCCTGTATTATTCAAGTGGGCTTTAAGTCCAGTGAAAAGTGTTCATAAAAGAGAAAGGCAGGGGAAATTTGAGACAGAAGAGGAGAAGACAGACACAGAAGAGAGAGATAATAAAGCAGAGGCTGAGGTTGGAGTGGTGTGGCCACAAGCCAAGGAAGCCATAAAATATTAGCCACCAGAAGCTGGAAAGCCAGGCCCCTAGAAGGAAATGAGCCCTACTGATACCTTGATTTCAGAAATCTGGCCTCCAGAACTTTGAGGGAATACATTTCTATTGTTTTAAACCATCTATTTTACGGCAATTTGTTAGGCAGTCCTATAAAATGGATACAATTGCCTATAAAGATATTAAAAAAAAAAAAACTTTTCATGAAATAATTACTGTGGGGGGCGGAGCAAGATGGCCGAATAGGAACAGCGCCACTCTCCATCTCCCAGCGCGAGCGACACAGAAGACCGGTGATTTCTGCATTTTCAACTGAGGTACTGGGGTCATCTCACTCGGGAGTGCCGGACAATCCGTGCGGGTCAGCTGCTGCAGCCCGACCAGTGAGAGCTGAAGCAGGGCGAGGCATCGCCTCACCTGGGAAGCGCGAGGGGGAAGGGAGTCCCTTTTCCTAGCCAGGGGAACTGAGACACACAACACCTGGAAAATCGGGTAACTCCCACCCCAATACTGCGCTATAACACCGGCACACCGGAGAATATATCCCACACCTGGCCGGGAGGGTCCCACGCCCACGGAGCCTCCCTCCTTGCTAACACAGCAGTCTGCAGCAATCTAACCGCAAGGCAGCAGCGAGGCTGGGGGAGGGGTGCCCGCCATCGCTGAGGCTGAGGCTTAAGTAGGTAAATAAAGCCGCTGGGAAGCTCGAACTGGGTGGAGCTCACAGCAGCTCAAGGAAACCTGCCTGTCTCTGTAGACTGCGCCTCTGGGGACAGGGCTCAGCTAAAGGTGCAGAAGCCTGTGCAAACGCGAACGACTCTGTCTGACAGCTTTGAAGAGAGCAGTGGATCTCCCAACACGGAGGTTGAGATCTGAGAAGGGGCAGTCTGCCTGCTCAAGTGGGTTCCTGACCCCTGAGTAGCCTAACTGGGAGACATCTCCCACTAGGGGCAGTCTGACACCCCACACCTCACAGGGTGGAGTACACCCCTGAGAGGAAGCTTCCAAAGCAAGAATCAGACAGGTGCACTTGCTGTTCAGCAATATTCTGTCTTCTGCAACCTCTGCTGCTGATACCCAGGCAAACAGGGTCTGGAGTGGACCTCAAGCAATCTCCAACAGACCTATAGCTGAGGGTCCTGAC
>NC_045444.1:58107374-58199540 GCF_002776525.5 Piliocolobus tephrosceles
AAGAAAATCTAGGTAGTACCATTCAGGACATAGGCATGGGCAAGGACTTCATGTCTAAAACACCAAAAGCAACGGCAGCAAAAGCCAAAATTGACAAATGGGATCTAATTAAACTAAAGAGCTTCTGCACAGCAAAAGAAGCTACCATCAGAGTGAACAGGCAACCTACAGAATGGGAGAAAATTTTTGCAATCTACTCATCTGACAAAGGGCTAATTTCCAGAATCTACAAAGAACTCAAACAAATATACAAGAAAAAAACAAACAACCCCATCAAAAAGTGGGCAAAGGATATGAACAGACATTTCTCAAAAGAAGACATTCATACAGCCAACAGACACATGAAAAAATGCTCATCATCACTCGCCATCAGAGAAATGCAAATCAAAACCACAATGAGATACCATCTCACACCAGTTAGAATGGCAATCATTAAAAAATCAGGAAACAACAGGTGTTGGAGAGGATGTGGAGAAATAGGAACACTTTTACACTGTTGGTGGGATTGTAAACTAGTTCAACCATTATGGAAAACAGTATGGCAATTCCTCAAAGATCTAGAACTAGATGTACCATATGACCCAGCCATCCCACTACTGGGTATATACCCAAAGGATTATAAATTATTCTACTACAAAGACACATGCACACGTATGTTTATTGCGGCACTATTCACAATAGCAAAGACTTGGAATCAACCCAAATGTCCATCAGTGACAGACTGGATTAAGAAAATGTGGCACATATACACCATGGAATACTATGCAGCCATAAAAGAGGATGAGTTTGCGTCCTTTGTAGGGACATGGATGCAGCTGGAAACCATCATTCTTAGCAAACTATCACAAGAACAGAAAACCAAACACCGCATGTTCTCACTCATAGGTGGGAACTGAACAATGAGCTCACTTGGAATCGGGAAGGGGAACATCACACAATGGGGCCTGTCATGGGGAGGGGGGAGGGGGGAGGTATTGCATTGGGGAGTTATACCTGATATAAATGATGAATTGATGGGTGCTGACGAGTTGATGGGTGCAGCACACCAACATGGCACATGTATACATATGTAACAAACCTGCACGTTATGCACATGTACCCTAGAACTTAAAGTATAATAATAATAAAAAAAAAAGAAATAATTACTGTGTATACTCAAATATGAGGCAAGGATTTTTTTCTTCCAAATTATCTCTCAGAAAAGATGGAGCATCCTAATATTCAAGGGCTTCCAAGGTCTCATATTTCAGGGCATTTTCTGGATTACTTACTTTTAAACGACTAAGGTGTTGTATGGAAAAAACACAACACTGAAAACACTTCAATCAATACTAGTTTTAGCTGATGATAAAAGTAATCTGATGAAATTGGTTTAAAAAAAAAAGAGGGGGAAAATACATTTGGCTCAAAATTAGTAACTATTCTTGGGAGTATGAGGCAGTTGCTGTGGACTACCTTACTCACCATGTAGTCTAACTTTCTTCAATTGTCTTAGGCCAGGCGCCGTGGCTCATGCCTGTTATCCCAGCACTTTGGGAGGCCAAGGTGGGAGGAACTGCTTGAGGTCAGGAGTTTGAAACCATCCTGGACAACATAGTGAGACCCAGTCTCTACTTTTTATATATATAAAAAATAATCTGTCTTCTTATATTGAAGAACCTGGAAAGCTAAAAGCAATCTTTTCTAGACCCTCTTGCAGTGAGAATTTTGGATGTACTTTAGGTTCTGACACTCAGATGCACTCGCTTATATGGAAGGAGGCATTCATTTTTGTTTGTGACTGGTAGCAGAGGTGATATGCAGCAGCAGCAAGCTTGGCCGGCGGCTTCTTGATTGTAGCAGAGGTGGCATCATTTCACATGGGGCCGCCATAGCAGCAGAGCCAGATTTGGCTTGGGCCTTTTTGTTCTCTGGCCAATTCTCTGAAGTGACTTTGGAATTATTACTAGAAGCTCAGTCTAGAGTCTGTTTCTTGCCAAACCCTCCCCTACTATCTCCAGTCCAGTGATTCTGGAAGTTATATGACACTCTGTTACAAATGTCTTGCTTAAACTAGCCAGGAGCTAGACCCTTATTCTCTGTAGCTAGACCCTTACTGATTGATGCAGGGCCTGACCTCCCCCACGTGACTACTGACTACGTGCTGGTGTAAATCAGCAATGACAAAAAAGCAATACAGTTGGTGAATATGTTGAAGAGATCACAAATCTATACCTATAGGATACATTTTTTAAAACTCTGAATTTATCAAATTATGGCTTATTATTAAATGTTCAGTGATAGCTCACACATGGGTTCAAAAAATACTGTCTGTAAATAAAAATGACTGTGTTATATGCCCTAAGATGTGTCTCTTCTTCTGACTAAGATATTGAAAAACTCAGGTAAGAGTTTAAATAAAATTGCTTCATAACATGTCAGAGTGGAAAAAATGCATTATTTGAAAATCAATGTATTATTTCACATATGTGATTTAAGTTTTTATGTGTAACTAAATGAATAAATCCAATCCTATACACTGACATTTAACTCATATATATCCTAAACATTTATGTTTTCAAGTTGGCTTAAAAAATTCCCAAAACCCCAACTTTTGTTTTTGAGGAACTTTTCTCTGGCAACACGTGGGATCACCATATATTCAGGGTGCTCTGATGTTCAAGTTACATGGTATTAATATGGCCTGAAACTGACGTGCAGAGGGCATCCATTGAAAAATGCTGGTCTACTGGATCAAGGTTCACCATAATATATGGCTCTTTGGTGTTCAATAAACCTTTTTTTTTTTTTTTTTTTTTTTTTGAGACAGTCTTACTCCGTCACCCAGGCTGGAGTGCAGTGGTGCCATCTCGGCTCACTGCAACCTCCCTCTGCCTCCTGGGTTCAAATTATTCTTGTGCCTCAGCCTCCTGAGGAGCTGGAGTTACAGGCACGTACCACCACACCCAGCTAATTTTTGTATTTTTAGTAGAGGTGGGGTTTCACCATGTTGGCCAGGCTGGACTCAGATGATCCACCCACCTCGGCCTCCCAAAGTGCTGGGACTACAGGCGTAAGCCACCGCGCCCAGCCCAATAAACTTCTTAAATGACAAATAAAATTGGCGAGTAAGTGTTGCTGTTGTGACTTTGCTTCTTTTTTTCTTTCCTGTTCCTAACTTCTGCAGGGTTTCTGTCTTGGTGCCTATTCCTAACACAGAGGAGGAAGACAGGATCTCTGCTTCAGGGAGCTTGTAGGGTCTGTTAAAGGGAATGACATGCCAGTGAGCCAGGGCACATTCCACTTAGCCAGAGGCCGACGTCACAAAGGAGGTGGCGTTTTGGTCAAGCCTGCTTATAATCCTAGTGTCTATAGATTTTATTAAATCATTAGAGTCATTCTTCAGGTAGAAACGAACCTTCCTTGACTTCATAAATTATCAGATGTCTGGAATTCTGAATTTTATCCCTCCAAGTCCCTCCACCAGAAGTTTCCAGCACGTCCCTTTTCTTCTACAGTGTGAGGGAAGGGTCCGGTTTAGCAACATTGTCTTGGCAAACAGATTAGCCCTCTCCATTTAGGAAGGAGGAAGGAGGCTGCCT
The DNA here is from genome assembly GCF_002776525.5 of Piliocolobus tephrosceles. Classification (NCBI taxonomy): domain Eukaryota; kingdom Metazoa; phylum Chordata; class Mammalia; order Primates; family Cercopithecidae; genus Piliocolobus; species Piliocolobus tephrosceles. The sequence continues at coordinate 58,110,956 of NC_045444.1, forward strand.
GGAAGACTGCCGGTGAGGAGGGCTCGGGCGGTGGCGGGCCGCGGTCCGGCGCAGTTTCCCCGCGGCCCGCTGGGTCGCACTGTGGCCTTAGGAATGCGGGCCGGGGCGGGGCAGCTTGGGAGTGCGCGACAGCCACCGCCGCGTTCAGCCCGGGGCGCAACTGCAGCAGTGCCTGGGGCCTCTGGGGCCGCGACCCACCGAGAACTCTTCCAGACCGCAGCGAAGTTTGCATACACGACAGCACGTCCCGGGGCTAGGACCTTGCCCGCCTACGGGGCTGACCTGCATCACCCTTAGGGAAGCGCGGACCGCCGCCCCGCTGCCGGGAGTTAGGCGCCCGGGCCTGGGTCGCCCCCACGGAAGGCTCGGAAGGCACGAACGAGCGCACCCCGGGGAGAGTGGGCTGGGGAGGGGTCCAGCTGTGGTCACGGAAGCGGGTGGTGCTCGCGCCGGGCTGCGCTCATTCTGACTAGAAATATGCTGGCGGAAAGTGCTACTCCAATGCCTTCTTCGTTGCGCTGCTTTCATTTTCTTTAAATCTGCATAAAGTTTTTTATTTTATTTAGAAAATATTTTTTTGCCTTGCTTCCTCCTCCAGCGTTTGACTTTCCATTGTTGCTCAGTGCTTGGACGGGATGTGGACTCTCTTTCCTTGTGACACCAGAGCTCAGAGTACCATGAATCCTTCTCCCCTCCACCTTGCTTCAATGGTTATTTTTCGTGTGTGTGTGTGTGTGTGTGTGTGTGTATGTGTGTGTCTGTTTTAATTAGTTTTAAAAATGGAAAAAATAGTAAGTGCACATGGAAGAAACTTCAAACAGTGCAGAAGCCTCTTCCTCTTTCAGACCAGGCAGCCACTGCTAATATTTTCTTCTGATTTCTTCCAGAACACAAGTATATGTCTATCTCCTTTCAAATGCGTCCCCATCCCCAGATTGGGTCATCTGCCCTCCCGCCTCAGCTCCCCCTTTATCATGTATCTTGGAGATGACTTCACATCAGCATGTGTGGATGTACGGCATTCTTTTAGATGGCTGCCTGGTGTTCTGTATGTTACACCAGCACCCCGTAATTATTCTATCGGCCACGATGGAAGGATATGGCAGTTGTTTCCAGCCTTTTGCTGTTACAGACAATTCTGCAGTGAACATCTGTGTCTATGTGTTTGAGTACGTGTGCAACCAAGTCTATAGAATAAATTCCTAGAAGTGGAATTGTCTCCTTGAAAAATATTTGCATTTAAAGTTTTATACATTTTGCCAATTGACCACCAAAGGTGGTACCTATTGATACTCTCATCAATGACCGTTCCCCATTTCCTCCCTTGTTCACATAGGTTTATTGCACTTTTAAAACATTTGCCAAGGTGAGCAAATAGGCTTTAAAAGTAGAATTTCATTGTAATTTTCATCTTTTAAATTTTGAGTACAATTTATTCTTTTCCACATGAGAAAAGAGCTACTTGAATTCTATGAGCAGATGGTTCACATCCTTTTCCTATTTGTATTGGCTTAGTGATCTTTTTCTTATGGATTGCAAATGATTTTTATCCTTCTTGCACATGACCAATTAATCTCTGGTTGTAATATACCAGAACCCCATAGATTCTGTGCCTTCCTTTAATATGTTTCTGAAAGAATTCGTACTTTTTGCACTTAAAAGAAGCAAGTCAAAAATCTACTTCCTTACTTCCTTACAGTTTTCATCTTCTAGTGCTGGCCTCTGCCCTACTTTTTTTTTTTTTTTTTTAAGATGGAGTCTCACTCTGTTTCCCAGGCTGGAGTGCAGTGGTGTGATCTTGGCTCACTGCAACCTGTGCTTCCCAGGTTCAAGCGGTTCTCCTGTCTCAACCTCCTGAGTTGCTGGGACTACAGGTACGTGCCACCGCGCCCAGCTAGTTTTTGTATTTTTAGTAGAGACGGGGTTTTGCCATGGTCACCAGGCTGGTCTTCAACTCCTGACCTCAAGTGATCTTACCCGTCTTAGCTTCCCAAAGTGTTGGGATTACAGGCATGAGCCATTGTGCTCGGCTTCTCTGCCCTACCTTTTACAATGTGTCAATCTCGGCTGGGCGTGGTGACTCACGCCTATAATCCCTGCACTTTGAGAGGCCGAGGCGGGTGGATCACCTCAGGTCAGGAGTTTGAGACCAGCTTGGCCAACATGATGAAACCCTGTCTGTACTAAAAATACAGAAATTAGCCAGGCATGGTGACAGGTGCCTGTAATCCCAGCTACTCAGGAGTCTGAGGCAGGAGAATCACTTGAACCTGGTGGCAGAGGTTGCAGTGAGTCGAGATCATGCCACTGCACTCCAACCTGGGCGACAGAGCAAGACTCTGTCTCAAAAAAAAAAAAAAAAAAAAAAGGTGTAAATCTCTTAGGCTCAGAGTGAGAAACTACAAGCTGTATTGCTTGTGCGTTTATAAAGGACCTCAGAGACCATCTACCAATCTCTTCATTTACAAGTGAGGAAACAGAGGCTCAGAGATCTTAGGTGCCCCACCCAGGATCATGGCTCAGCTACATGAGGTGGCGCAGGATTCACATTTTATTTTTTTGTTTGTGTGAGACAGTTTTGCTCTGATGCCCAGGCTGGAGTGCAGTGGCCTGAACACAACCCACTGCAGCCTCGACCTTCTGGGCTCAAGCAATCCTCCTGCTTCAGAGTAGCTGGGACCACAGGCATGTGCCACCATGCCTGGCTAATTTTTAAAATTTTTTGTAGTGACGGGCTCTCACCATGTTGCCCAAGCTGGTCTCAAACTCCTGGGCTCCAGCAATCCTCCTGCCTCTGCCTCCCAAAGTGCTGGGATTACAGGTGTGAGCCACTGCACTTGGCCCATATTGGATTTTTTTTGTTACCCATTATCTGATTGCACATTTTTTCTTTATTGCCAACGTTTTTTTTTTTTTTTTTGAGATAGAGTCTTGCTCTGTTGCCCAGGCTGGAGTGCAGTGGCCCTCGGCTCACTGCAAGCTCCGCCTCCCAGGGTTACGCCATTCTCCTGCCTCAGCCTCCTGGGTAGCTGGGACTACAGGCGCCCGCCACCTCTCCCGGCTAGTTTTTTTGTGTTTTTTAGTAGAGACGGGTTTTCACCGTGTTAGCCAGGATGGTCTCGATCTCCTCACCTCGTGATTCGCCCGTCTCGGCCTCCCAAAGTGCTGGGATTACAGGCTTGAGCCACCGCGCCTGGCCCGTCTTTATTGCCAAATTTTAAGGTGAATTGGCCAGTGCTAGCTGTGATTATAGAATTTCTGAATAGTGACACGTCTCTTAGAAAACTGGCTGTGCCAAAGGCCTAGCTGCAGAGGAAATCTCAACTCCACATATAGACCTCTTATCTTCCCTTTCTAGTTCTACCATTTGCACTGAAAGGATTCCTTTAAGAATTTCCTTTCTTGTCTACCATTCTGTTACAAGGAGTTTAATTTTACACTGAGTTTTTGCCTTAGGTACTCATCAGACTTTTATTCTATTTGTCATTGAGAAAACAGAACTTTTTGTTAACTCAATGTTTTTCTTTTTAACTCTTTAAAATTTTATTTTTATTTTTTCAGTAAACATTATTGTGTATATTTGAGGTTTACAACATGATGTTATGGGATACCTGTAGATAGTAAAACAGTTACTATAATGAAGCAGATTAATATATCTATTATTTCACATAGTTACTTTTTTGGTGACAATAGCTAACATTTACTTATTTGACAAAAATTTCTAATATAATACAATTTTAATACCTATAATCCTCATGTTGTACTTTGGATTTCTAGACTTGTTCATTCACTAAATCTGCTACTCTTTTTTTTTTTTTTCTTGAGAAAGGGTCTTGCTCTGTAGCTCAGGGTGGAGTGCAGTAGTGTGAATACAGCTCACTGTAGCCTTGACTTCTGTGCTCAAGCGATCCTCCCACCTTAGCCTCCTGAGTAGCTGAGACTACAGATGTGCACTGCCAAACATGGCTAATTTTTGTATTTTTTGTAGAGATTGGGTCTTGCTATGTTTTGAACTACTGGGCTTAAGTGGTCCTCCCACCTTGGCCTCCCGAAATGCTGAGATTATAGGCTGTGAGTGTATCTGCTAATTTGTATCATTTGACCTATATCTCCCCATTTGCCCCCATCCCACCCAACATGCATGGTAGCCACTGTTTTATTCTCTATCTCTGTATAGTTGACTTTTTTTCCCCCCCCAGATTCTACATATAAGTAAGAGCATGCAATATTTTTCTTTCTGTGTCTGGCTTATTTTTCTTAGCATAAGGTCCTCCAGGTCCGTCCATGTTGTGACAAATGGCAGGACCTCCTTTTTTAAGGCTGAATAATATTCCATTATATATACATACCACATTTTCTTTATCTATTCATCAGTCAGTGGATGCTAAGGTTGTTTCCATATTTTGGCTATTGTGAATGATGCTGCAATGAATGTAGGAGTGCAGATATCTTTATGTGGTGGTGATTTCATCTCCTTTGGGTATATATCCAAAAGAGGGATTGCAGGGTCAGATGATAGTTCTATTTCTCATTTTTTTGGGAACCTCCATACTGTTTTCCATAATGGCTGTACCAATCTACATCTCTACCATCAGTGTACTAAGGTTCCCTTTTCTCCACACCCTCGCCAGAATTTTTTATCTCTTGACTTTTTTTTTTTTTTTTTTTTTTTGAGACAGGGCCTTACTCTGTCACCTAGGCTGGAGTGCAGGGGCACAATCTCAGCTCACTCCACCCTCCACCTCACAGGTTCAAGCAATTCTTCTGCCTCAGCCTCCTGAGTAGCTGGGATTACAGGCGTGCGCCACCATGCCTGGCTAATTTTTCTATTTTTGGTAGAGATGAAGTTTCGCCATATAGGACAGGCTGGCCTTGAACTCCTGGCCTCAAGTGATCCGCCTGCCTCAGTCTCCCAAAGTGCTGGGATTATAGTCGTTAGCCACCTCACTTGGCCTTGAATTTTTCATAATAGCCATTCTAACAGGAGTGAGACAGTATCTCATAGTGATTTTAACTTGCATTTCCCTGATGACTGGACTGGTGATGTTGAGCATCCTCCCATGTCTCTGTTGGCCATTTTTATGTCTTCTTTGGAGAAATGCCTGTTCAGGTCCTTTGCCCATTTTTAAATTAGGTTATTTGTTTTTCTACTATTGAGTTGTAAGTCTGTGAATTCTCTTTATGAGGGCTTTCACTTACAGTATAAAATAATGCTTTAGACAAACATTATGAGAGCTTTAGAGTCATTTATCTAATTGTCTAGAAGATAAGTATAGTTAAAAACACTTGGATTCTAGACATGTTATGTAGAATAGACACACAGTTGCTGAGAATCTTTCTTTTTTCTATAGGGTCTCATTCTGTCAGCCAGGTTGGCATGCAGTGGCATAGTCATGGCTCACTGCAGCCTCAACCTCCTGGGCTCTAATGATCCTCTTCCCTCAGCCTCCTAAGTAGCTGGGGCTACAGGTACAAGCCACCGTGCCTGGCTAATTTTTATGTTCTTTCTGGATAAGAACTCATCAAAGTTAGTTTGATAAAGCTCAGCTGGATGGAAATTTGAGGAATTTGAAGTTGATTTGTTTTGATCCTTGCTCTCTGTTGGACTAAGACATCATCAGCACAGGTTCATCTCCCTTTTCCTTCCCCTAGCAGATTTTGCAGATAGCTTTTGAGTTTACTTCAACATAGAATAAAGCATTTATTTTTTAGAAGAAAAGCTCTAGGAAATTATTTTTATTCTGGACTTGGCTTCAGATGAATTGTATGACCTTGGGGGAAATTCCATATAACAAATTCCTTATGCCTCCTTTTCCTGAAGAACAAATAGGATATCCTACTTTAAACTAATATTTGGAATATTAAAATATAAACTTTAATTTTGGGTCTTAAATGTGGCTGGTATTCACAATCATGGAATGGGTTTTTAAACCTCCAGTGAGAAAATTGTGATGTTAATTAGCTAGGACCCTTTAGGTTGCAAGGGAAAGAAAACCAGCAAAATCCAGCTTAAGCTACAAAGGGGAATTTATTGACTCATACAAATGAGAAATCCAAGTGGGTGATTATGGCTTCAAACGTGGCTGTGTCAGGAATTCAGGTGATGTTATCAGCTCTATCCCTCACCCTCCATTTTTCAACTCTGTTTACCTCTGCCTGGCTTTATTCAAGCCTTCATGATCTATATAGCTCAAGATCCCAGAGGAAGAGAGACAACATTTCCCTTTTAGTGCCCATGTGTCAGATCTTAGGGAAGATTCTGATTGGTCCAGCTTAGGACACTTGCCTATTCCCCAACTAATAACCATGGCTTGGAGAACGGGGTGCTCCAGTGGGCTAGCCAGTGTGTGGGCCCATCTCTTTGACAGAGGGAGATTTGGGGCAGCATGATAGACCACCCCTCCAGGATCCTATGGAGTCAGATGAGGGTACTTCTGTTGTTTCTAGACAAAGAGGGGAGGGATTTTGGCCAGGCCAGACCAATAGAGGTCCACTACAAAGGCTTTTGGGTGAAATATGAGTGTATCAGCCTTCTATTTATTCGACGTTTATACACGTTTTTGTCTGCCTCCATAAATCAAACTTGTACATCTGCTTACCTGTAATTTTTTTTTCACTATAAAGTTTAATCCCCATTGTGTAGAAGCAGCACCTAATATGCCTGCCAAGATGTGGTATTAATATAGAAACGTGTATTAGGCTAGAGAGATAAAAGTAAGAAGATGATTTTTATTTTTAGCTTCTGTTAGCATAGAGACATATTTATAATAGTTTTTCTTGGCCTCATTCATCATATAATTTAGAAAAGGTCTTGACTATTTTTAAAAATTATGCAAGTAGTACAGAAGGGCAAAAAGTGAAAGTGAAACTCCCCCTAGCCCTCCCATCCCCAGAAATAAGACAGTTACTTCCATTTAATATAGCATTCCAGAAACTTCCTATGTATTTGCAAGAATATATGTATACTTTACATGAACCTATGGGCTCATTCTCTTATGTCTGCTCTGCGCTTTGCTTTTCTCACCTAGTACCATATTATGGAGGTGACCTCCCTTGTCAGCACAGTAGAGCACTTTCTTTTTAACACACAATGTTCTACAGTGTGGATGTGACCAGATTTATGTAAATCATTTCTCATCAGAGAACTTTAAGGCACTTTACAATGCATTCCTCCTTTCTTCTTCTCTACTCTCTGCAGCAAACCTGGCATGACCAGAGGACCGGTGGCTCTGAGTTGGGCCAGGCATTGCCAATTGATGGTAGATGCAGCAGATGAAGCCATGAGGGATTTCCCAGAAGGAGCAACATTTCCCCAAGGTTGAGTTAGAGCCAGAGTCTGATCCTGTGACTGCCCTACCCACAGCCCTCCCTGTGGTTAACCAGGAAGGTGGCTCATTGTTGGGTGGTTTGGCAAGTGTCTGAGAAAATTGCAAGGTGTAATGACCTTCTAGCTTGTGGCCACACACTAGGGTACCTATACTAATTTCACAAGATGACAGCGGTAGTTTCTGTTCTCCAGTTCTGTGAGTTGGCTCCCTGGTGTTACGTTTTATTTTATTTTATTTTGTTTATTTATTTGAGACAGAGTCCTACTCTGTTGCCCAGGCTGGAGTGCAGTGGCGCAGTGGTATGATCTCCACTGAATGTGCAACTTCTGCCTTCTGAGTTCAAGTGATTCTTGTGCCTCAGTCTCTTGAGTAGCTGGGATTACAGGCATGCACAACCATGCCCAGCTTTTTGTCATTTTTGTAGAGACTGTCTTTCCAGACAGTCTTTTTCGAGTCTTTATTTCAATAAGCAAAGCCATAAGGAGAGAGCAATGCAGAGAGAAGAATCTGAGGAAAACCAAGAGAAATGGGACAGCTTCTGGTTTTTTACCTAGGTCATCTCAACTCTAGCTGACATCTGGCCAGGAGACTCCAGGAGCAGGGGCATCTTTCCTTTGGCCTGAAAGCTTAAGGGAGTGAAGCAGGGAAGGGAGTAGGAAGGACTATTTAGAGAAATAGTTTCACCATGTTGGCCAGGCTGGTCTTGAACTCCTGATGTCAGGTGATCCGCCCGCCTTGCCCTCCCAAAGTTCTGTGATTACAGGTGTGAGCCACAATGTCTGGCCAAAATTCTTGTCCTTCTAAACACAGCTCTGATGCCCCCGTGATGGTGTCTCTGGTCATCTCAGTGAAAAGGAGGTCCTTCATCTTTGCTGCATGTGTCACTGCCCATTGTTCCCTCACTGGAGCCCTGGACGTTCTTGGAGGTGCTTGGATAGATAAGCTTTGTCTCTTCCATACTGGACCATTCTACCTCCCCCAAGCGAGGCTCAGCAGGCGCTGTATTCTTGTCCCATAGCAGATACTCAGTATGTTTGTTGAAACAGTGAACCTGTCTGGTTCAAGATCTGCTGTGGAGACTTGGACTTAGTTTCACAATTAAATTGCTAACTTTTTAAAAAAGCCATTCATTTATTTCCTGTGCTGTTTGACTTCTGGGGATGCTTTCACATTAAAAAAAAAAATTGTCTTTTCAAATAGAGCCAGGCATGGCAGTTGTGCCTGTAGTCCCAGCTACTGGGGAGGCTGAGGCTGGAGGATTGCTTGAGCCCAGGAATTTGAGTCCAAAATAGTGAGACACCCTTCTCTAAAAAACATAACATAACATAACATAACATAACATAACATAACATAACACAACACAACACCTTCCCCCTAATCCCCTAGTAGATCTTAAAACCATCAGATCTTAGGGGATGTAATGGCAGGAACAGGTTGTATGTAAGTCTAAAATGTTTTGTAAATTCTAAAGTCAGAGGAAAAAGAAAAAAAAAAAAAACTAAAAAGACCCCAGGAAATAGCATCTTACCCCGTGAGGGGTTGGGCCAATCCCCGTCTTAGTGTGATATATTTTTGGGTCCTGGAAGCCCTCCTGAGTGTCTCTCCAGCATAAGGAAGAAGCTGCAATTATGACTACAATGGCACGACTTTATCTCCCTAGGCTGAGCACGGAGGTGTCAGGGAGGCTGAGGGCCAGGCGGAGCAATGCTCGTGGGTGGGGGTTGTGTACTGGAATGTGCGCCATAAAAAAGGTTCTGTTTGTTTTCTTTCTTGACACAGATGAAAATGGCAGCCCTTGAGGCCTTTGTTAAAGCAGACATTTATTCCCGGGGTTCTCTGTCTGGGACATTGCCTCCTTCTGCTCTCTGGATGATGCCTGAAACATGCCACAAAAGCTGTCTTTGGCTTTTGATTGTCTTCTGAAAACACTCCAACTCCTTTTTGTGGGTTTTTGAGACCTCCCCAACCAACCCAACTCTGGCTCTGATATATGGTTAGAATGGTAAGTCTAGAAAGCGACAGGAAAATCTGTTTTCTATTCTTATAAGTGGAAAGGATCATGATTTCTCTTATTTCCACAGACCTCTTGCAAAATTTCTATGACTTCTATTTGGTGACCAATTTCTGTTTAGGATAGCTCTCTCCTTAGGGAAGTTCTCATTGACCTTCACATCTTCACTTTTCTTTATGAAACTCATCATGTGGTTTAGGGCTTTTTCCCTTTATTTATTCTTTTAAGATCTTATATGTAACTAAACTTTTTTTCCCCTCTAGAAAAATGTACATGCTCGTTAAAGAAAATTAGGGAAAGCAAAGAAGTTTAATGAAAATAAAACTAGTCATAATTTTAAAACACTTTAAAAATATTTTGGGGTATTTATTTTTTAATATTATTACTTAATTATTATTTTCACACTGGTTTCTTGCTTTCTTCTCTACTCAGCTTGACATTTGAGAGCATTTTCTTTTTTTCTTCTTTTTGTTTTTGTTTTTTTTTTTGAGACCCGGGTCTCACTCTGTTGCCTAGGCTGGAGTGCAGTGGTATAGTCAGGCAGTGGAGGTCACCGCAGCCTTGACCTCCTGGGCTCATATGATCCTCTCACCTCAGCCTCCCAAGTAGCTGGGACTACAGGCATGTGCCATCACACCTGGCTAATTTTTGTATTTTTTGTAGAGATGGGGGTCTCACCATGTTGCCCAGGCTGGTCTTCAACTCCTGGGCTCAAGCAATCCACTAGCCTCGGCCTCAAAGTGGTAGGTGTGAGCCACTGCGCCTGGTCGAGTGTTTTCCACTTCAGTAAGATACTTTATTAACACTTTAGATGTTGCAGAGTGTTCACGTGAGAAGTTGCATGGTTTACTTTAAACTTTCCCCTTTTGCTAGACATTTAGATAGTTTTCGTGCTTGCAACTAAATCTTTGCTTTTTCTATCTCCTTAGGATACAGTCTCAAAATTGGAATTACTAGGTAAGAGAGAAAAGCAGTCTTTTTATATTGTGATAAAATATACATAACATAAAACTTACTATTTTAGCCATTTTTAAATGTACTGTTCAGTGGCATTAAGTATATTCACATTATGCAACAGTCATTACCATCATGTATCCCTATAACTTTTTCATCTTCTCAAACTGAAACACTTTACCAATTAAACAATAACTCCCCATTTCCTTCTTTCCCCAGCCCCTGACAAGCACCATTCTACTTTTTGTCTCCATGAATTTGACTACTTCACGTAAGTGGAATCACACGATATTAGTGCTTTCGTAACTGGCTTATTTCACTTCGCATAATGTCTTCAAGGTTCATCCGTGTTGTAGAATGTGTCAGAATTTCACTCCTTTTTAGGATGAATAATATTCCATTGTATGTATATACCATGAATGGACATTTGGATTTTTTTCACCTGTTGGCTATTGTGAATAATGCTGCTGTGAACATTAGTGTACAAATATCCAGGCCCTTACTTTCAATTCATACACCCAAAAGTCACAATACTTCCTCTTAAGTAAGAAGTATATGCCCAAAAGTAGAGTTGCTGGATCAGATGGTAATTCTATGTTTAATTTATCCATGAACCTCCATACTGTTTTCCACAGTGGCTGCACCATTTCCCATTCTCCCCAGCAATGTATGAGGGTTCCAATTGCTCCACATGCTTGCCAATACTTGTTATTTTGTGTGTGTTTATATTTTTTTGGTTATCATAGCCATTCTAATAGATGTGAAGTGATATCTCATTGTGGTTTTGACTAGCATTTCCCTAATAATTAATGATATTGAGCATCTTTTCATGTGCTTATTGACATCTGTATATCTTCTTTGGAGAAATGTTTATTCAATATATATATTTTTTGAGACATGGTCTTGTTCTGCCACCCAGGCTAAACTACAGTAGCGCCATCATGTTTCACTGCAGCCTTGACCTCCTGGGTCCAAGTGATCTTTCCATCTCAGCCTCCCAAGTAGCTGGGATACAGGCATGCACCACCACACCTGGCTAAGTTTTTTATTTTGTGTAGAGACTGTGTCTTGCTGTATTGCCCAGGCTGGTCTTGAACTCCCGGGCTTGAGTGATTCCCTCGCCTTGGCCTCCCAAAGTGCTGAGATTATAGGTGGGAGCCGCTGAGCCTGGCCTAAGTTTTTTGCCCATTTTTTCACCAAGACATTTACATGTATAAATTTAATATTTAAGAGATTAAAACGTATAACACATTCATGCAAATGAGAAATGGACATATTAAAAAGCATATTAGATAGCATTAAACTATCATAACATCAAACTTTTGGTATACAACAAATAATGAACATAGAGAGTGTTAAATATCTTTATTAGAAAGTTTGATGAGTTAATCAGGTAAACAAACAGAATTTATGACAGGTAAACATAGTGTACATGTTATTTTTAAATACCAGACAAAAGCATTTAAAAGAAAAAGTTGGCCGGGCGTGGTGGCTCACGCTTATAATCCCAGCACTTTGGGAGGCCGAGGCAGGTGGATCACGAGGTCAGCAGATTGAGACCATCCTGGCTAACACGGTGAAACCCCGTCTCTACTGAAAATACAAAAAATTAGCTGGGCTTGGTGGCGGACACCTGTAGTCCCTGCTACTCGGGAGGCTGAGGCAGGAGAATGGCGTGAACCCAGGAGGTGGAGTTTACAGTGAGCAGTGATCACGCCACTACACTCCAGCCTGGGTGACAGAGTGAGGCTCTGTCTAAAAAAAAAAAAAAAAAAAAGAAAAGTTTTAGGCCTCAAAATGTCACTAACTTTATGAAAGTAGAAATCTGACAGACCATATTTTCTAAACTCTGTGAAATGACAGTAGAAATGTCAGTGAAAGTGAAATCAACAAGTAATATCTAGCCACATGCAAATTTTATTTAGGATCAACTTAAATAACTATTGGATTAATATGAAAATTAAAGCTAAGAATGTTTTACAAAGTCATAGAAGTACTTAAGAGGAAGTCTTGTTACTGGAGTGAAAAGACTTTAATTCATCTAATTCTTTTTTTAAAAATTTCCATTTTATTTTAGGTTTGGGGGTACACATGCAGGTTTGTTACATGGATATGTTGTATAATGCTGAGGTTTGGAGTAGAAATGATCCTGCTACCCAGACAGTGAGCATAGTACCCAATAGGTAGTTTTTCAAGTCTCTCTCCCCTCCCTCCCTCTGTAGTAGTTGCCAGTGTCCATGTTCTCATATGTGTACTCAACGTTTAGTTCCCACTTATAAGTGAGAACATGCAGTATTTGGTTTTCTGTTCCTGTCTTAATTCACTTAGGATAATGGCCTCCATCTGCTTCCATGTTGCTGCAAAGGACATGATTTCATTCTTTTTATGGCTGCATAATATTCCATGGTGTATGTGTGCCATGTTTTCTTTATCCAGTCCACCACTGTTGGGCATCTAGATTGATGCCACATCTTTGCTATTATGAATAGGGCTCTGAGGAACACACAAGTATATGTGTCTTTTGGTTGAATGATTTATTTTCTTTTGGGTATACACCCAGTAATGGGATTGCTGGGTCAAATGGTAGTTCTGTTTTTAGTTCTTTGAGAAATCTCCAAACTGCTTTCCACAGAGGTTGTACTAATTTACATTCCCACCAACAGCGTACAAGCATTTCCTTTTCTCTGCAACCTCACCAACATCTGTTTTTTGACTTTTTAGTAATAGTCATTCTGATTGGTGTGAAATGGTATCTCATTGTGGTTTGATTTGCATTTCTCTAATGATTAATGATGTGGAGCATTTTTCCCTATTTTTTGGCCGCTTGTATGTCTTCTTTTGACAAGTGTCTGTTCATGTCCTTTGCCCACTTTTCAATGAGGTTATTTGTTTTTTGCTTTTTGAATTAAGTTTTTTATAGATTCTGGATATCAGACCTTTGTCTGATGCATAGTTTGTGAATATTTTCTCTCATTCTGTAGGTTGTCTGTTTACTGTGTTAATAGTTTTTTGTTTGTTTTGTTTTGTTTTGTTTTGCCATGAAGAAGCTCTTGAGTTTAATTAGGTCCCACTTGTCTATTCTTGGTTTTGTTGCAATTGCTTTTCAAAACTTCATCATAAAATCTTTGCCAAGGCCTATGTCCAGAATGGTACTTCCTAGGTTTTCTTCTAAGATTTTTATATTTTTAGGTCTTACAGTTAAGTCTTTAATCCATCTTAAGTTGATTTTTGTGTATGGCAAAAGGTAGGCGTCCAGTTTCATTCTTTTGTATATGGCCAGCCAGTTAGCCCAGCACCATTTATTGAATAAGAAGTTCTTTCTGTATTGCTTATTTTTGTTGACTTTGTGAAGATCAGATGGTTACAGGTGTATGGCTTTATTTCTAGGTTGTCTGTCCTGTTTGATTGGTATATGTGTCTGTTTTTGTGCCAGTACCATGCTGTTTTGGTTACTGTAGCCTTGTAATATAGTTTAAAATTGTGTAATTTGATACCTCTGGCTTTATTCTTTTTGCTTATTTGCCCATTTTTGAATTGAGTTTGTTGTTGTCATTGTTGCTATTGTTAAATTGTAATTCCTTATATATTCTGGATATTATCCTCTTATCAGGTATATGATTTGCAGATATTTTCTCCACATTGCATGTTACTTTTTCACTCTGTTGATAGTGTCCTTTTGTTTATTATAAACAAAAGATTTAATTTTGATGAAGTCTATTTATCTGTTTTTTCTTGTGTTGTCTGTGTGTTTCGTGTCATATCCAAGAAGTTATTGCCAAATCTAATGTCATGAAGATTTTTCACCTCAGAGTTTTATAGTTTAAATTGTTATGTTTAGGTGTTTGATCCATTTTTGGGTTAATTTTTGTATATGGTATAAGGTAAGGATCCAACTCCATTCTTTTGCATGTGGATATTTAGTTTCCCCAGCACCATTTGTTGAAAAGACTGTTGTTTCCCCATTAAAGAGTCTTGACACCCTTGTCAAAAATTAATTGATTATTTATTAAAGGGATTATTTCTGGGATATCAATTATTTTCCATTGATATTTATGTCTGTCCTTATGTCAAAATCATACTGTTTTCATTACTGCAGCTTTGTAGTATGTTTTGAAATCAGAAAGTATAGGTCCTTTAACTTTGTTCTTCTTTTTCAACATTGTTTTGGCTATTTAGGATTTGTTGATATTTCATATGAATTTTAGGAGTTTTCTTCCTCCTTCATTTTTGAAGGATAGTTTTGTAGATACAGAATTCTTGGTTGATGGTCTTTTTCTTTTGTCACTTTATATATGTCATCCCACTACCTTCTGGCCTCCATGATTTCTGATGAGAAATCAGCTGTTAATCTTATTGCAGATCCATTGTAGATGATGTCTGACTTCTCCTGCTTTCAAAATTCTCTTTGTCTTTTGAAATTTTGGTGATAATGTGTCTAGGTGCAGGTCTCTTTGAATTTATTCTACTTGAATTTTGTGAAGCTTCTTGAATGTGTAGTTTAATGTTTTTCATCAAATTTATACATTTTAGCTATTATTTCATCAAATATTCTTTCTAACTCTTTCTTCCCTCTTCTTCTGAGACTTCCAGTGGGTGCATCTTGGTATACCTGATGGTGCTCCACATATCCCTGAAGTTCTGTTCATTTTTGTTATTCTTTCTGTTCCTCAAATTGTATAATCTTATTTGACTTACCTTCAAGTTTACTGTTCTTTCTTCTGCCAGACCAAATCTGATGCTAAGTCCCTCTAATGAATTTTTTATTTCAGTTATTGTACTTTTCAACGCTAGAATTTGTATTTGTTTTTATTTTATTTTATTTTTTACTATTTCTAGCTCTTTTTTTTTTCTTTTCTTTTCTTTTCTTTTTTTTTTTTTTGATGGACTGTCTCTCTGTCACCCAGACTGGAGTACAGTGGTGCGATCTTGGCTCACTGCAACCTCCACCTTTCAGGTTCAAGCAATTTTCCTGCCTGATTTCCGGCTCTTTATTGATCATTCTTATACTTTTCTTTAGACATGGTTTCCTGTAGTTCTTTGCATATATTTAAAATACTTGATGTGATGTCTTTATCTATTAATGTAAGTCTAATGTATCAGCTTCCTTCTAAGGTCAGCCAGAGTTTAGAATTTAAGGTCTCTTTGGGTCTTTCCTGGGCATTTACACAGTACTGGGTATTTGCACATCCTATGCATTTGTGTGATCTTCTAGATTCCCAAGAATATGTGGAGCTTTTCAAACCACCAATGGATATCTCATTTGCCAGCTTTTCCTTTTAATTTTTTTGGTATACTTATTGTTTGTTTGTTTGCCCCAACTGTTATCACAGCCTCAGACAGCTGTGATCTTAAACAACTGCCACTATTTTTGATGAATGTGTTTCAGGGAAAAGGCTATTTGCACTGAGATCTGAGACTGGTCAAAGATAAAAACTGTGAGTGGGTTTTTCCAGATAACTTCTAGGTAGATGAAATAATGACAGTTCTATGTGAATTAAGATCTGGAGAAGCTCCAACCTTTTTCTGTGCCCTTTAGAGGCTGCTAGGCTACTGTTTTTCACAATAATTGTGTGGTTATTGGCTTTCAGAGCAACCATGGGTCTAGGGATAGAGGAATGAGACTAAGGCAAGTTAAAATGCCACAAAGCTTGCTGTTGTTACTGAGGTTTAACCATTTTCTTTCTTTTCTTTTCCTTTTTTTTTTTCTTTTCTTTTTTTGAGATAGAGTCTTGCTCTGTTGCTCAGGCTGGAGTGCAGTGGTGTGATCTTGGCTCGCTGCAACCTCTGCCTCCTGGGTTCATGTGATTCTTCTCCCTCAGCCTCCCAAGTAGCTGGGACTACAGGTGCATGCCACCACACCTGGCTAATTTTTGTTTTTTTTTTTTTTGTTTTTTTTTTTTGAGACAGAGTCTCGCTCTGTCACCCGGGCTGGAGTGCAGTGGCCAGATCTCAGCTCACTACAAGCTCCGCCTCCCGGGTTTACGCCATTCTCCTGCCTCAGCCTCCTGAATAGCTGGGACTACAGGCGCCCGCCACCTCGCCCGGCTAGTTTTTTTGTATTTTTTAGTAGAGACGGGGTTTCACCGTGTTAGCCAGGATGGTCTCGATCTCCTGACCTCGTGATCCGCCCGTCTCGGCCTCCCAAAGTGCTGGGATTACAGGCTTGAGCCACCGCGCCCGGCCAATTTTTGTATTTTTAGTAGACATGGGGTTTCACCATATTGGCCAGGCTGGTCTTGAACTCCTGATCTCGTGATTCCCCTGCCTCAGCTTCCCAAAATGTTGGGATTACAGGCATGAGCCACCACACCTGGCCTTAACCATTTTCTTAAATAAACACTCCCCATATTATTGCAAGCCTTTGGTTAATTACCAGGTTCTGAAAAAGTTGGTTTTGACAATTTTTGCAGTGTTCTTATGGTGTTTATATAGAGGGGAAGATTTCCAGAGGTCCTTGCTCTGTCATTTCTGCTGATGTTACCGCTTCCATTGCTTCTTGAAATTTGTTTGTTGACAGGAACTTTCCCCTGAGGAACTTTTGAACATCTAAAGACCATAGTTTTGTAATCCTTGTAATTTTCCAGTCTGAGGTAAATGTTTCTTTGTTAATTTTTAAGGAAATGACTATGACTTTGACGATGGTAATTTGACTTTGATGATGGTAATTTGATTCTTGTTAATTTTAGGTACTTTGTTTTTAGGCATTACGAACTTTTACCATAATATGTCCAGGTTGGTCCTTTCATTCAAGGACATGTGCATTTCCTCAGCTATAGGAAATTTTCTTCTACCATTTCTTTAATGAGTTCCTTTCTTAGATTCTCCTTCTTCTGGCTGTACCCTCCATGTCTTTGTCATACGTTTAATCTCTTTTTCCTGTTATTTTTTTTCTGGAGGAGTTTCTTTCCTCTACCTCTTTGCTAAGTCTATCCTATGCTGTGTCAATCTGCTGTTCAGCCCACCTGCTGGGCTTTGATGACTTTCATTTTTGAAGGTTAGTTGTTTTCTTAGTTGTAATTCATCCTCTCTGTCACAGTAAGAGTTTTCTTCAAATCTTTGGTGGTTTATGATTGTGTATTCCTTTCTGATTTGAGAGGCCCAGAAGGTGTGTCTGAGAATGTGCTGCCTCTGGCAGTAGGGCAGGACGTGGGGCCGGGCAGGTGAGTCAGTGGAGTCTTCTGGCCAAGATGCTTCCCCTCCTTCTGGGTGAGGCCAACCCCCAGAAGCATTGCCCTCCTTCTCTGTGCAAACACTGGGTGTGGACGCCTCTGGGGCTTGCTGTGCCTACTCTTTGGCATGCATGTGCGTGTGTGTGCGTTTGTGTGCATGTGTGTTTGTGTGCATGTGCATGGGAGCACCTGCCTGACGGTCCTACTGTGATGTCCCACCAGCTCTGATGGTGGCCCAGAATCACCCTGGTCTGCACAAGCTCCCAATATCCTCTTCATCTAATTTAAGGAGTCATCCCCACTCCATGCAACTGCCTCTCCTGGATGTGTTTTGTATTCATTACTCTGATTTGATCTGTCTTGTGTCTTTCAGGAATGGCTCATTATTTCTGGCTAGATGCTGCTTTTCTTTATTTACCTTCACTGTTTCCAATTCACTTATTTAAAATTATTTTC
This sequence comes from Piliocolobus tephrosceles, assembly GCF_002776525.5. Lineage (NCBI taxonomy): Eukaryota > Metazoa > Chordata > Mammalia > Primates > Cercopithecidae > Piliocolobus > Piliocolobus tephrosceles. Next base: position 58,128,874 of record NC_045444.1, read on the forward strand.
TGTCATTTCTAGTGACTTGATGTGGGGGAGTGTAGGCTGTGGCGTGTCTTCAGTCACCCTTCTTTATTCACCCTTCTCAGGTGATTTTGTCAAAGTCATTTGAGGTTTGCCTGTGGACTATAAATTCAGATAAACTAGTCATTGATAATCAGAGGAGGAGATAACTTTTGCCCCCAATATCTTTGTAAATGTTGAGAATTTCAAACCTGAAGGCAGAGAAAGCATGGCTTTGGGCCATCGACTTCACTAAAATGCAGACTTTCCTTATCCATCATTAAGGGCTACTTTCCCTCAGAAGCTTCTCTCTTGACTGCCGACTACCTTGTTGCTGGAGAACTTCAGTGGCCTAACCTAAGGCAGCACCTCCTTGGCTGAGGGCCACTGTTTAAAAGCTTTGCAATTTTAGGGAGTGGTCTGGGTGGAGTCATGTCGTAACTGCATCCCGAAACATTTCCCACGCACTGCCGTTGATGGCTGTTGGTGTCTGCGGTTCTCTGTTTCGGCCCATGAAGACAGAAGCATTGCTTGTGTTGAGAAAGCCCTGACTCACCCTGCAGCCTTTGGCTGTGGTTTGCTCACATGTGTTTCTAGACCTTTGGGGCTGGCATTTTTGTGAATTATTTCAAGTTCATTCCTGTTCCTCAGGCTCATCTCTGTGCAAGTGCTTGCTTGCCCCACATGCCTAAAATGGCAGAAGGACCTCAGCTCCACCTGATAACTTGTCAGCGATTGTTTATTCTAGGCTTTTCCGGCACTACTGCATTATCATCTCCATGTTTGTGCAACGTAATCATAAAAATCATAAAGATACGTTGTACTTCTCTGTAACTTTCCCCTGAGGAACTTTTGAACATCTAAAGACCATAGTTTTGTAATCCTTGTAATTTTCCAGTCTGAGGTAAATGTTTCTTTGTTAATTTTTAAGGAAATGACTATGACTTTGATGATAGCACCCTGAGCTTTTAATTTTACCATAAAACAGAAGAACTCTGTATCCTAAGCCTATGTAGAAATGAGGCATATCATACTTATAGGCGTGTGGATATGTGTATAGGCATTTTTCACTTAATGATATTTTGGCAAAGTTGACTACAGGCTATTTGTCATATAAACTTCTATTTCCTGCAAGACTTTTTATATGAAATTAAAGATATATTTTTCCAGAAGAAAAACTTCTAACAGAAAATGTCCAGATTTTGAGGCAGGACTAAAGAGAGAGTTTAGCTCTATGGTGTCTAGAATGGTCGTTTTTTTTTTTTTTTTTTTTTTTTTTTTTGAGATGGAGTATCGCTCTTGTTGCCCAGGCTGGAGTGCAGTGGCACGATCTTGGCTCACTGCAACCTTTGTCTCCCAGATTCAAGTGATTCTCCTGCCTCAGTCTCCCAAGTAGCTGGGATTACTGGCACCCACCACCATGCCCAATTTTGTGTTTTTAGTAGAGACGGGGTTTCACCATGTTGGTCAGGCTGGTCTTGAACTCCTGACCTCAAGTGATCTGCCTACCTCGGCCTCCCAAAGTGCTAGGATTACAGGTGTGAGCTACGGGACCAGGCCTAGAATGGTAGTTCTTAACCATGTCTGCACACTAGAATCACTTGGAAAGCTTTTTGAAAAATACCGGCGCTTGCAATCTTTAAAGACTGTGAGCAGACCAGTGCTGCCTGGGGCTGGGGTGAAGATGGGGGCTGACTACACATTGGCACTAGGAGACTTGTTGGAGAGAAGAGAAGGTTCTATACATTCTAGATTGTACTGCTGGTTATACAACTATATATCTTAATAAAAAATCATTACACTTACAAGGGTGTACAATCAAAATTGGTAAAATAAATATTGATGATGAACAAAATATCAACATATTAAATAAAGGCAGGATCCTCCTAGTCTCCCCAAGAAGGTGTGGTATCCATCCCCTTCTCCTCAGAGTCTGGGCCACATTTAGCTTATTCTGTAAGAAGGGCCTGATGTCTGTCTGGGCCTGAGACAGGAAGACTCACCCCCAGTCCTTGCTGCTGCTGTTGTGCCTGTGGGTGCACAGATGTCCTGTCTTTCTTCTTGCTGAAAGATAAAGAAGCCAGCTTTCTGGGGCTCCGTGGGTTCCTGAAATACCACAAATGTACACTGAGCCCAGTCTGGGTAGGAAGAAACAATTCCTTACTCTCCCCAGGGCACAGGAAAGTGGGCGTGGTCTCCAAGGTTGTCTGTGCTTCTACCTGTGTTCTGTAGGCCTCTGTCTCTATATAAAGAATCCCTTCTTGGTATCCAAATCCGGAGCTAGAAAGTAAGTCTCTAGTTCATAAATTTATGATCTCATCCGGGGATGGATCCAGGTTTTCTGGAATGTGAAGCCTATATCATTTTGGAAGCTTTCCTTAAGAAAAAGAATACAAATTCATAAATACAAAATTAAATTTAGGGCTTTGGAAGGGGCCCCTTGCAAATGAAGGGCACTTAAATTACATTACCCTTATGGTAAAATTGACTTCAATCTTACCTTAGTATTTTATTTTCCTTATAGCATTGCAGGATTTCTTTCTGCAATTCACAGCTCCATCTGCCCAGAGATCTTAGGACTATGTCTTGAGTCTTGTCTTTCAATTTCATAATTCCAAAAGCCCTAGTATTTTTTCATTTGTGAGATAGTGAAATACTTAAGATAATTAATTATAGCATCAAACTGGCTGATTTTGTCTCCTGGCTCTGCCAAACTACTTGTGTGAATTGGGAAAATTATTTAGTCTTTTTACCTCTATTTCAGGCTCTGATCTTACCTCATAGAGTTTTGTTGGGGGAGGACTAAATGAGATAAGGTGTATGTGGGGCGAAGAACAATGCTGGACAGATAGAAGACAATAAATGTTAGGTAGTGTATCAGCCAGGATTCTTGGTTGTAAGCAACAGAAACTTACTCTGGTTTCCTTAAGTGGAAAAGGAGATTACTGGATGGATGTTAGTTCACAGAATTGACAGGAAGTTTGGAAAAGCAGGTGCTGAAAATAGGCAAGTACTGAGAGAGGCCAGACAGCAGAAATAATCTGATAAGGGCATTCAGTTGCTGCTGCTGGACCCACATACCACTGCTGGATTCTGCCATTGCTGCAACCCTAATTTACCCATCCCTTCTTCATGGGGTCCCTTACTTAAGATTCAAAAATCACTGGTAATCCCAACTTGCTGAGTCCAAGGTTAGAGAGATGCAGTTCTATCCACGTTAAATTCTGCAGTAGAGGTTGGGGTGTCTTACAGTGAGGGATTCTACCCAAATAGGAAGATGGTGTGGTTGTTGGGGAACAGAAATCCCCCAAACTAATCCTATTGTTTCTGTAGTGATTCTGTTAGTGTATTATTAATAGTTAACGCCTAATAGAACTATGCTGCAGTATGAGATTCTGCCAGTAGGTGCCACTCTTTGACATGAACATGTACCTTAACCTCTTAACTCCTCAAAAGTAATCGGCTATTTTTTTCCACTGAAATCAAACTTTAATGGTCAGTTCTTAGGTTACAGAAAATGGATTCAGATGGTCAATTCTTAGGTTATAGAAAGTGGATTCAGTTCTCTTAAGTGAAAGCTTGCTGTCCATAAATTTATGTTAATTCTTTGGTACCTATTGCTATTTATCTGACAATAAATAAGACCATCTAGTAAATTAAACAATGGAAAAACACAGTACAGCTCATTTTTTTCATGATGTGCTTTCAGAATTATAACATTATATTGCTTCTATGTAAAATATTATTTTCTGCTAGAAGTATTTTCTTGGAACATGATGGAATTAGATCAATGAAACATGGCATTTCCAAAGGCCAGGCATGGGTTGGTGTTATTTGAAGAGCACTGTTAAAACGTAAGTTCTCCAAAGGCAGGTATTCCATCTTCTATTTATCAGTGCATACTCTGCGTAGTTCTCAATACATAGTAGGTACACAGATAGCTCTTAAATAAATGGGGGAAGGAAGGAATGAGCATTGCAGGTTGTAGGTGCAGTACTGCCTGGTCCCATGTGAGAATCATTGCCAATCTGAAAAGTCCTTAACCTTGAGCTTTGACTCAGGTCCCAGTTTATGGGTGTGATTTCTTTCCATTCATTTATTCATTTGCTATTTTTTTCATATCTTCAACCAAAATACACTGATTACTTACCAGACAGCAGCACTATGCTGAGTACAGCTGTGAGGATTTGTCAGCAGAGTCTCTTGCCTTTGTGGATTTCATGTTTGAGTTTAGGGACAGACACACAAAGAGAACTACAAAATAGTGGAGTCAACTCAAAGATAGAAATATGCACATGGTATTAGGACAATTCCGAAGAAGGATGCCTCCCCCAGCCTGGGAGGATCAGAGATGATCTTTGGGAGGATAGAAACCTAAACTGAATTTTGAAGGGATTCTTCAAAATATCTGACATGTACATAAAAATCAACATACATTTTAATTGGTCTTATAGGTTTGATATTGTAGATGTCACTATGAAGTGAAGAACCTAGTGCAGTGTCTGGAACATGGTAACTGCTCAGTAATGAACAGTTGTGGGTTAATTAATTAAACAATACTTGTACTATCTAGGCTAGTGTAATCCACAGCATGCTCTTAAATATAGGATTGATTTTCTAGTACACATGAATTGAAACTTATGGATTTAATTCTCACATCATCTGGTTAGTTATATACACAGAAAAAGCTTCTGTTTCAAGGTCACAAAATTGAACCTCAAAGCCCATCTGATCCCAAGAACAGCAGCAGTAGAGTGCAATGGCTTATGACAAATCCATCCTCAGTACTAGAAAAAGTGAGGAAAGCTGCGTCCCACAGATCACTGTCAAAGAACAGCGTGAGTGTCCCCATTTTCATCAGGTTCCCATCTATGTGGGCATCAGTGTGGAAGATATTCTTTATTTTGAAGACAGAAAATCAAACAATAGCTAACCAACAGCTAAGCTGGAAGGGCTAACTGGAATATTTATTAATTAGATTAAGATTACATTTTTATTCCCTACAATGAATGCTTACATCTATTCCTGTAATAAAAGAGCCCCCTAAGAAATCTTGATTAAAATCTATTAGCACATGGAAGTATATTTGCCTTGCCGCAAAGGGAAAATATTGTCTTAACGTTTTTTCTTTTGATATATGAAAAAATGCTCAACATTACTAATCATTAGAGAAATGCAAATTAAAACCACAATGAGATATCATCTCACACCAGTCATTATGGCTATTACTAAAAAGTCAAAAAGCAACAAATGTTGGTGAGGATGCGAACAAAAGGGAATGCTTATACTCTGTTGGTAGGAATATAAATGAGTCCAACCTTTATGGAAAACAGTATGGAGATTTCTCAAAGAACTGAAAATAGAACTACCATTGGATCCAGCAATCCTGCTACTGAGTATCTACCAAAGGAAAGTAAACCATTACGTAAAAAAGATACGTGCACTTGTGTGTTCATTGCAGCACTATTCACAATAGCAGAACTATGGAATCAGGCTGGGTGTAGTGGCTCATGCCTGTGATCTCAGCACTTTGGGAGACCGAAGTGGAAGGATCCCTTGAAGCCAGGAGTTCAAGACCAGTCTGGGCAACTGAGCAAGACTTCATCTCTATAAAAAAAAAAAGATTAGCTGAGTGTGGTGGCCCATACCTATAGTCCTAGCTACTTGGGAAGCTGAAGCAGGAGGATTGCTTGAGCTTGGGAGTTCAAGGTTACAGTGAGCTATATTCAGGGCACGGCACTCCAGCCTGGGCAACAGAGTGAGACTTTTTCTTAAAAAAAAAAAAATCAACTTCAGTGTCCATCAACAGATGATTGGATATAGAGAAAGTATGGTATATATACATAATGGAATACTATTCAGCCATAAAAAAGAATGAAATCGTGTTTTCGTGGCAACATAGATGGACCTGGAGGCCATTATCTTAAGTGAAACAACTCAGAAACAGAAAGTCAAGCACTGTCTGCTCTCATTTATAAGTGGGAGTTAAAGAATGTGTACACAGGGATATAGACTGGAATAATAGACAGTGGAGACTTAGAAGGGTGGGAAGTTGGGAAGGAGGAGGGTGATAAGAAATCACTTAATGGGTACAATGTACATTATTTAGGTGATAGATACACTAAAAGCCCAGACTTCACCACTAGGCAATATATCAGTGCAATAAAATTCCCCTTGTATCCCGTAAGCTCATACAAGTTAAAGAAATTTTCTCTCTTTTGCAATAGAAATGCAACTGTAAGTTTTATAATATTTCTATCTGTTTCACTGCTTTGCTTATAGATTCAGGTCACAGTTTGGTTTGGTTTGACTTAGAAGCAATACCTGAGAGATGGCACTGGAAGTGGCCTGGGTCACAGAGGGAAAGGCAGACTTTTCAGCTGTGGTTGATTTATAACAAAGCTGCCTGCATTTTGTGAAGATTTTCATGGCCCTGCCCCTGTGTAATCAAGGGGTCAGCTCTTTGTTCTTCTTGAGTGTTAAATCTTACCTCTGACTCTGAAAGTTGTGAGTAAAACACTTCGCAGCACGCCTAATAAACAATGATCCACCCTGCATATATAGTTTGTTGCTGTTATTATTATTATTTTTTGACATAGAGTCTTGCTTTGCATGAACACAGCTCACTGCAGCCTCAACCTCCCAGGCTCAAGCCATCTTCCCGCTCCCCAAATAGCCGGGACTACAGGCACATGACACCATGCCCGGCTAATTTTTGTATTTTCTGTAGAGACAGGGTTTCACTGTCTTGCCCAGTCTGGTCTCAAACTCCTGAGCTCAAACGATCCACTGGCCTTGGCCTCCCAAAGTACTGGGATTACAAGCGTGAGCCACCACATGTGGCCGCGCTGTTGTAATTAATAAAATTTACAACCCAATGAATCTGGTACATGGTCAATAATAGAAATGATTTTGTGCTCCACTGGAGACAGTTTATAAATGTAGGCACTTCTTGTAAATGAAGATATTTTTAATAGCTAAACCAACAGTTTAGATACTGTTTTCCCACTCCATCCAGGATTTGTAATATCCCTACTGCTCATCTTTTCTCTGATGCTGTATACGTTTTTTTTTTTTTTTTTTTGAGACAGAGTCTCACTCTGTTGCCCAGGCTGGAGTGCAAATAGCGCAGTCTCGGCTCACTGCAGCCTCTGCCTTCCAGGTTCAAGCAATTCTCCTGCTTCATCCTCCCAAGTAGCTGGGATTACAGTGCTCACCACCATGCCCAGCTAATTTTTTGTATTTTTAATAGAGACGGGGTTTCACCATGTTGGCCAGGCTGGTCTCGAACTCCTGACCTCAGGTGATCCACCCCATCCCCTGGCCTCCCGAAGTGCTGGGATTACAGGCATAAGCCACCACGCCCAGCTGACGCTCTATACTTTTTAATGAAAAGTGTTTCACACTCATTCTCACACACTTTACTGCAGAAGCCCCAAGTTTCACACTCTAAGCTGAAGCTCTCTGCTCTCCAGCCCAATTCCCACTCCCAGAATTGGTATTCCTTGCGATTTCCCCCTGCATTTCTAGTATAACTTTTCAAACTTGAGGAGTTGAGCAGTGGTTTCTGGCCCCCATACCAAGCAAAATCCTGGTTTCTCCTGTGGGTCAACAATCCTTCCTTTAAGAAAGGTGTTCATTCTTTTCATTTGTCCTTGAGAGGCAGTATGGTGTGATGGTTGAGAGCGTGGATGCTGAAGCCAGGTTGTCTGGGTTTGTACCACAGCTCTGTAACCCTGGGCAAGGTTTTCAACTTCTCCTTCCTCAGTTTTCTTCTCTGTAAAAATGGAGATAGTCACCAGGTGCAGTGGCTCATGCCTGTAATCCCAGTGCTTTGGGAGGCTGAGGCAGGCGGATTGCTTGATGTCAGGAGTTTGAGACCAGCCTGGGCAACATAGCGAGACTCTGTCTCTACAAAAAATTTAAAAATTAGCTGGGCACGATGGTGCATGTCTGTAGTCCTAGCTATTCAGCAGGCTGAGGTAGGAGGATTGCTTGAGCCCAGGAGTTTGAGGCTGCAGTGAGTTATGTCGTGCCACTGCACTCCAGTCTGGGTGACAGAATGAGACTCTGTCTCCAAAAAAAATTGGGCAGGGAGATAGTTACTGTACCTATCTCACAGGGCTACATGTGACAGCTATCTGCATTTGTCTCTGGTGTACTCAGCACAGAGTTATGCTCAAGTGTTTCATAATGATAGAATAATAACAGCTATCAGCATTGGAAAAATACCATTACCTGGAGAGAGAGAATACATTCTTGTGATTATTTCCAATTACATGTAATGATATCAGATTATTTCCTGTATTTATTTGTTTCGAGTGAAGAGAGCTGTTTTAAAAGCAAGAGAGTATTCCCTCCTTCATTGTATTTAAAGTCTCTTGGCATTAAATACTATCTCCTGATGACTTTCAAGTTCATATCAAATTCATATATCAAACACAGGACTCTCTCAACAGCTCCAAGCTCCTCTACCCAACTGCCCTATTCAACATTTCTTTTTTCTTTTTTTTTTTTTTTTCTGAGACATAATCTCATTCTGTCACCCAAGCTGGAGTACAGTGGTGCAATCTTGGTTCACTGCAACCTCTGCCTCCTGGATTCAAGCGATTCTCCTGTCTCAGCCTCCCGAGTAGCTGGGATTAAAGATGGCACCACTATGCCCGGCTAATTTTTTTGTATTTTTAATAGAGTTGGGGTTTCACCATGTTGGCCAAGCTGGTCTAACTTCAAGTGATCCGCCCACCTCGGCCTCCCAAAGTGCTGGGATTACAGGCATGAGCCACCACGCTCGGCCCCTTATCCAACATTTCTATCTGGATGCTGGCCTCAAACTTCACATGTTGGTATAAAATCTTATTCCATCCACAGTCTTCCTCATGTCAGTTTCTAGAAATTGTCTTTTTGGTTGCGTTTGGAAACCCCTTTCCTTCTTTGTATCTCACATCTAACTCATTCAGAAAGCCTATTGGCCCTCCCTTCCAAGTTTATGTACAGTCTGACCACTGGTCACTTCTCCACTGCAGCCACCCTGGCCCCAGCCTTTATTGCCTCCAGCCTGGCTTACTGGTCTCCCTGCATCTGGCCTCCGAGTGCATTCTTAACACAGAATTCAGAGTGAGCTTTTAAAAACACACATCGGATTGCATCACTCTTCTGATATATCATCCTTCTGTTCAGGGTTTTCGCACTGGTCATTCGCTTTGCCGGGAAATCTCTTTGCCCCAATATCCCTGTAGCTAACTCCCTCACTTCCTTCAAGCTTCTGCTCAGGGATCAGGCTTTCCGTGAGGCCTATTTTAAATTGCAGCCACTTTCCCTCAAGCACTGCCAGTCTCCCTCACCCTGCTCTGCCATCCACAGCACTTGTGCCCCCGTGAACCATGATATAATTGCTGAATTTCTGGCTCACTGTTTACTGCCTGCTCTCTCTCATACACAGTAAGCTCCCCAAGGACATGAGCCCTTGTCTCTTGCAGTCACTGATGCAGTCCAAGCTCCAGGAATGGTGCCTGCCACCTAGTAAGCACTCAGTCAGTACTGACTAGCAAAGTGAATGAATGAATGAAGGGGATGCCACTGAAGGGGAACTATGAAGACATGGAAACCCAAGGACGTGAAGGGGAAACTGCTTACTTGGCAGTTTTGCAGCTTTGGTGGGTGCACAGACAAAAGAAGTTCTTCAGATTATCTCATGTGCTTCCTGAGTGATGCTCACCCTAGAGAAACCATGGCTTGAAGTGGCTTGATATTCATGGCCTGTGCCCCAGTTTAGGAGACTCCACAGAGCTGTCCCTCCAGCTCGTGTGATCTGCCCTCATCTGTCACCTGGAGCTTGCGCTGTGCTTGGGCAGGGCTTGAATTGGGGAGTCCTGGGACACCATTCTTTTTTTATGAGGCTTTGGGATGGTTCCCACTTGTTTGACAAGCAGAGATAAACAGCTAATTGCCTTAAATAAGTTCCAATTAGTGAGGGAGAAAGAAACCATTATAATTCAGGGACATGAGTGCCCTGTAGCACGAGGAAGATTGATTGCAGTGTGTGATGTGACACAGCGAGGGCTGGCACTAACAGACCCTAGGGAGGCCAGCAGGGTCTCCCAGGGATGTGATGTCTCAGCAGGGTCTTGGAGCACAAATGAGAACAAGCCAGACAAAGAAGGATGGGAAAGGCATCTCAGATAAAGCGAGCATCATACACAAAGGCAGGAGATGCCAGCAAGGGGGTGGAACCATGAGCAGCCCAGGCAGATGGCTGGTGCAGGGTGGAAGGAGAGGGTGGTCAGACCTGAGGCTGAGAGGAGGGCAGGCCATGTCCTGGGGGGCCTTCTGTGTCTTTCTAAGGAGCCAGGACCTGGTACTGTGGAAAGCCACTGCAGAATTGTAGGCAAGGGAGGGACACGGCCAGATTTGGTTTTAGAAAGATCATTTTGGACAAGCTAGATTTGGTTAGGATGTGATCAATGTCTGAATTAAGATAATAGCAGGGGAAACAGAGAAGTGGAGGCATTCCGGAGATATTATGCAGGTAGAATTGATAGGACAGTGTACCCTGTCTGTCCAATATAGGCCATGAGGGAAAGAAGAGTCAGGTATGACCCCCAGGTTTCTGGCTTGGGTAACAGAATAGATTTCTGAATTAGGAGGAGAAGGAAAGGGCTTCATGGAAAGATGCTGAGGTCAGTTTGTGACATATGGACTTCAGAATGCAATTGGTACCAGGAACATTGGCTCACGCCTGTAATCTCAACACTTTGGGAGGCTGAGGCAGGTGGATTACCTGAGGTCAGGAGTTCAAGACCAGCCTGTCCAACATGGTGAAACCCCATCCCTACTAAAGATACAAAAAGTAGCTGGGGCATAGTGGCATGTGCCTGTAATCCCAGCTACTCGGGAGGCTGAGCAGGAGAATCGCTTGAACCCAGGAGGCAGAGGTTGGAGTGAGCCTAGATCACTCCACTGCACTCTAGCCTGGGTGACAGAGGGAGACTATGTCAAAAACAAAACAAACAAACAAACAAACCAATAACAAGTAATGGGGCATCTGTCTTAGTCTGTTTGGGCTGCTCTAACAAAAGGCCACAAGCAGGATTTCTTGTCACCAACAGAAACTGATTTCTCACAGTTTTGAAGGCTGGGAAGTTCAAAATCAAGGCAGATTTGGGGTCTGCTGAGGGCCCACATTCTAGTTCACAGATGGCGCCCTCTAGCTGTGTCTGTACCTGGTGAGAGGGTGAGTTAGCTCTCTGGGGTCCCTTTTTTTTTTTTTTTTTTTTTTTTTTGAGACAGAGTTTTGCTTTTGTTGCCCAGGCTGGAATGCAATGGCACGATCTCAGCTCACTGCAACCTCCGCCTCCCAGGTACAAGTGATTCTTTTGTCTTGCCTCCCAAGAAGCTGAGATTACAGGCATGCGCCATCATGCCTGGCTAATTTTTTTTTTTTTTTGTATTTAGTAGAGATGGGGTTTCACCAGGTTAGTGAGGCTGGCTGAGAACTCCTGACCTCAGGTGATCCACTGGCTTTGGCCTCCCAAAATGCTGGGATTATAGGCATGTGCCACCGTGCCCAGCCTGGGGTCCCTTTTATAATGCCATGAATCCTATTCACTTCCCAAAGACCCCATCTTTTAATAACATCACGTTAGGGGTTAGAATTTTAACATACGAATTTTTTGGGGGGATACAAACATTAGACCATAGCAACATCCATCTTGAGATATCCAGCAGGAAGTGGGGTCTTTGAGGGGGACCCCAGGGAGTAGGGTCCTTCCTCAAAGGGGGAGTCTGGAGTGGAGAAGTAGGTGGGCTCACTGATGGAGAAAGCCCCTGGGACTATCGAGTCTCTTCCTGTCCATCATTCCCAAGGCGTAACAGGGTAACCTGGGCTTCCTTCACATATGTTGGCTTGCTCTAGCCTCCCTGACTCTGCATCATCCTGGCTCCTGACACTGCCTAACTAAGATTTTGCTTGGGGGAGTGGGGGAAAGTGAGGTTCCAGCATGTGGGAGAGTGAAATCCACTGGTGATCTCTTAGCTTGCCTAGCCCCTCTGTCTGGAAAGCTCCTCACTCAAATATCTCTGTAGCTCATTCCCCAGCTGCTGCTGCTTATTATTTATTTATATATTTTTTGAGACAGAGTCTTGCTCTGTCGCCCAGGATGGAACGCAGTGACATGATCTCGGCTCACTGCAACCTTCGACTCCCAGGTTCAAGTAATTCTTCTGTCTCAGCCTCCCGAGTAGCTGGGATTATAGGTGTGTGCCACCACGCCTGACTAATTTTTGTATTTTTAGTAGAAACAATTGGCCAGGCTGGTCTCGAACTCCTAGCCTCAAGTGATCCACCTGCCTTGGCCTCCCAAAGTGCTGGGATTACAGGCGTGAGCCACCCCGCCTGGCCTCATTCCCCAACTTCTCTCAAGCTTTGGCTCAAAAGTCATGTTTTCAATGAGGCCTGGGTTAAATGGGGTTATTAGAAAGTCTGGAGCTATAGTGACTTGGTTATGCAGTAGCTTGTAAATCACTTGGCTCTGCTAGTCCCCATTAATACACCTTTTTTGGTATATAGAGTATTTTTACAAATAGAGTTCTCTGAGAGGGACTTGGTGGTGGGGGAATTCTGTGAGTTCCATCCATTTCATCATAACTCAAGGGGTAAAAGTTGAGACAAACATATAACAGCTGAGTACTCAGCTGGCAGCTGCTTGGGTCATCATTACAGCCCCCTCCCTGAGCTTCCTACCTTGGTAGACAGTGTGTGAGTGAGTTGGAGCATGGAGGTTAATGGCTGAGGGGTGTGTGGCCTTGTGCCCTAAAAGTGAGCTTTGATCCATTTTTACAGCAATGTATTGCTACCCTTGAAAGTTCTGTAGCTCTCCCGTTCCACAGTAGCAGGAAGGACTCTGATTGCTGAAGACAGGTGGGAACTCTGACTTAGGGCCAGATATCCTTCTCCACTCCTGTCCGTCTCCTGTTCCCTAACTGGGAGTTTCCCGGGGGTTTATTTTGGTAGGTTAGTGTCAAAGGTGACATCTTATATGAAGACAAATTAGTATAGGAGGGAGAAGTATATATCTTTCACAGTATATTCACTGTAGCAATGGCCTCCTTAAGATAGAGCTACACATCTTTATGTAATTTTCTTTCCAGGGGCAATACCCATCTCCCTCACTGACGCTGTCAATGGCATCTCCAGTTAGTTAGTTCTCACTCCACGTCACAGCAGTGAGGATGGGCCCGTCTGCCGTCTGTTTTCTTCACCAGGTACACAGGAGAAGCAATGTGGGTGATCCCAGTGCTGTCCTTCAGTGGAGCTCATGAAGGGGCTGGCAGATGAATTCTAGATCCACCAGGAGGGATTTTGGTTAAAAGGAGGGTTGCATTATCAGTCAGAGTTGTTAGTCCTGAGGAGGCTGTGGGCTTCTTTTTCTCTAGACCTTCACAAATAAAATAGCTTATTATTAGATAGGAATGTGTACTCCCATCTGAGAGCTGGAAGAAGGCTTGAAGGACCTCTTTGGGGACACCGTTCCCCCGTGGCTATTTTTGTTTTTGTTTTTGACTTAAGGGAGCCAACGTTCAGCAAAGGCTGAGGTAGCAGAAGAATGTATTTATGGCACTTATGTTGTGAAAAACAGAATCAGGGCAAGAGCAGATTTTCTCCTCTGGAATGGCAGTTTTCAAGGCTGTAAATTGTGCAATAACCTAAAGAAGGAAGTGGCCTCAGTTTGATTCATATCTAAACCGTCTTTCCATGCTCATAAAGGATGATGAGCCCAGGGTCAGGGCAAAGGATGCCTTTTCCCTTGATGACGCAATTGTCAAATATTTTCTACAGGTTGCAGGACATGCTTGGTGCAGCTTTCAAAGGTTTCTGACCCACTAAATTCCATTCCTCACTCTTGCTTAACAGTCCCAGAGAAAGCACAGGAATATGAAAATCGTAGGCTACAGGGAGGCAAGCACTGCTGAGCAGTGGATAGAGCCAGAGCCAAACGAGAGGATTTTTCTGTACTGCTTGAGTAAACTATTTTTCTTTCTGAAACTTTGAGATTATTCCAGCCCTTATCAATCTCTCTGATGAATTTTTATTAGTTCTTGTTTCAAAGTTTTAAATTTGTTTTTATACTCTAAAATGAAATGTTGTGAAAAACCCAGAACAATGAGCAGAAGCCCATGTGCTTCCTGGCCATTCTCTGTCTGCACCATGCCGTCAGATGGTATATTACACATTGAGATGAACTGCTCTATGGGAAAGGCCACCTCGTCAGTGGCTTGGAAAGAGCTTGGGGAGGTTTGAAGTCATCTGAGCCTGGGGTAGTCAGGTCTGGGTAGGGGGGATTTGAGCTGGGCCTTCATAGGGTGCCTTTGGCCCAGAGGAAGTGAACAAGGAAGGCCTTTGAAGAAACGGGGATGTCTTAAGTGAAAGCACAGAGGTAGGAAAGCAAAGGGTTGACTTAGGCAGTAATGAATGGCCAAGAACAATGGAGGATGAGGCTGGAATAGTAAATTGGACCAGGCAAAGGCCAAGCATTTGCTCTTTAGCACACAGGTAGGGAGAGCTAATGAGAGGTTTCTGAATAGGGGATTGCCTCCACGATGCTCAGACATTTGTGTTGAGGTAGATAGTCTCTGAGGTTCCTTCCTTCCCTAGATACCCGGGTTGTCTTTTTCCTCAAGAGGTGGAGTCTATTTCTCTTCTCCTTAAATCTGGGTTGGCCTTTGTGACTTTTTTTACTGTTGCAGAAATGAAATTCTAGGATTTTTTTTTTTTGAGATGGAGTTTTGCTCTGTCACCCAGGCTAGAGTGCAGTGGCATGATCTTGGTTCACTGCAACCTCTGCCTCGTGGGCTCAAGCAATTTTTGTTGCTCAGCCTCCCAAGTAGCTGGGATTACAGGCTTGTGCCACCATGCCAGGCTAATTTTTGTAATTTTAGTAGAGATGGCATTTTGCCATGTTGACCAGACTGGTCTCAAACTCCTGGCCTCGAGTGATCTGCCTACCTCAGCCTCCCAAAGTGTTGGGATTACAGGCGTGAGCCACCACACCTGGCCTATATTCTAGGACTTCTAATACTAGGTCATAAGAGGCCTTGCAGCTTCCTCCCAGGTCCCTGTGAACACTCAATCTGTGGATGCTCCCTCTTGGAACCCAGCCACCCTGGGAGAAGCCCAAGACATATGGAGAGGACATGTGTTTATGCCCCGGTTGACAGCTTCATCTGAGCTCCTCCACCATCCCAGAGCAGAGTGAAGGACAGAAACTGGATCCTTGATTATATACCCAAGTCACTAAACAAAATTTGACCCCGATTTCCAGTTATAGGAGCCAGTGGATCAGTTTTATTGTTTCCAGCCAGTTTGGGTTTATTTTTCTGTGTCTTGGAACTACATGCATTTTAAATGATACAAAGTAGTACTGGTTATAAACCCAAGTTCCAGTTCTCACCTCTTAACTGTGTGATGAGGAAATGTATCTGGACTGGCTTCCTTATTGCTCTATCTTTAAGGGATGTTTTATGTGGCTGATTTTCAGTTGCCCTAAAATATTCCATTTATTTTGCTCCAGATAAAAGTACTTATCCCTCTGAAACCTTGTTCTGTGCAAGGTTCAAGAAGTTTCTCTCCTTCAACTGTCAACTATCAATACAACCTTTTAGAACCACTTCCTTTTTATTTGCTTTATGCATTAAAATAATCTCACCCTTCATTTTACATATAATATTTATTCTCAAATGTCTATTTTTTTCTCAATAAGGCCACTCTCACTAAAAAACAAGCAAACAAACAAAACCCTCCATATAAAGGAAGGATGCCCTGGTTTGAAAATACAAGTATCTAGTCATAGGAAAGTTTTTTACCCAATTTAAGCCAATAAATTAGATCTTAAAAATCAATGTTGACAGAATTTGGTTATAATAAGTTTGGATGAAGATCCCTTGGGTCTAATTACTTGTGGTTAAGCTGACTTTTAAGGCTGTGAACTTGCAACCCTGGGATAACTTACCAAGATAGGCATCCAGTGACACATAGATGCTGAGCTCTCTCCTGAGCTTACTGGACTCCCTATCTCCAGGGATTTTAGAGGAGCTGTATTAGTTTGTTTTGCATTGCTATAAAGGAATGCCTGAGACTGGGTAATTTATAAAGAAAAGAGGTTTATTTGGCTCAAGGTTCTGCAGGCTGTACAACAAGCATGGCATGAGCATCTGCTTCTGGCGAGGCCCCAGGAAACTTACAATCATGGCAGAAGGTGAAGGAGGAGCAGGCTGTCACATGGTGAGAGAGGGAGCAAGAAAGGTGGCATGCTCTTTTAAACAGCCAGCTCTCACGTGAACTAATAGAGCAAGAACTCACTCATTACCACAAAGACAGCACTAAGACATTCATCACGGGTCCAACCTCATGACATTCATCACGGGTCCAACATAGGCCCACCTCCAACATAAGGGATCACATTTCAACATGAGATTTGGAGAGGACAGATATCCAAACTATATTAGGAGGTATCTGGGAATTTTCTCAATTCTGCAACATAGGAAATCAAAAGATGTGTGGGTCTTATGAAATATAACAAATTTCATGTCCAAAACAGTTACTAGCCTAGAAAAAAATATTATCTTGGGCCTCTGAGACGTTCTACAATTGCCATCCTTTGCAGTCATACCTGGAGTGGTAGAAACTCTCATTTTCTCCTTCTCCCTGCACTGTGAAGGAAGGGGCGGAGGTCAGTGCCATGGTTAGGAAGCTCTCATTTAGAGATAGAAACCTCACAAATTCATATGCCAAGCCCTGACACATCTGTCCATCTCCATCCTGCCACAGGGCTTCTTCTGTATTCCACCTTCATGTTAAGGGAATCAGAACTGCACCTCCCTGAAAGCTTCCCTCCTGTAAATACATTCTAGTTCAATCTCAGAGCATTTAGGAGCAGGGGACTTGAGTTCTAGGGAATCTGACTTTTTAGCCCCTTGAACTTGGGAAAGTCACTTGAAGATATTGTTTTCATACGTATTAAATAATCTCTAAATCCCCAGGGCTGTGGGATGAAACAAATGAGGCATTTTGAAAACTGGGAAGCACTAGATCTGCATCTCAGCCACTTTGTGTTCTCTTCAGTTTTTCAAAGAGGAACATTTTTGATGAATGCTTGAAACCATTAAAAGTGGACACCCATTAAACCAAAAGCCAGCTTTGGATCATTGCAAGTAAATCCTTTTTATAAATCAAAGGCCCAGATGGCCTATCTCCTCTTACTAGCCCGAGTAAGTTTTGAGGGGAAAAGGACGGAGGAGTAAATAACAATGTATGGAGAAAGGAGGAGTAAAAGGTGGAGAAGCCCCCAGTAGCTGCTCTGCAGCTTGTCTGCACATTAGGTTGGCAACTCGGAAATTATTTGGTTAATTTGGTGGTTGCAGACAGACACTAGATAATCACAAGGGGGAACATTAGCTTTGGGACATGATTTGCCCAGATTGGCTGTCTAGAATGATCTAATTACCAAGCAAAGCAGCAACTTTTCATTTCACTTGAGGCTACAGAGAGTTAAAGTTGGTTTTGTATCACTGAGATCAATGTTTAGAAGCATATAGTATATTTGTGGTTAAGTGCTAAAAGAGTTTTTTTTTTTTTAATGGAGTTTTCCTTAGCAAGTTCAATTTAGAATACTACAGCAAATTTCTAGGCCTCATTTTATTTCAGAATGTATGTTCTTGATGTTACTCGTGCATTTAGTTATGGATTATTTAACACCACCATATATTCTAAACTTTCCCTTCCCCTCATTTCATTAGTGATGGGAGGAAGATTACAGCCTACAATCAGTCTTCATAAAAAAGAAAAAGGAAATTGGTTGCTTCCTCTCTTATTTATTCATCTTCTCTGACTTCTTACATTTCCCAAATTACCTTCTGGGTTGTGTGCCCACCGGGGTGGTTAGCATTCTATTGATGTGGGGAGTCCATTTCCTGCTTGCTGGGCCTTCTAACTGGAGTGCCACATTGCTTTCTTTAAATTAAACCTCTTAGAGCAGTCCAGCTAAGAGTTGGAGTAGCAGTACTTACGGGCCTGACTTGCATTCAACTTAGATTCACTGTAGCTACATGTTCTCCGCCGTTAAAATGGCGGCCTATTATTCCAAGGGTCGGGGAAAGTACAGCGGAAAGCTGCAACATAAAGTAACTCTGCAGTGTATTGTTCTCGGGGCAAAAGGGTTTCGAATCTAACGGCGCAACAAAAGAGTAGAGAGAAAGTGCTTTTTGTCACCCTGGAGAAAAAACTCTCCTCTTTGCCAAAACTCCCCTCTACTTGGAAAGGATGAAGAGCTTTTACAATGTTGAAAAAAAGAGCAAGGAAATATGGTTCCATTCCCATGTCAGGACCTGCTATTTCTTGGTGGGTGCGGAAGGGCACTTGTGTGCATTCAGTCAATTATAGGAAAGGAGCATTTACCAGCAGAAGTGTGGCATGCTTGGAAGACGCATACAGCCTTCCTTTCCCGCCAAACATAAAATGGACAGTTTGGTAGAGGGAATTTGTTCATTTTAACAGGACAATAGCCGCAGTGTTCTAATTTCCATTGTATTCTTGATTTAAATTACCCTCCCTTAATAAGAAAAGCCTGCCCGATGTCATGAGTAATGACATCATTGGCATTAGAAGGACTGTAGATTTCAGATTGCGGGGAGGTTGGGGATTAAATTAAAATTTAGGTCGTTAGAGAAAAGACCAATAATAGGTTTCACTTGGATCAGTCTCAGTTTTTTCTTTTTTAGCACAGTGGTTCTCAAACCTTACGTACACCAGAATCACTTGGGGGTCTTATTGAAACACAAATGGAAGGAAAATGTTAGTGTCTACTTCACAGATCAGTAGTTCTCAAACTTTGATGTGCATCAGAAACACTTGGAGGGCTTGCTAACCCACAGGTTACTGAGACCCACCTACCACTGTTTCAGTAGGGCTGAGGTAGGGCCTGGGAATTTGCTTTTCTAACAAGTTCTCAGGTGAGGCTGCTGTTACTGACTTGGGAAACATCTGAGAAACATTGGCAGGGCAGGGCTAGTTAAAACATCTGAAACCCTGCCCTGACTTGTGTGAAATCTGCTATAAAGTAAAAAGTGGAGTTTTTGGCCGACTGTTTGCTAGTTGAACTTAAGAAGACTGGCATGTGTTGGTTAAGCTGATAGATTCAGTTCACATCTGAGTTCCAATTGCTAAAAACAATGTCAGAGAAAAGATTCTTTTATACACCCTGGGAACGAGATGTAAGGAAAAATATCTTTTGTATGTATTTCTATATTTTTATAAAGTTCATAAATATGTATTTATAAATATGTACATATATGTATGTATGGGGGCTTTGAGAATGGTAAAGCTATAAATCGGCACGATAATTTCATATAAGCCCTGTGCTATAGAAACGTTTCCTTCTTCTAACTGTCCTTTCATAACTTTGAATTATTTGAATCTACAAATTATTTATTTATAAGGAGGGTTAGATTTGAGAATGTATTATACTCTGTGCTGTTCCTAGGATAAACCTTGGGGTTTTTTGTTCCTAAAATGCCTCTTCAGTGAACAGAAAACCACTCTGCACCAGGTCTCAGGAATTTGGAGATTTGTATCTCTGGCTAAATTATAACAAAAGCAGGCAGAGAATATGCCCAGGATTCGGCCTTTCACAACGCACACTGACTGTAGTATCATAGCATGATGGGAGTGGAAGAAGACTAGAGGCTATCTCTTTCAATCTGCTCCTTCTACAGACAGGTGGACCTAGCCCGGAGTGTTTGAAGGAGGCGTATTTGTGGCAAACTGCATAGTTCTAACATGGCCTACTGGTGATGGGTCTGGGCAGAAGGAGAACAGTGGTATAAAGGGCCAGCCCGTCCTGCTGCCCTGCTCATGCTGGCACCACATTTGACACGTGGCCATGCCTGTGCAACCTGGTGTGGGGAGGCAGGGCATTCAGGTTTTGAGAAGAGAACATCATTGGATCTGGCAGCTAAAATGTGAAACACCATCCCTCGGGCTTCTCTGAGTCTGTAGTCTCATCGGGAGGCCAGCCAACTTGCTGTCTGCTGTTGAGTGTGGGCGAGGAAGTGGGAGGAAAGCACTGGGTGATGAGAGAGTAGGAGGACAGAGAAAGCCTGAGGAGTGGAAAATGTGTTGAAGAGGGTGAGGAAAAGGCAAGTGAGCCCCAACTTAAAATACACAACTTAAAAGACCCTGCCACCGGCAGTGGACCAACTCCTAACAATCCTTACTGGCTCTGGGCCAGCTGGCCCTCAGGTGTAGCTCCTGCTCTGTGCCACAGAGAGTCAACCCGCAGGGCGCATTTTCCAGGCTGCCTCTGCATGGCCTGTCCAGTGGTGGGATTGAAAGGTTGGGGGAAAGGAGGGGCCAGGGAATCCCACTTCCCCTCCCCAGGTGGCTGCTCTGGCAGGTGCTGGACAAGTCCTCAGAGACTCAGCCTCCTCAGGTGGCCCTGGACTTCCACAATTCCAGCTCCTCTCTTTGTCTTCCACCCCATGGTTGGTAGCAGCTTTTTCCTGAGCTCAGTTCCCTCTTCATCTGTAGAAATAATTACCGGCATTAAGGTCTTTCTATTGTAAATACTTAAAATAGTTACTGTTTTATTGGTTAGATCCTGACTGATACAGGTTAGAATTATTATTTTCAGTGAATTTATCAGGAAACAGGATTATATAGGTTAAGTAACTGTCCAAGGTCATCACAACTAGCAAATGATGGACTCAGTATCAAAATATAAGACTGCAGAGCTCATACTCTCAACACAGTACTCTGTGGCCTCTCACAATGAGTTTGACGGAATTCGGAAAAAGGAAGACAAGAAATATCTTTATGTATAAAACAGTGGTAATAAAAACAGTGGTGTGAAAATGTTGCTTTGACCTCAAGAAATTAGGTAATCTCTGTGCTAAGTTGGGTGTACGTGCCTGTCTCTGGTGTTCCAGGGTCCTAAATCTTGAAGAATTAATTCAGCTCAGGCATTGGTGCTAGTCTGTTATTATTCCTCATTTTCTCAGTTGATCACAAGGGGTTACTTATTTCCACTCATCTAGTTGCAGTTTGTGAAAATGTGGCCTGAACCTTGCTTTGGAACTCAGGTTGCTATAGAAACCTTTGACTGGAGGTGAGGGATCATAAAGGTTTATTAATGAGAATTTCCCCACTTTACCTCTGGGCTCAGTCTGTGTGAGATTCCCAGACAGGCTCATTAGTTTTTGTATTAGGGTCCTCCAGAGAGGCAGAACCAATTGTGTGTATGTGTGTGTGTGTGCGTGCACACGTGTGTGTGTATATTTAAAGGAATTGGCTTATGTGATTATCGAGGCTGACAAGTCATAAGATGTGCAATTGGCAAGCTGGAGACCCAGGAGAGCTGATGGTGTAGTTCCAGACAGAATGCCAGCAGGCTTGAGACCTAGAAAGAGCTGATGTTTCAGTTTGAGTCTAAAGGCAGGAAAGAACTTATGTCCCAGCTCAAGGCATTTAGGAAGGAGGAGTTCCTTTTTATTCTCTGTTGGGTCAGCCTTTTTGCTCTGTTTCAATTGTAGGATGAGGCCCACCCATGTTTGGAAAGGCAACCCACTTTACTCAGTCTACCCATTTCAATGTTAATCTCAGCTGGAAACACCTTCACAGATAGAACCAGAATAAGACTTGACCAAATGTGTGGGCACCCTGAGGCCCTGGCAAGTTGACACATTAATCATCACAGTTTTCATTACAGAAGACTAACTTTTCAGCCAAGTAGTTTTGTAACAAAAGCTGATGAATCTCTCTGCAATCAACCCTACAGAACTGTGGTCTTCAGGCATCAGAGGAGAACATATGCTTGAGTTAATTGCTGCCTGGCTCCTTCCTTGGAGCTCTGTCTTGAGTTGATGGGTATCAGAGAGTCACTTGATATTTGAAAGATAGAAGGCAGTGGTTCTCAAGGAGCAGTCCCCAGAGCAGCAGCATCAGTTTCAGAATTGTTAGAAATGCACATTCTTGGGACCCACCCCAGACCTACTGAATCAGAAATCCTGTAAGTGGGGCCCAGCACTCTGTGTCTTAACAAGCCCTCCCAATTGATTCTGATGCATGTTCAAATTAAAAACCCAGTAGTCCAGGCTATGGCAGTGTTTCTCAAACCAGAATCCATGGGTCAGCAAATGCAGTTTTGGGGAAATAAAATTTTGCTAACAGAATGAAAAATGAAATGTTAAATTTTGTTTTTTCAAGATTGTATCTTGCTATAGTGCCCAGGTTGGACTTGAATTTCTGGACTCAGGTAATCCTCCCACCTCAGCCTCCCAAGTAGCTGGGACTGCAGGCATGTACCACCACACCTGGCTGAAAATGAAATGTTTTATTTTTGGCAAAAATCTCCAAAAGTGAAAATAAATATATTCTAGGTAACCTAAATGATCAATTAATAAACAACTACTGCCATATTATTTCTTTGTCCATAGTTTGTGTATTTCTTTTTGTGCTGGTATAGGGTAGAATTACTTTGCCATAGGTTAATGAGCCTCATTTGTGCTAAGTGAAGACTGGATGAATAATGTCGTTGCAGGTGTTTGAACCTAGAAAAGTGATGGAAAACTGAGGCATCATCTAGTTTGACGCTATATACATGACAAACATGAGTGACCTGTGCCATAGCTATCAATGTTTTTGCAAGTGTGATTTGGTTTCAGCAAATATCATCATTTCCCATACCAATTTAATGTTTGTAGCTTGATTTTATTGATTTTGCAGTTTTGAATATGTTTAATTTGTAAGGTTATTTTTTATTTTTATTTTATTTATTTATTTATTTATTTATTTATTTATTTTTTTGAGATGGAGTCTCGGTCTGTCGCCCAGGCTGGAGTGCAGTGGCGTGATCTCGGTTCACTGCAAGCTCTGCCTTCCAGATTCATGCCATTCTCCTGCCTCAGCCTCCTGAGTAGCTGGGACTACAGGCACCCGCCACCACTCCTGGCTAATTTTTTGTATTTTTATTGAAGACGGGGTTTCACCGTGTTAGCCAGGATGGTCTCAATCTCCTGACCTCGTGATCCACCCACCTCGGCCTCCCAAAGTGCTGGGATTACAGGTGTGAGCCACCGCGCCTGGCCTGTAAGGTTATTTTGACTTTATTACTACTTGTATATCTAAGCCTAAAGACCTTACACTGAAATTTCTATTTGCATATATTTGAGTAATATATAATGAAAATAATTTAAATTAACTTTGGGGTCTATAAAATTTGTTTTTGTTTTGTTTTTTTAAAGGAATCTGTTTTGGTATTAGTAAGGATAGGATAACTTATATAGCAATATACAAACAAATTTCAGTTACTTTACTCAATAGCAGTTGAGGAAATTTTGCTAATTGAGGTCACTCAGCGACTCCAGGCTGACTGAGGCTTCATTTGACTTGAACATTCTTTTAAAAAATATCACATTGAAATATAATCCACACATAATCACAATATACCACTATGAAGTGTATAATTCGGTGTTGCTTAGTATATTCACATAGGTGTACAATCTAATCTCTCACCACCGTCTAATTCGAGAACATTTTTGTCATCCTGAAAGGAAGCCCTGTGGCTACTAGCAGTTACTCTCTATTTTCCCTACTCCCTAACCCCTAGCAAACACTAATTTGCTTTCTGTCTCTGTGGATTTACCTATTCTGGATATTTCACATAAATGAAAGCATACAATGCCTGGCCTCTTATATCTGGCTTTTTCCACCTAGAATAATGGTTTCAAGGCTCATCTATGTGTTGTTTTGTTTTTTGAGACAGAGTCTTGCTCTCTTGCCCAACCTGGAATGCAGTGGAGTGATCTCAACTCACAGCAACCTTTGCCTCCTGGGTTCAAGCATTTCTCCTGCCTCAGCCTCCCCAGTAGCTGGGATTACAGGCGTGCACCAGCACGCCCAGCTAATTTTCGTATTTTCAGTAGGTTTCACCATGTTGGCCAGGCTGGTCTCGAACTGACCTCAGGTGATCCACCTGCCTTGGCCTCCCAGAGTGCTGGGATTACAGGCATGAGCCACTGCACCCAGCCCAAGGCTCATCTATGTTATACTTTGGATGAGGACTTCATTCCTTTTATATTGCTAAATAATATTTCATCTTATTGATACACCACATTTTGTTTATCCTTATTTTTCAATTGATGGACATTTGGTTTGTTTCCACCTTTTGGCTATTGTGAATAATGCTGCTATGAACATTTATGTGTACATTTTGTGCAAACTTATGTTCTTAATTCTCTTGGGTACATACCTGGGGTGAAACTGCTGAGTCATAAGATAATTCAACTTTTGAGGAACTGCCAAACTGTTTTCTACATTGGCTGCACTGTTTTACATCAGCAATGCATAAAGGCTCTAATTTCCCTATATCCTCTCCGATAGCTGTTGTTGTCCTTTTTGTTTATAGCCATCTTAGTAAGTGTGGTTTTGATTTGCATTTCCCTAATGACTAATGATGTTAAACAACTTTTCATGTGCTTATTGACCATTTATATATTTTCTTGGGAGAAATCACCATTCAGATCCTCTTGTTTATTTTTTAATTGGGTTAAGTTGTGAGATTTCCATTCAGATCCTCTTGTTTATTTTTTAATTGGGTTAAGTTGTGAGATTTAAAAAAATATACATATGTTCTAGATGATAGATCCTTATCAGACATGATTTGAAAATTCTGTAGGCTGTCTTTTCACTTTGTTGATAGTGTCCTTTGATGAACAGAAGTTTTTAATTTTTACAAAGTTCAATTTATTTTTAATTTGGTTGCTTATGTTTTAGGTGTCATAGCTAAGAAACTTGTTAGGCATCTTTGATAAATGTTATGGCAAAATGTACCCTGGCTTTAAAGCTTCCACCTGGTAACTCCACGTATTACTGATGATCGCCTTTTGTTGGCCACAGAATGCCACATGGTTTCACCTAAGAGGGCAGAGAAGCACAAATCTTGACATGTTTCTGGAAATGGGGAAACTGGAAATATTTGGTAAACAGAACTAGTGACTGCCATGATTTAGCTCATGTTTTGGAAACATCAAAATTGGAATCACCTAAAAACAATATATCTGGTTTATGTTAGAATCAAAAGATTTGTCTTCACTGAAATACTAGATCTAATGTCTTTGCCTTTTCTCAAGGGCCTTTAGGAGAAATGGTCATATGAAAAGTTTTATATCTTCAGCAAGTTTGGCCCAAAGTATACTCTTTGTTATGTTACTTGGTGCCTGTTACATAAGGAATGCATGGCAATTCTTCTTAGAAGTTAGCAACAGGAAGATATTTATTTCTAGATAAACTTATGTGCTTCCCTTTTATTTTAGAATGGGAAATATGCTTCTATTTTTACTTTTGTTGCTAGGAAGCTCAGAGCTGAAATTAATGACCACCTTATGTCTTCCCAGTATAGCTAACACTCTCTTCTCAAATATTAAGATTTTTTTTCCTTATATGTTTAAGTGTCTGTCATGCTTTTATTCTGCACTACCTCATTTATTTTCAGTTAGTGTATAAATCATAAATAAATTACAAATTTGATTACATTTTACAAATATACTACTTGGAGAAATATGCTTAATTTTCAAATTTTACAGCTCGTTCTGCTATGTGTATCAAAAATACAATAATTTAAGATGCAAAATACAACATGACTAAGGGTTTGAGAAAATGGATAGAGGCATCTTTTAGAGTAGACACTTTGTATGATACTCTCAATTTACACTTTTGTGTATATGGGGTAGTTTGGTAATTGTAAGTCTCAAAAATGTGCATGCCGTTAGACTCAAAGTTGAACTTCTGGGTATTTATCTTAAATAATTTGGAATGTGGGCAAAGATTAAAGATTAATAGCAATATAGTAGCTAATGCTTTTTAACCTCCTAGTGGCCAGGCGCGGTGGCTCACGCTTGTAATCCCAGCACTTTGGGAGGCTGAGGTGGGAGGATCACTTGAGGTCAGGAGTTTGAGACCAGCCTGGCCAACATGGTGAAACCCTGTCTCTATTAAAAATACAAAAATTAGCCGGGTGTGGTGGCACACGGCTGTAATCCCAGCTACTTGGGAGGCTGTGGCATGAGTATTGCTCGAACCTGAGAAGCGGAGGTTGCAGTGAGCTGAGATCTCACGCCATTGCCCTCCAGCCTAAGCCATAGAATTAATAAGCAATTAATAAGCTCCTAGTTAGTGCTTTATATGTATTGTATCATTTAAAATGTAGGCACCACTATTATCCCATTTAACACATGAGAAACCCAAGGCTCAAAGAAGTTAAACTTATCTCTTGGTTTTAGTACTGAGTTCCATGTCCCAGGAAACCCCCCAGTCCTGAGCAAATTGAATGGCTGGTCACCTGTTCCTGCTCTGGTGGGCACTCTCATCTCATGCGCTCCACTCAGGCTGTCTCTGAGCCAAAGCAGTGCCAGTCTTTCCAAGTGAGCTCTGCTTTTCATAACCACCTAACCCAATGTGGGGAGGGAAGGGGGAAGCAAACCACATCAATGTCTTCTCCGGGGCTAAAGTGCAAAGGAGAAATATTTTTGCTTTTTCCATGCCTTTTGTTTAGAAGAAGGAAGATAGCTCTAAGCCCAATGGTAACAGGATTTCTCTTTTATTTTGCTCTGAGCTGTCCAAATGGCCTTAAATATGTTCAGTATTCTATTCTATAGGAGAGTTATGGGTATTCTTGCTGAGTAGTACATTTCTTTAATATTCCTGAACCATAATATATGTCTATATGCTAGAGGCCTGCCAGTCAGCCTCTCAATGTGACTTACCTTCCGTGGAGTTTTGTGAAAAGTTGACCTGGATTTTGCTCAGATGGCTTTAGAAATGGAATCCATCAAAAATATATTTCTTCCTATCTCTCTCTTTCTAAATTGCTGTTTGATCTTGTCATTGTCTGCTAAATCTTGGTACTTGCTTCAAGTTGCATATCACCCTTTTTACATGGTTTGACGGATATAACCAACTTTCATTTGAAATACATACAATATATCAA
Organism: Piliocolobus tephrosceles; assembly: GCF_002776525.5. Taxonomy (NCBI): domain Eukaryota; kingdom Metazoa; phylum Chordata; class Mammalia; order Primates; family Cercopithecidae; genus Piliocolobus; species Piliocolobus tephrosceles. The sequence continues at coordinate 58,155,903 of NC_045444.1, forward strand.
ACATTATTGGTTATACATAATATTGGTTATATAATACATACACTATATCAAACATTATTGGTTATACATAACACCATTGCACATATGTAACTCATTTTTAAAATTTAGCGCATCAACATAAAAAGGAATGAATTAACGGCATTTGCAGTGACCTGGATGAGATTGGAGACTATTATTCTAAGAGAAGTAACTCAGGAATGGAAAACCAAACATCATATATTCTCACTGATAAGTGGGAGCTAACCTATAAGGATGCAAAGGCATAAGAATGATACAGTGGACTTTGGGGACTTGGGAAGCATGGGAGGGGCGTGAGGGATTGAAGACTACCAACAGGGTATAGTGTATACTGCTTGGGTGATGGGTGCACCAAAATTTCACAAATCACCACTAAAGAACTTACTTGTGTAACCAGGCCATGTGCAGTGGCTCATGCCTGTAATCCCAGCACTTTGGGAGGCCAAGGCGGGTGGATCACTTGAAGTCAGGAGTTTGAGACCGGCCTGGCCAACATGGCAAAACCCTGTCTCTACTAAAAATACAAAAATTGGCTGGATGGCACTTGCCTGTGATCCCAGCTACTTGGGAGGCTGAGGCAGGTGAATTGCTTGAACCTGGGAGGCAGAGATTGCAGTGAGCCAAGATCGTGCCACTGTACTCCAGCCTGGGCAACAGAGCAAGACTCTGTCTCAAAAAAAAAAAAAAAAAAAAAAAGGAAAAAGAAAAAAAGAACTTACTCAAGTAACCAAATACCCCCTGTACCCCCAATAACCTGTGGAAAAATAAAAAATAAATTTAGTGCATCAAAAGTTTATCCATTCATTTGTAAAAATGCCATCTTTACCCATCAATTTCCACTAAATAATGATACACAGCTGACCCAAATCAGTTAAACGGAAGTGTCTTTGATCTGTTAATAAAAGCGTAAGAACCAAAGCTCCATTCCCAAGCTGCAGTAAGATCTAGTTTGTCATACGGAACTAAAGATTCAAGGCCAAGGGTTGTGTGAGGGATGATAGGATTGTATGTTCTCTTGACAAAAGCGGAAATTAGCCAGGGCACTGTGGCTCACACCTGTAATCCCAGCACTTTGGGAGGCCAAGGGGAGAGGATCACTTGAGGCCAGGAGTTTGAGACCAGCTTAGGCAACATAGCAAGACCCTGTCTCTGTAAAAAATTTAATAATTAGCCAGACATGGTGGTGTGCACCTGTAGTCTTAGCTACTTGGGAGTTTGAGGTTGCAGTGAGTTATGATCATGCCACTGAACTCCAGCCTGGGTGACAGAGCGAGACCCTGTCTCTGGAAAAAAAAAAGAAAAGAAAAGAAAAAAAAAAGACACTGGACATCATAATTGACCAGAACGAGGCTAAACATTTGCCCTCCTTTTGCTATAGCTACTCACTTGGGAAAAACTGATTTCATTAGTGCATCAAAAGTTTATCCATTCATTTGCAAAAATGCCATCTTTACCCATCAATTTCCCCAGGCTCTGTACTTTCTTCAGATAGCCTTGGTATGTTAGGAAATGTTTGCATTTACCAGAGACTAAATGGCTGTTTTTTCTTTAAAACTTGTAACATTTCCTTCAAAAGGTGAATACAAGACTACCAGCCCCTCCCTGCAATTTGCTGAGCTAGTGTATTGGTAATATGGGCCGAAGACTGTGATCTCTTTCTAGAAACACCTGGCTGGTTACAGACACATAGGAAGAAGAATTGAATAAACACAACTAGCTTTCCGTCAAGTTCTGGTGGGGGCCACCCTCACCACTTCAACCGAGAAGACACAGTTTCCTCCCAGAAAGTTCTGGAGGGTAGAGGATTGACTATCCTGGACCTTGGAACCATTGGCTACCTCGCACCTCTTTCCTGCGCCCTTAAGAAACGTTTCTGTTCCATTTCCATTTCCTTTTGGAGAAATGCCGTGGTTTTAATGCTAATGATTCAACGAAGGTTAGTTCTTTTCCTTAGTTATGGATGCTTTTGCTCCTTTTAATTTCTAATCTTATTTCCTAAAGCTTTTCCCCACCTCAGCCCCCACCACAGCAGGAATAACTTTATTGAGAAAAAATATTGGGGCTGGGCATGATGGCTCACGCCTGTAATCCTAGCACTTTGGAAGGCCGAGGCGGGCGGATCATGAGGTCAGCAGTTCGAGACTAGCCTGGCCAACATAGTGAAATCCTGTCTCTACTAAAAACACAAAAAAGTTAGCCGGGCATGGTGGCAGGTGCCTGTAGTCCCAGCTACTTGGGAGGCTGTGGCAGGAGAAATGCTTGAAGCTGGGAGGTGGAGGTTGCAGTGAGCTGAGACTGTGCCATTGCACACTAGCCTGGGTGACAGAAAGTCCCTCTCCCTCCGCCTCGGCCTCCCCCTCCCCCTCCGCCTCCCCCTCCCCCTCCCCCCTCCCCCTCCCCCTCTGTCTCCCCCTCCGCCTCTCCCTCCCCCTCCCATCTATCACTTTCTAAATGAGTAAGATCTACTTCACATCTTTAAATCTTCCCTGTCAGCGGACCTTGTCTTCTAGTTACCGAGAGTGAGGCCACCTGACCTGATGGCTTTCTTTCTACCCACCTGAAAATCTCTGTTTTTACCCATTTCCTCTCCCCTCCTCCTATCTGAGGAGCAGAAGTGTCCGTCTTCTTTACGTAGTTAATATTTTCCTCTGTATCTTCTGTCACCTCCCACCCCACCTCTTTTGGACCTTGCAGAGTCCCTTTTCTCTGTATCTTTAGTCTTGTGTTTTCATTCTTTCCTTCTGCACTGAGTCCTCAGCCTACAAACAAGTTCCAGCTCCCAAGTTTTATATTTTTTAATAGTTTTTTTGAGGCAAGGTCTGTCTTTGTCACCCAGGCTGGAGTGCAGTAGCATGATCACAGGTCACCGTAGGCTCAAGCAATTCTCTCACCTCAAGCAATTCTCTCATCTCAGCCTCCGGAGTAGCTAGGACCACAGGCCTGTGCCACCATGCCTGGGTAATTTATTTTTACTTTCTGTAGAGACAGGGTCTCCTTGTGTTGCCTGGGCTGGTCTCAAACTCCTGGGCTCAAGTGATCCTCCTGCCTCAGCCTCCCAAAGTGCTGCTATTACAGGTGTGAGCCACTGCATCTGACCAGCTTTCACATTTTAAGGAGGTCACCTGCTCCGCTGTTGCTGCCCTTTCAAGCTACTCCCCTTCCCTTTATTACCAATCTTCTCCCTGTGTTATCTGGAACATCCCATCCTTCCAGACCCTGCTCAATTGCTCAAAAGCCTCCAGGTGGGAAGGACCTTGTGCTGCTGCTCTTTGCTCCCTCTCTACCAAAAATCTCTCTTCCTCCACAGGAAAAACTCATCCTCAAGACAGCCTCCCCGTCCCCCAGTCCTCATGACAGTGTGCTAAATCCAAGAGGAAAAACCCAAGATCCAGTTTTCCCTTAGCAGAGCCACCAGTGGGAACAGTAATCTGTCTGATCCCTGCATTGGTTGACCTGTTCAATTTAGGCGTCTTCCGAGGACAGATGCTAGTTGGGGATGAGGTTGGTGAATACTTAAATCTGAAATTACATTAAGAAAAGAAACAGTTCCTCCTTTAGCAAGGAGTCTAGTTCAGTTTCAGGGAGTTACTGAGCTTCCTGTGTCATGTGGCTTAGCATTTGGTTTCTATCTTGGGTCTGGCTGTGGTGGGTAGGGGACGGATCTCCCACTGTAAAAGAGGAGCTATACCGGTCTTTAATGGATCTGTTGCTACTCAAAGAAGGGCTCTGGGCATTCTATGAAATATTAAGATTCTTTCTGTTTCATTTTGTGGCTGTTTCTCAGTGAGCATCCTGTGAGCCTATAATTTGTCCAGGACAGTTCTTCCTCGATCACTACAGGATGTCAGGTATCCTTGTTTTCCTCATGTCTCAGTAGCCCCTTAGGGGCTGCCACTGACAACAGTGGTTGAGAAGACACTATTTTCCCATAAATGTTTACATGCTGTGGCAGGCAGAATTCTCAGATGACCCCCAATGACCCACCCCAGTATGTAGTCTCCTCTCCCTGAGTGTGGGAAGCACCTGTGAGTATGATGATATCATGATTGTATTCTATGAGATGGTAAAAGGAAGAGTATCCTGGTGGACTTGACCTAATCAGTTGAGCCCTCTAAAAGCAGAGAGTTTTCTCTGGCTCGTTCCAAAAAACACAGAGATTTGAAACAAAAGAAGGATTTGACATAGAATTGCTGATTTGAAGGTAGAGGCCACATGGCAATGATTGTGGGTGGCTCTCTGGGAGCTGAGAGCTGGACCCCAGTCTTACAAGAAAGTAAATTCTGCCAATAACCAGTGAGCTTAGGCAAGGACTCCAAGCCCCAGATAACAGGTGAGCAGAGAACCCTGTTCTGTGCCTGGACTTCTGGCCTACAGAACTGTGAGATGAGAAGTTTGTGGTAACTTGTTGCACAGCAATAGAAAACCAACACCCCTGTGTTTGTCTTTTAAAAATATACAGATTTCTTCAATACATTGTAATGTTCTCAGTTGTCAGATTGGCCCTTGCTTCACCTTGGTGTCTACCACCATGCCCCGGGTGATGGCTAGCGGCAGAACTCAGCTAATGCTTGTCTAGTGAATGAATGACATTTTAAGGTTCACCTGGGTAGAGGGGGCGGGGAGTAATAAACATTCTTTAAAGTTATCCCAGTTCAGCTGAACAACATTTGTTTAGTATCTACTTCATTCAAGTCACTAATTTAATGTGTCTCATCCTGATTTCTTTCAGTGGCTGCAGGTTTTTCATTAAAATTGAATTTTCCTGGACTTTCCTGAAAGGTTTCTTTCTTTGGCAAGGATTTAACAAGAGCCATATCAGCGTATAATTTTATTTGTGTTGTCCTATCAACACCCTGCAGCATGTGTACAGTCTACCAGACTGTTGGAAATGGCAAAGTAGTAGCTTTTTTTTTTGAGATAGAGTCTTTGTTGCCCAGGCTGGAGTGCAATGGTGTGATCTCAGCTCACTGCAACCTCCACCTCCTGGGATCAAGCAATTCTCCTGCCTCAGCCTCTCTAGTGGCTGGGATTACAGGCACCTGCCACCACACCCGGCTATTTTTGTATTTTTAGTAGAGATGGAGTTTTGCCATGTTGGCCAGGCTGGTCTCAAATTCCTGACCTCAGGTAATCCGCCTGCCTTGGCATCCCAAAGTGCTGGGATTACAGGCTTGAGCCACCGCGCCCGGCCCAATAACTCTACCATTGTTTTTTCTAATTCACACTATAGACTCAGGGCCCTGCAGCGGGACAGAAAGCCAGTGGTATCTGAGGCGATGACTGACCGTGAATTTGGCCACACCAATGGCCAAACCATCCTTGGACATGGTATTTAGTGATTTAGGGTTTGATCCTGGAGTTAGAGTGCTTCGATTCCAGTTGCTGCTCTACCCCATACTGGGACATGCCTTTGCTTCCCTACTTGAGCAATGGAATAATAGATTACCTCAGGGGATGGCTGAGGAGTAAGCAAGGTCATGCAATGTAGAGAGTTTAGCATAGTGCCTGGCATAAGGTAGCTCTCAAATATTAGCTATTATTGCTCTTATAAAATGTGAAAAATTGATTCTTGTAAATTCCAAAACTGAGCTTTTGCTTCCATAGTTGGTACTGCAAAAGCAATAGGTGTTTGGTTTTCCAAATATAAAATGGCATATTAATTACACTTTTTCAAATGAAACATCCTTTTGGATAATCTCATCCCAGCTCCTCTTGGCAGGAGAGGCAGACTCCCTTGCTTGAGAATCACTGGTCCTGGGCCCGGATAAGAGTAACTGTAACTGCCTCCAGAGTCATCCAAGTTTTCAGGTCACCAGGACCTTCTCCCAACCCTGGAGCTCAAACTAACGAAACCAATCTGTTAGGAAACTAGAGGGGGCTGTCTTTTATAGATGTAGGTAGCCTGGGGAGTTTTGGCTTGTCCAGAGGAAACCAGGTTCAGGCTGTTGGCCCTAAGTTCTTGCAAAATCAAGTATTGCCTTTTGTGGGTATGTGGTGTGGATGTTCTTAGAGATAAGAGCCAGGTAGGAGAGGCCATGCAGAAATCCGGTTTCAGAACTCCATAAGAACTAGGGGAGGCTGCTCTTCTCAGGAGAGTGAGACAGTCTTCCCACAGAAGGTGAGCTGGAGGCTGAGTGTCATGGCTTACACCTGTAATCCCAACACTTTGGGAAGCCGAGATGGGAGGATTGCTTAAGGATGGGACTTTGAAACCAGCCTGGGCAACAACAAAGTGGGACCCCCATCTCTACAAAAACTAAAAAATTACCTGAGTGTGATGGTATGTACCTGTAGTCCCGGCTAGTCAGGAGGCCAAGGCAGGGAGACTGCTTGAGACTAGGAGGTTAAGACTGCAGTGACCCAGGATCTTGCCATTGCACTCCAGCCTGGGTGACAGAGTGAGACCTTGTCTCAGAAAAAAAGAAGGCAAGCTAGGAACATTGTGAGGTTTGTTTCTCTGTAGAGCAGGGAGGAAGGGAAAGAATTTGGTGCCAGGGAAACACGCTTACTACTTTCAGAACTTTGTTTTTAAATGGCATCTAGATTTCAGCAACATGCTCACACTTGAAAAATGAAAACATTGGACAGAGTTGGTGTTTACAAGCGTGAACTTGCTCTGGCATTTAGTGTAATATTTTTGGCTATGTAACTGCCATTCTTCCCATCTGCTCCCCCAAGCAAATCTTTGTGAAAGAGGAGTTCCAGCTGGAGGAGATTTTAGTTGCTTGGTTCAAAATATGCTGCTGGTGGGAGAGGGAAGGGTTTTCCGTGTCTCCATCTGAGAAGTGTGTTACATGGAGACTTACCTGTGAACAGGAATGAAGAAAGGAACTGTGAATTTGCAACCACAGAGATCAACGTGATGTGGACACATTTGGATTTCTTGGGGGTAATTAGGGTTTAGCCCAGGCTCCTCCTGGTGGGAGGATGCTCTCACCAAGCCCCAAGCAAGGGCTTTAGAAGTGCGTACTTACTTTCCCTGGGTCTTAATTAGGGGCCTAGGTGACTTGTTAAATCCCAAATACCTTCTGTGTAATAGTTTCTGACCTTCACTAGAACACTTGTTTTTTGAAGAGAGAAGTGCTATATTGGGGGCCCTTATAGGGGTTACCGGGTAAAATACAGGACCCTGGTTAAATCTGAATTTCAGGTAATCAACAAGTAATATTTTAGAATAAGCATTCACAAGATTGCATGTGACATACTTGTACTACAAAAAAAAAAAAAAAAAATCCATTGTTTATCTGAAATTTGAATTTAACTTGGTCCTGTTCTGTTTTATTTTGGCTGAATCTGTCAACACCAGTTCCGTGGGGCCAGGTGACCTGAGCTGGGGTGAGGTAGCAAATGCCAGGATGATAGTAGGGTTCATTTCCTGGCAGTTTCTGATGATGGCTTGTGATAAGAATGTGGCACCAAGGAGCTGCCTTCCTGAGAAGTCTGCTAAATTACAGAAAGCTGTTTGGAATCAGAAAGGAGCCAATAACCTGATTAAGAGCACACTCGCATTTCTTCCTCATCAGGCAATGGGAAATTGCCTGGGAGGATCCATCCTTTACCATCAACCTTTCCTTCTCGGAGGACCAGCTCCAGTCGCTTTGACCAGTTTTCTGGTGGCCTGGCATGCTGTCATCTGTGCTAGCCACTTTCCTATAATGTCTGCTGTCATGCTTCCAGCTAAGGGGGTAGGGGCACCAAAATGTTGTTTTGAGGGCTGATAGCAGGGAGTGAAATCAGAAATCCTGTGTGAGGTTTAGTGTAACTGGGAGATCTGAAGGATGTAGTGATAAGGGAAACTTTATAGCCAGACAGACCTGGTTTCAAAGCCTGGGACCAGCACTTGTTGGATCTTGGAACAAGAGCTGAGTTTTCTGGTCTCTGAAATGGGGTTGCTAGTGATGCTTACCTCACAAGGTTGTGCTGAGGGTTAAATGAGCTAGTATAGCCAAGGCTTTTATATAGTGTGTGTTATTTGGTACAAGTTCAATTAATGACAGTGCTTATTGCCTCATCAACATGTGAGTTCTAGCCACTCCATGCCGCCTACATGCTCATTTTGTCTTTTAAATCTTGCCACTTGCCCATTGAAACAGGATATCTTACATGCCTCCTTTTTGACAGAGAGCTGGCTGGCCTCTGAGGCTCCTTCTAGAAGGACTCTGGGGTTTCTTGGCACCATAATCAATGGCTACACTGGACCTTATTGGCTGCAGCTCCAAGATGGGGGTAGGGTTTTGGGCTCCTCTTTATTTTGTGACCTTCTACTCTAAACCTCTACGTATCAACATTAAATCTCAGTACACGCAGCGTGCTTGCTCTGCAAAGCCAACTTCAGACAAGCCCCTAAGCCCCCAGTCAGACCGCAGCCCCAGGTCCCTGAGTAAAGATCTTGGGAGCCACCACTGGGCCAGGTGAGAAGTACTTGAGAGACCAAGCATGAGCAGCCTCTCCTGGCAGGAGCCCCCGAAGTCTTTGGAGCACAGACTGTGTAAGAACACAAATAAATACAGAAGCCATTCTGGACGTGTCAGCATTTACAAAAAGGTACTGTTAATATTAGAGAGCTGTGTGCCTCATGGAATGTGTTGATGTATGTATTGCAATAAAGGAAGCATGGGTAGATTAAAGGGCAGATTTAATGGAATGGATAGGCTTTTAGAAAGGACGTTAAAAGAAAGTTCCAGTGAGATTTTCACATAATTGATTACATATGAGGATGGGGGAGGCTTGTTTAGGGGGCTGGTGCATAGGCTGTGGGTCGTAGAGGCTGAGGCTGCCCAGGAATTCAGACCCTGGGAGAGGCAGTGTCAGTGCAGGTCCCTTGGCCTCATCGGCCTATTCCTTTACCTGGCAGCTGCATCCAGCCTTGCTGCTCAGCCTACCGCTGCCCCCAGCGAGTCAGCTGGCTGGTGGGTTGGCTGACAGCAGTGTTGTGTGCTGAATTCCTTTCCAAGGAGGAGGAGGAGATGCCAGCTATTCCATACATCATCCTCTGCCACCTGCCAAGGAGGCGAGATACTGCTGGGGAGAAAACAGCTTTTACTCATTCCTTTGTATTTGGGCCTGAATACCAGCCAGAAGCAGTGGGGTTTGGTTAATAAGTCAGTCGCAAATCATGCTAATGGAAGTGCTATATAGAACATCAGGGCTGGGGAGTGTGTGATTGAGTGTTGGGAATCTCAGGCAGGGTGTTATCCTCCCCAGTGTTCCACTTAAGGAGCTACTCTGCTGCAATCATATCATTGTGGCTGGGTGTGAGCAGCCTGCTATGACAGGAAAGGACAGGTAAGGTTCAGGGTGGGGAGCACTTGGAGGTCTGTGATGTGATTAGTGGAGGGTTAGCAGGGAACAAGCTGTCCACTTGGTCTCTGAGTAGTGAACCCAGATGGGACAGGCAGTTTGCCGAATGCACAAAGACGAATAAGCAGGACAGTTACAAGTGCCACCCTCAAACTCCATCAGACGGTGCTAGGTGAGGTTTCCCTTGGACTTACACCATCTGTCAAGATGGCCAAATTAGACATCATACTCAAAGAAAGGGCCCAGCATGTTCAGGGAGAAATCTTGAACACGGAGTCCTGGGGCATAGGGGTTTGTCATTGTCTTCCCTTTTCCCTCTGCCTGACTTTGGTGCGTCCTGGCACTCAGCTCTCACGGTTGGCCTAGGTCTGAGTTTCATGTTGCTCCCATCTGTCCCTTTCGCCTGGAGAACCTGTTACACTCCATGACCTGCTGACATCCTCCTCCAGTAGGTAATGTGTGGTGCTAGAGGGCCTTCATTTTACCAGTGATATCAGAGCTGTACTGGAGGCAGAAGAGTCGCCCATAGCAGAATGGCTCATGGCGAAACCTGCAGAGGTTATCTGAGTGATTCCTTCCTGGTTTACATGAGCCATCTTTAGGAAAGCAGGGGCTATCATTTTCCCACTAACCATGGCCCAAATGCCCTCCTTTCCCACCTTGTCCCAAACACACACCTGCACCTCTCCTTGGCTCCCTTCTTCTCTCCCTAGGTGACTAGATTAGTAAATCTGTGAGTTAAATACACTTGAAAGGGCCTTGGTGTGTTTTAAGCCGTGGTGCTGAAGCAGCTTCTCCTGCCGCCTGCCCTCCTGAGTCATTGCCTGGCCTAGCTGCCAGTAAGAGTTGGGAGGAGGGAAAGGTGACTAATAACAAGCAGGGGGGAATCTTTAGCCTGGAGAGTGATTTTCCTGCTTTCTTTACACCGAGTCATTGGGTGGAAGGAGTGTGTGTGTGTGTGTGTGTGTGTGTGTGTGTACACGTGCTGGGGCCTTTTCCAAAAGCAAGTGCTTTCTCAGCATCACCTGGGGCCCTTGCCACAGGAGGATGTTCTGAGATCATGCTCTTTTCCTTCTTGTTGTCAGGCTTGAGTCCAACATTAGCTTTGTTGTTCCAGCAGATGAGGAAGGAGACCATTTGGAAGTCATTTTTCACCATGTTCTTAGGCTTACTAATCCGAGTACCTTTCTTGACAGATCAAAGGTGATCGTGAAGTGTACTAAATTCTTCAAACAGAAACTTTTGCCCTTTTTTCAAATTTCTGTTTCTCCAAAACTGTAAAAATGAGCATAGATGCCTTCAAAATGAAAGTCCCTCCACAAATAACCCTACTGGAAAGGAAAACAACATCCTTCAGTATACTCCTTGCTTTCTGGGCCCTCAGAGAAGGGATCGGTTTGGGAGAAGGGGATTGTGTATCCAAACTGGACACCTTCAGCCAGCCAGAAAAGAGGATCTGTGCCTTTATTTATACTGTATTTACACAGCTCGGTGACTATTGAAGAAGTCTGTTTAATGAAATGCTGGACTCGTTTTTAGATGGGCCTGTTGGAATCATTATGAGTAAACACATGTAGAGATTTATTTTCCTTCTCCCAGAGGTCTCTTGGAGGTCCCTGAAGATAAATATTTGCATGGTTTCCAGTTTATACTTCCCCAGCCTAATGTGGTGCTGAGGGAAGTGGTTTGCCTCCTTTCACTGAGCTTGTCAACATGCACAGGACCCCTGTCTTCCCAGGGCGGACTGTGACATTCTAACCCTACCTCAGAGACAGTGCCTGGGCAGGCAGCCACTTGACCAGCCTAAAGGCTAGTGCAGGCGTTGGCTTGTTGCTGTTCCAAGCAACCACACGCGGTAGTTGGTGGAGTGGACCAGCTTGAATCTGATGGTTTACCTTGCGTTCATGAAGCCAAGTCCTGTGTGAATCTGCATGGCTGCCCTGGTGTTATGGAATGCGGGGGCAGTGGAAATAATTCTCAAGTGTCCTGAGAAATGCAAATCTCTGGAATTCTCATTGTTCTCTTTGGGAAGCTGATTTACACTTTCTCTTCATTTGTTTTCCTTTCAGACCCTTAATCCAAAACAAACCAGGAAATGTTACCAAAGACATAGTTTAAACAATTTTTTTGATTGGTCTTTGTCTCCTTTCTTGGTTTAAAGTGAGGGGACAAGGAATTGCAGGGTGTTTCATGTTTATACTATATGCATTTTATTTAACTAAAACTTAGGAAAGTAGACCCAAGGTTATCCCATAAAAGATATGACTGGTTATTTTAGAGTATGTTATTAGCATAAAATGGGGTGAGGAAGAGGTCTGGGACTGTTCAATTTATTTTGTGGCTCCCTACTGGAGCACAGTAGAGGTCTTAGAAATTGATGTCTGAATAAATTTAAGAAATATTTTCATCTCAGAGTCAAAATGTCCTTTACCATGAGGTATTGATCGTATTTAACCTAAGAAATACAATATGCTCATGTCTAATCCTCAATTGGGTACACAGATTCATGGACAGGCTTAAGGAAGACTGAAGTCACCTTTCAGGGATTTAGGAAAAGGTTATGGCAGCTTTAATTTGGTGTTATAAATATGTCAATCTATGTGTTGCTCCCACAAGCATGGCTACTGCATCCTGCAAGATTTTGCAGCTGACGTTTGTAGGTTGTTGTTGGACATCCAGGACTGAATGCTATCATGAAATTCTGCTCCTTGGTAGCTCACCATCCACTGTAAGCTCACCATCCACTGTATGTGAATTGTCCCTAAGTGAGAAAACAGAGTGCAGCAGGCCAGTGAACTTTTTGAGAAGCTGGCAGCCCAGCAGACATTCTGGCGCCAGCAGGACACCAGTGGGAACTGAAGGTCTTTGTAGCAGGAATAAAACAGTGCTTCTTCCTTGAAGAAGAGGGAGCCCTGGCACTTGGAAAACCCTTGGTAGGAATTGGGTAGTGAAGCTTGGGGGAAGGGCCTGGAGACTAGTGAGTAGCACTATGTGTAACAGGGAGAGGAATTTCTTCTCCTGGGTGAAACAAGGGATGTAGGGAGGAGAAGGGAGTCGGGAGAATAGCTGAAAGTGTCGGTCAAGAGGTGTCCTCTCTGGGTGGAAACTCTCTCCTTGTTTTCAGTGAAATCTCTCAGGAACTGCTTCACGGCAGCAGATTTTGAGAACCAGTGAAAGGGCTGCATTTTGTATTAGGGTCGGTGTGGAAACTAAAGAAAGAATCACAGGCAGATGCAGGGCCTGGGAATTGGCACGATTCAGGGGTAGGGGAGCGAGGAGGAGTTTCGGACATTCCTAGACTGCAGAACTGGTGGATTCAAGACAATTTCACCCAGATCTTACAGGGCAAAGAGATCCACACCTGATATGTGTGTCATGTGTTTGAAACAAGGTCCACAAGAAACCCTGTGGGTACATTCTGTTTTCCCCGAAGAATACTGAATGGGACAGGAGGTTCCCAGGGAGCGTGCTTTGACCCTGGACAACGCAAGGGAGGAAGACCTGGCACAGCCTGGCTGCAAGGGAGGAAGACCTGGCACAGCCTGGCTGCCCAGGGGTCTTGTCGCCTGGGGGCGGCGGAGAGCGCCAGGGCGGCCAAAAGAAGCACGTGTCGTGGAGCAGCGGTGGGCACGAGGGACATTGTGGGGAGCAGCGGCGGGCATCGGGGGACAGTGGGGGACATTGAAGGGCAGTGGGGGCAGTCGCGCTGTCGGCGGTGGGCGGCGCCGGGGGGAAGCCGTGCTCAGGGACAGCTGGCGGCTCAACGGCAGCGAGAACGGTGACGAGTTCTGCAAATAACAGCTGCGGAGCAATCGTTATGTTTGGACAACGTGGGAAGGGCCATTGTTCACAAATTGTTCTCTTTAACAACACCTGCATGCGCAGATAATAATCCATTGTCGGTTCCGGCTTCAAAGACAAAAGGCAGCCGCGGAGGGAGGAGTCAGCAGCGCCTGGAGATAACAGGACCACTTTGCAACGGGGGAGAGTGCAAACGAGGACTCCAAGTCGCATCCCGGATCTGCCTTGATGGTTGCTCACCGCAGGTGTCTCCATCCTTTGCTGGCAGGGAGCGCGACCTCTTTTATCCTAGCAGGCCACCACCTTCGCGGCAGCAAACATCATTTCCTATGCAGTTGCAAAGCGTGCTCCCTTGCAATCAGCGATCAATACTGGCAAAGTGGCTCCAGGATAGGAAAGGTCGCACGTGTATCTGTAAATCGAAAGGTTTATGAGGCGCAGGTGGTCGTGCTCCGAGGAGATTGTGGTATTAGCATGTCAAAGACAAAATGGAACCAAGGTATACAGGCACAGAGGCTCTTCCTGAAGCCCCGGGAAAGCTTGGCACGACCCTCTTGAGCCTTCAGTTTAAAATGAAACGCTGGAGCCACATGTGGCCACCACATTCCTGATAAGTCCAGTACCTTCCATTTGTACAAAGCTTTGTGATTTAAGGTTAAGTAGTTTTGCTTACTTCTCTCATTTGAGCCTTATAAAGACAGTGTGAAATGTGTAGTGAGTAAAAGCCCTATTTTAACAGAAAAGGAATCAAGGGACCAAGTTGGAACTTGAATCTGGGGTCTACTGACCCCATGCCTGATGTTCCATTCACTACACTACTTGGTACAACTGCATATCAGGTTATTTGGATTTTATTTTTGTCTTTTTCGGCCTTTGTTCAGTAGCTACTACCAGATTAGGTAATAGGCCCATAGAAACATGAGACATACATTCCCTACCCTTTCTGTGCTGTTCAACATAGTAGCACACTTAAATTTAATGAAAATTCAGTACAATTTAAAATTAACTTTCTCAGTATGACTAGCCACATTTAAAGGGCTCAGAAGCCATATGTGCCTAGTGGCTACTGTATTGGGCAGGGCAGAAACTTCTACCGAACAGCATTGTGTCTAGAGGCTAACAATTTAGTGAAGATTAAAGACAGTCTCACTTACTTTCTGTCCTGTTTGCTACATCCTTGCAGTTCATTTGTTCCTTGGTGCATGTGTACCTCTTACTTTCTAAAAGACAGCCTGAGTAGTTTCCAGCTTAATTGAGGTCAAATGTACATGGAATGAATGCATCCATTCTCATGCACAAGTCAATGAGTTTTGACTAATGTGAACAATTGTGTAAACACCACCATAATCAAGACACAGGGATTTATATTTTAGCAAAATATTCCCTGTGTCCTTTCCCACTCGTTCTATTACCGGAAAGGGGTCCTGATCCAGACCCCAAGAGAGGGTTCTTGGATCTCGCACAAGAAAGAATTCAGGGTGGGTCCGTAAAGTGAAAGCAAGTTTATTAAGAAAGTAAAAGAATAAAAGAATGGCTATTCCATAGACAGAGCAGCCTGAGGGCTGCTGGTTGCCCATTTTTATGGTTATTTCTTGATTATATTCTAAACAAGGGGTGGATTATTCAGGCCTCCCCTTTGTAGACCATATAGGGTAACTTCCTGACATTGCCATGGCATTCGTAAACTTATGGCACAGGTAGGAGTGTAGCAGTATGGACTCCCAGAGGTCACTCTCCTAGTCATCTCAGTTTTGGTGGGTTTTAACCAGCTGCTTTATTGCAACCTGTTTTATTAGCAAGATCTTTATGACCTGTATCTTGTGCTGACATCCTATCTCATTCTGTGACCTAGAATGCCTTAACCATCTGGGAATGCAGCCCCGCAGGTCTCAGCCTCATTTTACCCAGCCTCTATTCAAGATGGAGTTGCTCTGGTTCAAATAACTCTGACAATTCCTCTCCCTAACTGTTGTTCCAGGCAAGACTGCCCTATTTTCTGTCATTATATATTACATTTTAGTTTCTAGAGTTTTAAATAAATGGAATTATATAATATTTATTCTTTTATCTGGCTTCTTTCCCTCAGCATAATGTTTTTGAGATTCATCCACGTTGTTGCATGTATCAGGAGTTCCTTTTTATTGCTGAGTAATATTCTTTTGTATGGATATATCACAGTTTGTTTATGTACTCACCTGTTGATAGACATTGGGGTTGTTTCCAGTTTTGGCTATTATGAATACAGTTGTTATGAGCATTTACATACCAGCTTTCTGAGGACATGTTTCCATTTCCTAAAAGTGGAATTGCTGGGTCATATGGTAAATATATGTTTAACTTCATAAGAAACTGCCAAACTGTTTCCAAAATGACTGACATTTTGCATCCTGTTTGGCAAGGCTGCAGGATACAAGGTCAACATACAAAAATCAATTCTATTTCTATATGATAGCTATGAACTGTCTATTTCAGAAATGGAATTTTTAAAAGCACCACTTATAGAAGATAAAAATATGCAATAGGGTGAAATTTAGCAAAATATGTATATGCTCTGAAAATGACAAAATACTACTGAGAAAAAATTTAAAAGACCTAAATAAATGGAGAGAAATATACTGTGCTCACAAATTGGAAAGTTGATCTTTTTTTTTGTTTTTTTTTACCCATTGAGAGAGGGTTCTTGCTATGTTGCCCAGGCTGGTCTCAAACTCCTGGACTCCAGCAATTTTCCCACTTCAGGCTCCTGAGTAGTTAGGATTACAGGTGTGAGCCACCACACATGGCTCTAAATCTTCTTCTTTTTTCCATGACAGGGTCTCACTCTGTCTCCTCGGCTGGAGTACAGTGGCACTATCATGGCTCACTGCAGCCTCAACCTCCCGGGATCAAGCACTCCTCCCACCTCAGCTTCCCGAGTAGCTGGGACCATGGGCATGTGCCACCATATCCAGTTAATTATTTTTATTTTTGGTAAAGATGGGATTTCACTATGTTGCCCAGGCTGGTCTTGAATTCCTGGGCTCAAATGATCCACCCACCTCAGCCTCCCAAAGTGCTGAGATTACAGGCATGAGCCGCTGCACCTTGCCTTGATCTTAAGATGTCATTTCTCCTCAGATTTTTTTCGTGTGTGTGTAGTGAAACTGACAAACTGATTCTAAAGTTTACATGGAAATCCAAAGGATCTAAAATAGTCAAGATAGAAAAGAACAAAGTTGGGAGATTTACAGGACTGAATCTGAAGACAGAAAGCTATGATAAGAAAAATGGTATGGTTCTGGTACAAAGAGAGTCTAGACAGAAGGTGTTGGAGGAGAGCTGGAGGAGGAAAAGATTCAGAAGTTCTTTGGGAGAGAATCAAAATAGCAGCTTTGGGCTGGGGATTTGTGGGGAGAATAGAAAGGCATAATGGGGATTTTTACTAATTTGCTTGCTGTGTCTGGTATGTGATGTAATTCTTCCTCTGGTGGCAACCTAAATCTTCAGTAAAGTTCTTAAGGTCAGAGGATGCTTAGGTTAAGTAAAATTTCCATAGAAATCCAAGGAAGGTAGAACCAAGATAGTAGACTCAGATGAAGGAAGGGGGATTGAGGGGCAGGGGGTATCAAGAGGACATAATAAGATCCAGAAGTATAAATACCATAGTAAGTAAGTGCCTGAAGTAAGATGAGGCAGTTTATAAAAGCATGGGAAGGCTTTTGAATGTTCCAAGCTGTGGAAGTGGAGTTCAGACCATAGTCAGGTTCTCTATGCCTAGGTAAAGAGTTTTTTTCTTTTCTTTTTTGAGACAGAGTCTCACTCTGTCAGCCAGGCTGACGTGTAGTAGCATGATCTCAGTTCACTGCAACCTTCGTCTCCCAGGTTCAAGTGTTTCTCCTGCTTTAGCTACCTGAGTAGCTGGGATTATGGGCGCTTGCCACCATGCCCTGCTAATGTTTGTATTTTCAGTAGAGACGGGGTTTCACCATGTTGGCCAGGCTGGTCTTGAACTCCTGACCTCAAGTGATCCACTCGCCTCAGCCTCCCAAAGTGCTGGGATTACAGGCTTCAGCCACTGTGCCTGGCCACACCTTTTCTTATGTGAAGAAGAATTTCTGAATCCAGGGCTGGTATCTTGTACAACTCTAGGGGCACCATTTTCAGTTTCTCTGAATTCCAGTGAAAGCTGGTCCCCAGAGATGTGCAGCCCACCTCGGCAGCCCACGTTGACTGAGTCTGAGAACGAGCATTTTACAAAAGGTTATGGAGTGTGAAGTTTACAGTACAATCTTCAAAATTACATAGTCTCTTTTATGTTCCTCAGCTGTGTCCCTAAAATACGTTCCTTACTTTCCAAACCTCTCAAAGACCCACTAGGAAGGACAGGGAAGGGACACAGTGCGGCCACATTATAAAATGGGGCTCACAAAAGTAATTCTCTTTGGGCCGGGCGCGGTGGCTCAAGCCTGTAATCTCAGCACTTTGGGAGGCCGAGACGGGCGGATCACAAGGTCAGGAGATCGAGACCATCCTGGCTAACCTGGTGAAACCCCGTCTCTACTAAAAAAAAAAAAAAAAACTAGCCGGGTGAGGTGGCGGGCGCCTGTGGTCCCAGCTATTCGGGAGGCTGAGGCAGGAGAATGGCGTAAACCCGGGAGGCGGAGCTTGCAGTGAGCTGAGATCCGGCCACTGCACTCCAGCCTGGGCGACAGAGCAAGACTCCGTCTCAAAAAAAAAAAAAAAAAAAAAAAAAAAAAAAAAAAAAAAAAAAAAAAAGTAATTCTCTTTTTTACCTTCAATCTTCTCCAATTTGAGGAGTCAGAAAAAGGAAGGAGCTCTCTTATTGGCACAGCCTGGATTAAACTGCATGTCTAGTTCTATTGTACGTAGGCTTCAATTTCATGTTTCAAACCACTTACGAAGTGTTCTCCATCTGGACATTCCAAATAACGAGGGTATCTCCAATGCAGAAAGTAAAGCACTTTTACTGCTTTTCAATATTCAGCATTCGTTTCTCCTTCTATAGTGTCCGTACCCTGATTTCCCTCTGGAGAATCACCCTCACCCTCACTCCGGGTGGAGCTGGGTCTTCTCCCAGTATTGAAGTAATGCACTGTCACTTGGCCCAAGGACAACGAGGTGCGTCACAGTCCCTGGTTTTCTGATTGGTTCCCAGATGGGCACATGACCTAAGTTGGGCCAATCAGAGCCTATCTCATAACTGTGGGAAAGACTTCCTGCAAAGCCACGCTAAAGTGAGAAGCATTGCCCATAACTCCTTTCTCCCCCCTTAAGTTAGTTTAGGTCCAGTTTTGTGTTACTTCAAAACAAAATAACTCTAGCTGAAACACTGAACTTTTTAGTTCCTCCTCTAAACCCATCCCAACTCCCTATAGTTGTTGTTAAAATGGCATGACTATTGTTTCGGTCTTAGGATAAGTTAACTGCCAAGACAAATGACTCCAAAAAGTGAGTGGCTTACCACAGTAAGCCATGGAAAGCTTCCGTGGTGTTCTGTTTTGTGGGCAGGCTTCCGTGTAGTCATTCAGAAACCCAGGGTCCTTCAGTCTTGTGGATATGGCCTCCTCTTCAGCCTCAGCAACCTCTTCATCAGGAGAATGGGGAAGGAGAGCAGAGAAGCATGTGTGGGAGGGTGTCATGGACCCGGCGTGGATGGGGAGCACATTACTTCTGTTCACAATCTTTGCTCAGAACTCAATTATACGGTACATGCAACCTCATGGGAGGCTGGAAGAAGTGTCCTTGCTGTGGGCCCAGGAAGGAGCAGGAACTAAAGCGAGGTATGTGTAGTCATTGTTATTTGTTCCCTTACTTGAGTTATTGTATTCAGCCAGCCACCAAGTCCTGTTAGTTTTTACTTAGCAGTGTTTCTGTCATCTTTCCTTTCTCCCCGCTTCTCTCTGCCACTTCCTGGATCCAGCCCAACGCTTTCTCTCCTCTGTTTCATCCCATTCTGCATTCCCCTCTGCCAGACTCCTCAAGGGCAGTTGCTGCATTTTCCAGCTTTGTATTCTCAGTTGCTTACAAGGCACCTCATAAGCATCAAGAAATATTTGCGCTGTGAAAACCTGACAGACTCATCTTCCTTAAACACCAATTTCAGCATGTCATTCCCTTGCTGGGAAATCTTCAGGAGATCTTGTGTGTGCCCATCAACCCCATATTTGTCTGCCTGCCTTTAAGGATGCAGGCCCTTATTTCCATCGTACTCTACAAACTTCTCCTCTGCATCCTGGGTCCAACCCCAAACCAAGTGGGTCCTGGCTTCTGGGAGCCTGAACACATCACTGTGCCTTTCCTGAAACACTCTCCTCATTCTCCTCCTCCCTCTGTCATTCCAAATACTGTCTTCTCTTGAGTTCTGCCCAAGCCTTGCCTCCTCCACGAAGCTTTCCCTTTATGTTCCTGCTTTCCCTGACAGCCCCTCCTCTGAACTCTGGCAGCTGGTATTGTTGGTAACCAGGATACTCTGTCTTGGCTTCGAGAGAGCCCTGAATGCAAATGATGTCCCCTGTTGTTAGACTCTTTGGACTCAGATGCCTGACATGAGAAAGAGACCAAGAAGGAGTTGCCTTGATTGCAGGGATGTGAGCAGAGATCAGTCCGTTAGTACCACACCTCCTGCTCTAGTATCTTCTTGCAGCCCTCTGAAGAGTAGAGTTTAAGAACTATTGATTAAATCCAATCCTTTCATTTTACAGATGAAGAAACTGAGGCATCCAGAGAGGCAAAGTTGCCTAAGATCCTGGCTGGTTAGTGTCAGAATCAGAACCTACACCTCCTGACTCTTAGTGCTGGTCTTCTTTCCTCCCAGCTGCCTCCTCTGTATTCTAGCTTGCTTTTGGTCTCTGGTACACTGTGTAAGAGATAATAAACACTGCAGGGCACAACTTGCCTGGTAGCCGTTTCCATGGCTGAAATTTACACGATAGTGAATCCCCCATTCATACTTATTGATTTGAATTCAACTTCATAACAGAGGGTTTGAAGTCTAGTGAAGTTAGCCAAGATCTGTGACTAAAACTATGAACTCATTTTATATACATATAGACAAAGATTAGAAGGGAACACTGAAAAATGAAACTAATTAATTTGATATCTGGCAGGACCTGGGATGAGTTTCTTTTATTTGTGCCAGATGTGAGGTGACAATGTAATGAAATTAACTGGGGTCCAAATATTCTCTATGCTTTTAATGTAACTGAGGAGAACCTTTTTTTCTTTTGCTCCGATTTCCGAGTTTACTGATTCCAGTATTCTATCTTCTTTGAAGTTTCCCTCTAATCTTTCTTTTTTCCATTCAAAACTTTCTCAGGCATTTGAGAGTCTAATTCATACCAGAAATTTATGATTAATAATATCAGTAAAATGAAACTTGTAATTATTTACACCATAATTTTAAACATGGTGGAGCATTTGCAAAAGCAAGGACTTTGCCTGAAGGGTTTTAATGTGCAGACTCCACATCAATATGCAACATGAATAAATCCCTTTAGATAAGATAACTGTTGGATCTCAAAGGTAAAAAATTCTTCAGTTATGTCCGGTAATAATATAAATCAATTTTTCAAAGAGAGAACATCACCCAAAGGACAGAGAACAAAGGCAAAAAGGAGGCTGCTTTGAAAACTGGCTTGAAAGAGATATGGAGTAGGTATGGCATGTGTCTGAGAACAGGCCATGCTCAACCAAGGGGTATGAAGATGCTGGCATCTCAGAGCTGACAACTTTGGAAACAGAAGATTCCATGCTTTTTCTTCACTAGAATCTGGGACAATGACCTGGAGGTGAATGTCTGTGAGAGAGATTGGTTTTATGTAATTTTTTTCAACTTTTTTTTTTTTTTTTTTTTTTGAGACAGAGCCTCAATCTGTTGCCCAGGCTAGAGTGCAATGGTGTGATCACGGCTCACTGCAGCTGTGACCTCCTGGGCTGTGACCTCCTGGGCTCAAGTGATCCTCCCACCTCAGCCTCCCAAGTAGCTGGAACTACAGGCATGGGCCACCATGCCCCACCTATCAGTTCTTAAGAGGCAAGTTTGAAGAGCTATTTATTATAAGGAAAATTTGCCAGATCACAATCTGGTACCAAAGGGGCAGGGCTGGGAAATGCTGCTTTCAAATACTTTAAATCACCAGGAAACTGAACAGTGACTACAAGTACTTCTTATGGTCCTTGCTTAGAATCTTGTTGCAGAGACCTTGCTGGATGGGAGCCAAGGCTGCATGGGAGGTTGGGCAGTTTGTGTACTGTACAGAGGCCCAGGCTGAGGTAGTGAGTACAAAGTGCAATCCAGCCTGGTTCCACTTATTGGGCTCTGCAATGGCATGAGGCTGTCTCAGCCCAAAGGAAAGGCAATTTCTTTTCAATTTCTTCAAAGTTGGTTTGCTAAGCCAAGTACCCACAGGGTGTACTGTTTTTAAATTTGTGCAGAGGCACTGAGTAAACTCATAGTAGCCCAGAAAAGGGAAGGGGAAGCAGAAAAATATCCCCAAGCTAATGAAAGGCCAGAGGTGAACATCAGTGTTTTTATTTTTTAGAGGTGGGATCTCACTGTATTGCCTAGGCTGGACTTGAACTCCTGGCCTCAAGTGATTTTTCGCACCTCAGCCTCCCAAGTAGCTGGTATTACAGGTGTGAGCCACTGTGCCCAGCTCTCAGAGGTAAACATTTGACCTAAGCTCAATCAAGTCATTGGCTGACTATGACCTATACAGCCTGCTCAAAAAGTTTAACTGGATCTCTCACGTGTTACTTGGGAATTTGAAGTCCAAAACACTGTAAGAAGTTACTAGTTGGAGCAGGGGGGAAAGGTGGAAAGATGCTAGGTGGTAGTTCCAGGACCCTAGCCTGCTAAATCATGGATAAATTGCTGAAGTTAAAAGCCTGCAAAGCTATGAGTGAGCAGGGGAGGCCAGCTCATAGAGATGGAGAAAGCAGCAGAAACATGGAGGGGAACAGCTCTATTTAGTGGCGGAGACCAAACAGAGGGAAGCTTGAGACTTTCTGCTGCTGATGACTCTAAGGGCACCTCAGATACAGAACATGCTGAAGCTCTAGTTCCCATGAGGATTGGCTGTGCCATGGTTTAGTTGCCAGATCCTGTGACATCCCTGTCTTCTTCCTTACTACTTATTTATTCTTAGAGCAACTCTGCCCCTTCCTGCCTTCACCCCTCTGCCCCAACAATCAAGTTCAGTGGATCTCTGTTCTTTCCACCCCAACAATGTGACCCATAGTAGGGGTCTGAATAGTACTCCTTGAATTGAATTGGTAAAATCTGTAAATATCATAGGGATTTTTTTTTAAAGGAAAGAACAATGTAATTTGCTGTGGTCAAGTAAGTCTTCATAGAAGAACTAGAACTTTAAGGCAGGGGAAG
Source organism: Piliocolobus tephrosceles (assembly GCF_002776525.5). Lineage (NCBI taxonomy): Eukaryota > Metazoa > Chordata > Mammalia > Primates > Cercopithecidae > Piliocolobus > Piliocolobus tephrosceles. The sequence goes on from NC_045444.1 coordinate 58,178,404, forward strand.
GGAAGGGAAGGGAAGGGGGAGATGTTCCAGGCCTGAGATCCCAGGTCATGCCAAGGAAAAGACTGGTTAGACAGCAGTAATTTGAGATTGCTTGGGAATGCTGAAGGCCTGAGAGTCCTCTCTTGATTCTTCTGGCTGCCAACAACAACCCCCCTCCCATCTCCCCAAGTCATCATTTGGATTAGTCTGACCCGAAAACTCGGAAAAGACAAAGAATGACTACTAAAGAAATCTCACTATGCCATGGAAGATGGAAAGATAAAATTGTGCTGTAATAATCCCGCAGACAGAATAAGTGTTGTAGTGGATTATTATGTTGTCTAAAAACAGTCTTTGTGAATAGTGAATGACATTTGTGAAATTTTCGGCTATTTACTTTGCAGTGCTTCCATTTCCATTCTATTTGGAGTGATGGTTTCTCTTTTCCGACACCTCCCCTCTTCCTTCAACTTGGCAGTGGGAGATAACCTGACAGGGTGTATTGAGGAATCCTTTCAAGGTACAGCCACTCAAAGTTCTCCAGAATTCTGGAAAATTCCACTTCTTCAGTTGCATATGAGTGTGCATGTGACAGGAAGAGAGAGAGAGAGAATGAGACTGAATGAGAGCTAGAGAGAACATCACTGGCCAGCTGCCACGGAGAGAGACATTTGTGAAGAAGCATTTGTGAAGAAACAGCCCAAGGGCTGGGGAAATCCTTGAGGATAAAGCAAAACCCTTTAATATGCTTCAGCTTTGCAGAGCAAACCTCAGTGTGCTGGTGCACCCTTCTAAAACCTCAACTTTCATAGCATCTTAATTTTTAATATTTCATGCTAAAAAATAGGTCATATATCCTTGGTACAGCATTTAATATTTATATGTGTTTATCATGAATATTAAATGACTTTTTCACTCCTATGTCCCAGCCCATCAGGATCTTTCTTTGGAGACAACTTTTTTTTTTTTTTCCACTTGACTTCCAAAGATGGTTCATGTATCAACCAGCATGTATGTCCTTTTTCTTCTCCTTTTAAATGCAAATGACAGCATGCTGCGTACATCATTTTATACTGACATTTTTGTTTTTACTACTTTATATAGGAGATAAATCCAGGATTTATAGTTTGTTTGTTTGTTTGTTTGTTTTTTTAACAGCTACATGGTATTCCATTCTGTGAATGTGCCATCATTCGTTTAACTTGTTTCTGTTGGGAGTTATGGACTAAAGTGTGTACTTCCCAAAATTCATATGTTGAAGTTCTGACCCCTAGTTCTTCAGAATAAGACTGTATTTGAAGATAGGTCTTTAAAGAGGTAACTAAGGTTAAATTAGGTCATTGAGTGACCCCTAGTCCAGTATGACTGGTGTCCTTTTAAGAAGAGGAGATTAGAAGCCGGGCGCGGTGGCTCAAGCCTGTAATCCCAGCACTTTGGGAGGCCAAGACGGGTGGATCGCGAGGTCAGGAGATCGAGACCAACCTAGCTAACACGGCGAAACCCCGTCTCTACTAAAAAAAAATACAAAAAACTAGCCGGGCGAGTTGGCGGGCGCCTGTAGTCCCAGCTACTTGGGAGGCTGAGGCAGGAGAATGGCGTAAACCCGGGAGGCGGAGCTTGCAGTGAGCTGAGATCCGGCCACTGCACTCCAGCCTGGGCGACAGAGGGAGACTCCGTCTCAAAAAAAAAAGAAGAGGAGATTAGGACACAGGCACACACAGAGGAAAGACCATGTGAAGACACAGGAAGATGCTGTCCGCATATTCATGGAAGACTGTGCCTGAGTCCACAAGAAGACTGGCTGATCCCAGATTCAGAAGATTGTTGAGTTTGCCTTGACTCAACAAAGTTTCATTGCAAAGTTTCATTGCAAAAATATTGTAGGTATACCTGGAGACATCATCCACCTTTACAGGAACAGAGTATACGACTGCTTCTGTGCAGTTTGCAAAGAATGTTGTGTGTCTCTTTGAGAGTTGCTTTTGTAGAAACATAACACTGTTTGTGCAGGTTATTGTGGGAAGAGACAGAAAGCTCCCACCCACCTTTGAGAATGGCAGGCCACTGGTACCCAGAACACATGTTGAATGCCAGGTTGCCTTAGATCATTTTGGATCTCTCTCCTGAAGTTGCACAGCATGTGGCAGAATTGGAAAGGGAAACACAGCCTGCTGGACTTCAAAGTGTGTTTTCTCAGCCACCTCATTTTCCTGCTTGGTGATAAAAATAACCTAGGATACTTCTGATTATTCAGTTCAGAGCACTGTTAAGTAAAATGGCAAACAAATAAAAATAAAAGTAAAAATATAAAAGATTGCTAGTTTCCCTAAGATAGGAGTTTTTCTACCCAGGCATGAAGATCTTAAAAATCCTTGAAAATTGTACATAACATTTGGGATTTATGTTAGTATCTGGAGTTGTTTTTTCATAATCAGAGCCCCTAACTTCCCACAGTTGTAAAAGGGTCCATCTGTGCCTATTGCCTAGAAATGTTTAGTGCTGTTCCAGAAAACCAACTGTAGATCCTCCCTTTTCCCTCCTAGGCCATTTTCCAAAACATCAACATGTAAGTTTTATTTAAAAATGTATTTAGAGGTAAACGGAAATTGTCATTGTTCTCATTTTGCTCTGCAAGGAATGGAAGTGCAAAGAGGTTAAGAGGATTCAGCACCAGTGTGTTGGTCCGTTTGCATTGCTCTAAAGGAATACCAGACTCTGGGTAATTGATAAAGAAAAGCAGTTTATTTGACTCACATTTCTGAGGGCTGTACAAACAAGGCACCAGCATCTGCTTGGCCTCTGGTGAGGCATAGGGAGCGTTTAGTCATGGTGGAAGGGAAGCGTAACAGGTATGTCACATGGCAAGAAAGGAAGCGAGGGAGGGAGGGAGGAGGTGCTAGTCTCTTTTAAACAACGAATCTTATTACCGCAGGGAGGGCACCGAGCGCCTGTGAAGGATCTGCCCCCATGACCCAAACACCTCCCACCAGGCCCCACCTCCAACATTGTGGATTACCTGTCAACATGAGATTTGCAGGGAACAGAGATCCAAAATGTATCAACTGGGAATCCTGGTGCATTGTCCTGCCTCTGAAACTGCTCCTTGCCCAGGGTCTGTCATCTCTACTTGTAAACTCTTGGTTACATTTTCTGGCCAGGCTTCTAACTCTTCCTAAAGTGCCTCCCACTTTTCTGCCTTTGTGCTTTCTGCCATTTGCTTTGCTTGGGAGCTTTTCAATTCTACCCACCCTGTGAGGCCCAGCCAGGTTTGACGTCCTCTGAGCAGCTTCTGTAACTACTCCAGTGGAAAGTGCTCTTCTCTTCCTCCATATTAGGATGGTACCTGACTCTGTATAAGCTGTCACAGCATGAACCTTGAATCATTTCTCACATTCTTTTCTTAAGCCATCACTTGTACCTTGTGTTTGTAGCCTGCGATTGCCAGGCCACAGCCATCTGGGCTTTTGCGGAAAGGGAACAATGCGTATTGTATTTCTTAGGCTCGCTCCTGCTGAGGCAGGTCCCTGTACCTTTCTTGAGGTCACCCTTGTTTCCAAGAGTCCCTGGGGTGGCTCGTGTGTGGCCTGCGCAGGGTCCCCTTCCTCCTGCCCTGACTCTGGCTGGTGGTGGGGGCTCCTGCTGAGGCTCCCCTGCTTCCAGAGCTCTGGGAACTTGCTGCCCAGATGGCTGTCAAGCCCAGTTCCACCAGGGCTGCACTGAGCTGAGGCTGCTTTGCCTGTTCTGCTCACGCTGCAGCAATCCCTCAGTAGGCTGACCCAAGTTGACCCCTCAGCTGGGTCAGGGGAATCCCTGATCTTCACCTCTGTTTTGTTCTTTGTTTCATGGATCCAGAGCAGCGAGACTTGGCTCCCAATGGCTTACAAATTTTTAGGTGTTCCTAGAATGCAGCTGGGAGTCCAGGGCACTGTATCCTCTGATTCCAGGTCTCAGTCCCTGATCCAGATTATATATGCCTGACTCTCTTTCTCTTCGGGTGGACTCTTTCATGGGAGACCTATTGGTAATGATATGCTGGGGGCAGGCACTGGCTACACGGGCTATAGGCTTTGCCCCTTGACCTTACAGAAACCTTGCAATAACCTTACTGTTTCACGTGTCCGTGTGAAGAGATCACCAAATAGGCTTGTGTGAGCAACATGGCTGTTTATTTCACCTGGGTACAGGCGGGCTGAGTCCGAAAAGAGAGTAAGCAAAGGGTAGTAGGGATTATCATTGGTTCTTACAGGTTTGGGGATAGGCGGTGAAGTTAAGAGCAATGTTTTGGGGGCAGGGGGTGGATCTCACAAAGTACATTCTCAAGGGTGGGGAGAATTATAAAGAACCTTCTTAAGGGTGGGGGAGATTACAAAGTACAATGATCAGTTAGGGTGGGGCAGAAACAAATCACAATGGTGGAATGTTGTCAGTTAAGGCTCTTTTCACTTCTGTGGCTCTTCAGTTGCTTCAGCCATCTGGATGTATATGTGCAGGTCACTGGGGATATGATGGCTTAGCTTGGGTTCAGAGGCCTGACACTTACAAAGTCGATAGAAGGAGGAAGCACTAGGTTGGGGATCAGGAAACCTGGAACCCCCTGGTGGTTTTTCAGTTGTTGTTGTTTTTAGTTTAATATGTTACTTTCTTCAACTGAAATCAAGAAGTCCAGCATGTAAACCAAATATGGCTGGAGCTGCTCTAGATGCAAACAGGGTCAATGTGAGGACTCCTACAACTCAGCCACCCTTTCCCTGGGCAGTTGGACCCTGAGTTTTTTCTGGGGAAGGATGGCCAAAACACAGCTCCCAGAGCACCCAGTCTCACCCAGAACACAGGGGAGCTCCCGGGTACATCAGAGGGTACATTTCCCACCCAGAAGGGATGCAAGTTCATTTTCACAAAGGCCAGCAAGAAGCCGAGTTTTATCTGGTGGTGATTTACTCTTTCTCTCTCTCCCCGGCCACTTCTCTTGAGTTGAGTCTCCAGCTTCTGTGGGTTTAATCTCTTATTCATCTTCCACCTCCCCTCCAGCTCCTTTAGCTGACACTCTTTCCTCCTGGCAGGTGATCACCACAAGCCTTTAAGGGGTGGTAAAATGAGCTGGGGAAATAATCAGAGGCCCGAAGGCTGCTTTAGGTGATGTTTGTTGGGTCTCACCCCCACTTCCTCGGAGCTTCAGGTTTTCCATTCAAGCTCGCAAATGCCACACCCGGGACATTCCAGCTAAATTCTCTGTAGCTAGCTGAGCCAGAGTTTGTAGACAGCTGGAGGAAAAAAATGTGCTGAAGAAGCAAGACCTCCATGCTGTCATCCTGTTGGGACTCACCCCAATAACTTCAGTCAGCTCTAGCTTTAGCGGGTGCTGAGATGGTCTGTGCTGAGCAGTGAAAAATGTTGGAGTGAGCAACAACAAAGCCTGCGTCCTTTCTCTCACTCCATCCTGGAGCTGAGAATGACTGCAGAATGAGCAACTATCCAGGATACAGGATATACTTGTCAAAGTGAGAAAGGTACCTACAGGCCATTTGGAATGACTCATGAGATTCCTACCTGATAAAGGAATGTCTCGGCCCTTCCTGGATATGTATTAGGGGATGCTTAACTCTAGAAAACCCTCCTCAAATGCCACAGGTGGCAAACTCCAGGCTGTGTGTGTTTTCCAAGTAGGGAAAACCAAGGATATAGAAGGCGAGCTGCATTCTAAAATGATACTGAGACACATTTTTCAAGTGCAGATTCTGGATTAAAATGGTATTAAATGAAATAAGCAGGAGGCTATTGGCTTGAGGCTGAGTCTGTAGTTTGAGTCTCTAATTAACAAACTGCAACCTAGTTTAGTAAGTAAACAAATTGGAAATCTAATAGGAGCATAACGGAGTCTCAGCCAGTCACAAGCAGCCATACATTAGCCAATCACAGGAAGCTGACTGATCAGACCATGTCCAAATAAGACAAATGCTGAGATGTAACCAATAAAGGTCTTTCTGTCCTTTACTTCCTGTTCTGTTTATAAATACTGCCCACACTGCAGAGTGAATTTCTCTGAATCTCTTCTAGTTGAGTGCTGCCTAATTCATAAATCATTCTTTGCTTCCAAAAACTCTGTTAAATTTAATTTATCAAAAGCTCTTAGTTTAGAAATGGCTGTTGGCCAGGCGCAGTGGCTCACGCCTGTAATCCCAGCACTTTGGGAGGCCGAGGTGGGAGGATCATGAGGTCAGGAAATCAAGACCATCCTAGCCAACACAGTGAAACCCCGTCTCTACTAAAAATACAAAAAAATTAGCCATGTGTGGTGGCACATGCCTGTAGTCCCAGCTACTCGGGAGGCTGAGGCAGGAGAATTGCTTGAACCTGGGAGGTGGAGGCTGCAGTGAGCTGAGATCACGCCACTGCATTCCAGCCTGGTGACAGAGTGAGACTCTGTCTCAACAACAACAATAAAAAGGTTGTTGACTCTGCGGATACTGTTCATAGAGTATGGCCACTTGTCTGCTCTTCCTGAAACTCCATGACTGATGATTCTTTTCATGGCCCTTCGTTGGTTGGAAGCTCTGGGCCCTTGATGAGTAACCGTAAGTCACATTTCCATAGCAGTTTGTAGTTCTAGAAGTACTTTCTCATATTTACTGGGCAGTGTTAAATGCAGATAATGGAGATCACTTAAGTAGTTTAAGCAGAAAAGGACTGATGTAAGGAATTAGGTACTTACAACATGGCTGGAAGGGCTGGAGGAGCGGGCTTGAGGACGGGCCTCCAGGATGATTCCCACAGCTGTGTTCCAGAACTGGCCTGCCGTGACAGCATCTGCCTCTGCCACAATCAGGAAGCCACTGCCAGAAATGTTGAGTCCAAGAATGTATTACCTATGTTTCGAGTTGGAGATCAGTGCTATTGGCTCCATGGCCATGTGACTGCAGCTCTGATCTATACTAGCAGAGTGCATACTTCATCCCTGCCCCCTCCCTTCTCAGCTATCTACATTCCAGCCCTGTTCAAGGACATTTGATTGGTAGAACCCAAATCACCAAGGAGACATAGTTGCAAGGGAGTATGGAAACTAGGTTTTAGCTTGCTAGTCTCTTCAGTACAGGAAGGTACACTAGAAAGTTGGAATAGACAGACATACATTCTGCATCTGCCATCCCATAGATATCTCACTTAATATTTGCAGAAAATCTAGAGAGTGACAGGAGAGGTGTTAGCCCCATTCAGCATATGAATAAAGAGGGGAGTAATGAGGCTAGAAGAGAATGGCAGGGAGACAGAAAGACCCAGACTGTTGCTTTGAGCAAGTGATATTCGTGTTGGGGGTTGAAGAGTGTTAGGGGTTAAACTAGATGAAGGGCTGAGCAGGAATAGTATTCTAGGCAGGAGGAATGCGTGTGTGAATGTACTGAGACTGGAAGGAACATGATACAATCACCAAACTGAAAGACAAAGGGGGCGTGACTGTAAAGGGGGCCAAGTGGCTGCAAAATGAGGCTAGAGAAGCACGAGAGAGAGACAGGCAAGCCCCATTAAGAATTCAATCTTTTTCCTAAAGCAATGGGAAGGCATTCAAAGGTTTATGGATGGGAAAGGTGTGTGTGTGGGACTTGATCGTGTTTGCACTAGGGTCACTGGCAGTTCTGTGTCTCCTGACTCCATGCACGTACTCACCATAGTCCACAATTTGACACCAAATGGTCACTCTCCTGTATTACTAAAGTGGTTTCATTTTTGCATCATTCCCACTTCTTCACTCCAAGCAACAGGAGGAAAAAACAACAGCAACAGGAGGTCTACAAATCTGGGAAGGTATAAGTAGGAGTTTTTGCATTTGTATAAATAAAAGCCTCTGAAGGAAACCATTAATTTCCTCTCTAGCTGCTTTGGAATGTTACTGAGGGCATTTGGTGTGAACTGTTTGAAAATGCTTCTGCGTATTGTTCTGTAGGTGGAGATCAGTGAGGTATGGAAATGAGTCAGCAAGCAGGGCCTCTGATGGTGCTCTCGTCCTGCAAAAATTGACTGGTTGCTGGGCTGCCTCGGCTCCCCACCGTGAGGGACAGGTGCTGTTTCAGCTTGGTGGAGTGGCTTCTGTCCTCTTGCCAGTCAGCAACCCAGGAGCTTGGGAACATATGGTTGAGGCCTGTTTCAAAGAGATCAAAAATCAGAAATTTTAAAAACCTGTCAGATGTACAACTGTATTTCAAAAAGATCGCACCTTTTTTAAAGGAAGCTGCCCCTGAGAGTCTCAGGACTCAGCTTCCTCCTGAAGCTAGGCAACTTTGCTAGCACCTTCTTCACCAAGTAGGAACACAGTGTATGAACACGGTATCCGGCACACAGTTTCACCTAGCTGGAGACCTAGGCTCTGAGTCCTAGCTTCCTAACCAGGCTGTGAGCCTTTGAAGGAAGGGCTCACTCCATTTATATCTTCATATTCCTTAAACACCCAGGTCAGTGGATTCATAGTCTGAGCTCAGAATATTCACTAATCCTGAGACTGTTGGCTTTCTGTGGTCATGGTCGCCATTGGGTGGGGCGTCCATGGACCCCAGGCTAAGGACTTTGCTTAGGCTAAGTTCCCAACAGTGTTGCTCAGCAGTGGACCTCTTTCTGATTCTCTTGAGCCTATACACGGAGGGGTTGTCCACACTGCCCCTGAGAGCAGTGGGCAGGCACAGGAAGTGTGCTTTGTGAAGTCATCGATGGGGACAGTGAGTGGAAGTAGCTGCAATCCTCATGGGCCGCCAGTCTCCCGCTTCCTGCTGAGGCACACAGAGCTGGAGCTGGTCTGCGCATGTACTTGGAGGCACAGTATGATCAACTGCAGAAACGCAGGCCAACCACACCAGTGCCCAGAGCCCAGCGTTCTCCCCGTTCCTCTTTCATTGGTTTCCCAGGAAAGCTGCTGAGGGCGGGAGCCCCAGATATACAATTTGGCTCATAAGCGGGCTGCCTTTCACAGCCACCACTACCCACCCAGGGAGAGCACTGGATTGTGGCAAATGGGAGCTCTTTGTGTGAGCGACCAAGGTGTGTTGGGTTTGGTGCTCCAAGGCAAACTTCTTTGCTCAATTGAAACAGCCCCTGGTCATCTCTGCTTCTCCATCTATAGCCACCCCATGAGAATAAAAACTACAGAGAGTCGTTTCTATTTATATTTAGGGAATTCTAAAAGAAACGTACAAGAAGACAAAGGATTATCCGTGTTTGTCCTTAGAAAAAGATAACAATGAAAGTTTTAAAACCCTAAAAGACTAATGAAATAAAACATTACAGATAGATATAGCAGTCAAATTCAAAGAAACAGAAAGTAGAATAGTGGTTACCAGGGGCTGGGGGAGAGGGAAATGGGGAGCTATTATTTAATGAATGTGAACTTTGAGTTTGGGAAGATGACAAATTTCTGAAGATGGATCGTGGTGATGTTTTCACAGCAATGTGAATGGACTTAATGTTACTGAACTATACACTTAAAAATGGTTAAAATAGTAAATTGTATATTGTGTATATTTTGCCATAATAAAAAATTTTTCAGAAACCATTATGAACAGAGCATTGTCTCAATGAGGAGACACTAAGCTTGTTGACTTTTATCTTGGGTACTGTCTGTGTATGTGTATTTATATTAAAAGTAACCAGTTTCCTGAAAACACAAAACCCATTCCTGGCCCACAGGCTCTTTTCCTGTGCTTTTGTGCATTCTGAAGCTGTCTCCATAGTGTGTTGGTCAGGAAGTGGGTGACTCATGGGTCCTTTATGACAGACCCTTGAGTCACTCACACACACACACACACACACACACACACACACGTTAGTCACCCCTACAGTCTTCTAGGACGGGCAGTGATTTAGATGCCAGAGTGATGTGATGTGCCTGGGGCATGGCAGGAGGCAGCCTGGGGCCCATTGCCAGGCACATTCCTGGGGAGCCTCTCCCGTGGTTTAGTAATAAATGGAAGCTGTGGCCACAGCCCCCAACTCCAGGCCTAGCAATAGCTGTTACTCTGGCTTTTTAAGGACAGTCTAAATGGTGGCAGGAGGGGAGAGCAGTTGGTATTGAAAACGTCCAGTGGCCCCTGGGCTGCTGTGAGTGGCACCTGTTTCAGGAGCCTCTCCACACCCTGGTGATGTGAGTGGTGCTGGGTGTAGCCCTCTGAATCTGCTGGTGCATGGTGACAAGGGCAGATCAATCACAGGGTGGTCTTACATCTTCCCGGGGTTGTGAATCGGGTTGGGAGCCACTCAGTTATATGAACAAATGGAGGACTGATCTAGACCTTAGGAGACCTGGTTTAGACTTTGATCTGCCACTAGCTTGTTTTGTTACCATGGTAAATCACATAAACTCACTGGCCTTGGGTTCCTTGTCTTTAAAGTGAGGGAGTTGGGCTAGATCAGGATTGGCCGGCACACGGCTCCTGTGCCACCCGCCCCTGCAGTTCCTGAGGCAACAATGTTCAGTGCCTTCTGAGCCCACACAGCAGCTCCTGGTCCTTCTTAGATGGCCTTCTCTTTCTATTCTCAATTAATTGGAGATAGCATCTGAAATGACACCTATTCGCCATCCTAAAAGCTGATATGTTGGTTCTCAACTTTGCCCATAAATTAGTTACTGAAGAGCTTTTACCGAATACAGGTGTCTGCATCCTACCCATATGGATTCTGATTTCATTGTTCTGGGATGAGACCCAGGCATTGATACATTTTTAAAGCTCTCTAGGTGATTCCACTGTGTAGCCAGGAATGAGGGCCGCTGGATGAGATGACCACTACAGGGGCCTAACATCCAATCACTTTGCGATCAGCTGTTGGCATGAAGATGACAGGAATGATTGGGCTGGTTGAGCCAAGCTCTGCTGGCAAGAACATTAGGGGATCAGGGGTTCTCATTTCTAGTTTGCATTCCTAATTTGCTTGTGATTTTGGGTGAGTTATTTATTCTTTTTAGCTTTAGTTCCCGCATATATTAACTGGGAGTAATAATCTCTTGAGCTTCCTACCTCACCATATTCTTAGGAGGAAGAAAGAAATGCTAATAGATGTATAACAGAAAAGTGCTACAGAAAGTGCTACATAATTTATTCCATTTTTATAACCCACATACCCTAAAATACTCTTCTAAAATTTGAAATAAAATTTTGAATCCATCCCTTGTGGGGAATTAGGAAGATTCAGTGAGGTGCATATACAACAGTCCCTAGCACAATGCCTGGTAGGTGTGCGAGCAATGCTTGTTTGAATGAACATTTTGATGGAGGTTCCTGAAACAACAAATCACAAATAGGGTACTGTGTGCCTTCAAAGGAAGGGGAAGCTCATTTCTGTGGCTATTTTGTTAGAACTGGTCCTTTGAGTTTTCTAAAGTAAAAAATTATGCATGTAATGCCTGAAATATTCTCAATATGAAATATTCAGGCTAGGCACAGTGGCTCATGCCTGTAGTCCCAGCGCTTTGGGAGGCTGAGGCAGGCAGATCTCCTGAGCTCAGGAGTTCAAGACCAGGCTGGGCAACATGGCCAAACCCTGATTTCTCAAAAAATACAAAAAATTAGCTGGGTGTGATAGTGCACGCCTGTAGTCCCAGCTACTCAGGAGGCTGAGGTGGAAGGATTGCTTGAGCTGCCCAGGAGGTGGATATTGCAGTGAGCCACGATTGTGCCACTGCACTGCAGCCTGGGCAACAGAGTGAGACCCTGTCTCAAAAAAAATAAAAATAAAAATAAAAAATCAAATGATAAATAAAGAGAGGTAAATTGAAAGCCCTCTTAACCTCCTTCACCCCACCACTCCCTTCTCCAAAAGCAATCACTGATGGTCATTGAAGTGTATCTGTTCAAGCTCTATATATTTACAATACACACGCACACCCCCATATTAAATTTTTTTTAGAAATGGGATCATATATGTTATTCTGCAATTTGCTTAACGATATGTTTTAGGGATCTTTCCATGATTAATTTCCTCATCTGTAAATGGGGATAATAATATAAGGCCATTTTAAGGATTGTATTAGTTAATATTTGTAAAGTGCTTAAAATAGTGACTACCACTATTCCATGGTTAAGCTCACAATAACTCTTATAGAAATTTTCTTCCCCTAAATAAATGTCCATTAGACAACAATTTAAAAATAAAAATTTCTGTATTTTCATTTGTGCTGGACTTAGATCTCATTGTAAAAAATACCATCAAGTCAAAATTTGGTAAAGAGGTTGTTCTGAAAGTAGGTAGATAGGTTACTGACCTTTCATATTTCACATAATGAATGATGGACCCAAGAGCATCCTTAGAGACCTTCATTCAACTTCTGCAGCTTGGTTTCTCTGCTGGAAAGTGAGGTATAATATTATCCATTAGGCAAGAGGTGCCAGGGAGAACTGGACTCAAAGTGGTGACCTGCTCACGGTGGGCAGCTGATGATGCCCCAAAGCATTGGCCTGCACGGCTGAGGAGCATTCGGTCATGACCTTGTTTCCAACCTCTCTCCGGGTTTTCTGAGGGAAGGTACAAAAGAAGTGAAATTGTTGGCATTTTGCCTCTAGGAAGAATTTTGATTAAGGATAAACATATTCCAAGATGCTGTGAAGTTGAAGTCACATGAATGCTAAGTGATTTCTTGGCATCAGAAATCAATCTCTTTCATGTCAGTCCTAAAAAATAAACACTTTTACCTTCTTTGGTACCAGGAATAGCCAGAGAGGCTTCAGCTATTACAGCAAAAGCTTTTAAAATAATTACTTCTAGAATACGATAATATTAATGATTAGCTTTGTGTGAAAATTGAAGAGATAAGTAGTTAAATACTAGGAATAATAAATCTTGGAAGTGTCATTGTGTAATAAGTTTGCCCTTTAAAAGTATCACTTTTCAATGATTTTGTTCATAGTGAATCGTTCAGAAAAAAATTAAATTCTTCACTGAATCCTTTTTCTATGACTAAGGTGACTTCTTAAAGTGATCTTTGATTTTCATACATTAGAGTCAGATTCCTTCAAAACAAGATTTTTTTTTTAATGGTAATTGCACTCTCATTTATGTCAGTCCTAAAATAGTGCTTAAATAGTGCCTTTCTATGTTCTGGCCACTGTGCATGCACAATCTTATTAACTCTGCAAATAGCCCTGTGGAGTGAGTATCACTATTATCACCCCATACTAGAGATGGAGAAACTGAGGCTTAAATAGGTTAAGAAAGCTAGATCTGCCTATTTGGAAACAAAAATTTCTAACAGGTTGTTCCATGAGCCAGAGAAGTATGTTAATGAGATAAATTACTGCAAGGGTCTGGATTTGCCACATGTCAGATTAACCCCCTGAATCATCAGTTATGTATAGTAAAAAGGGTGTGTGTGTAAAAAAGTGAAGGATAAATGGGGTGGGAGGAATGGAAATCTGGTAGACTTTATAAAATACGACTGTACTGGAAAAGCTGCCTCTCCAAGTGACTTGCTTTTCCCGAAGCACAGATTGGCTCAGAGAGGGTGGAGGCAGCTGGCAGCTTCTCTCGGCAGACAAACAGGGTTGGCTGTGGGGAGGCCCCTGGGAAGAGCAAATCCCCGTCTGCTGGGAATGCTGGTTTTGTAATTAAATTAAGGATAAGGAAAACTATACTGAAAACTCTGCTTGGTGGTTCAGAATTTGAACTTCACTGCTTCTGTTTGTTGTTGCTGCAGCTAGTATAATAAAAATCATAACTTTTTTTTCTTTTTTTTGAGACCAGAGTGTCACTCTGTCACCCAGGCTGGAGTGCAGTGGCACGATCTCAGCTCACTGCAAGCTCTATCTCCTGGATTCACGCCATTCTCCTGCCTCAGCCTCCTCAGTAGCAGGGACTAGGTGCCTGCCACCATGCCTGGCTAATTTCTTTTTGTATTTTTAGTAGAGACGGGGTTTCACCGTGTTAGCCAGGATGGTCTCGATCTCCTGACCTCGTGATCTGCCCACCTTGGCCTCCCAAAGTGTCTCTTTTCTTTTTAAGGACAGTTATTAGGTAGAAATTTTAAAAAGTCCCTATCAGCCAGGCACAGTGGCTTACGCCTGTGGTCCCAGCACTTTGAGAGGCCGAGGTGGGTAGATCACTTGAGGTCAGGAGTTCGAGACTAGCCTGGCCAACATGGTGAAACCCTGTCACTACTAAAAATACAAAAATTAGCCAGGTGTGGTGGTGTGCGCCTGCAATCCCAGCTACTTGGGAGGCTGAGGAAATAAAATCACTTAAACCCGGGAGGTGGAAGTTGCAGTGAGCCGAGATCACACCACTGCACTCTAGCCTGGGTGACAGAGCGAGACTCCGTCTTAAAAAAAAAAAAAAAAAAAGTCCACATTTGCTTTAACTCTCTCCCCCACCTTCCACACTTATATGCAAGAGTTAGTTGTAGACATGCTAAAACTTTACCCCTTCAGCATATATCTCCTAAAAGCAAGTAATTTTCTTGTCATCTCTTAAATATAACATTGATGATTGATAGAATGCCATTATCCAATATATGGCACGCATTGAAATTTCCCAATTGTCCCAATAATGTTTTTTATGGAATTTTAAAACAATTTCTGATCCAGGATCCAATCAAGGGTCACGCATTGCAATTATTTTTAGGTCTCTTTAGCTTCCTTTAATCTGGAACATTTCTTGACATTCTTTTTCGTTCTTGAAGTCACTGTCGTTTTTGAAGTGTCCAAGTGAGTTGCTTTACAGCATGTCTCTCAATTTGGATTCAACAGACTGTTTTCTAATGTTAAATTCATGAGACTCAGTTGAGACAGTCAAGTGACCTAGCTGTCGTTTTTTATATTATATATGTATTATTTACATGCAAATATAAATGTAGAATGATATACTATAAAATTCACCTAAGTACATGATAAGAACATTTAAATGATTTTTAAAAGTACAAAGTAACAAGAGAAGTTCCTTTGTCAATGGTGACAGCATTAACAGGTTTTTGTGTTGTGTCCTGAAACACATTTATGTATATACCAGCCATAACCATCTCCATGTTTAGCAAAAGGAGCCGTGCAAGGAAAAGCACAGACGCTGTGGTCCAGTGATGGGCAATTCCCAGGGCGTAATGAACCTTGCAGTTTTCCCTGGCTTGATGAACATCGCATGTGACTGCTTTCCATCCCCTTTGTGAGAAGCCTTCATGGGCTTGTATTGAGACAGCAGCCTCTTGCTGACTAATATCAACCAAGGGCAATGTACATGATATTACCTAATCAAACATAACCCTTATGCGGTTGATTGGGGAAGACTGGTGGTCAGTTAACTCTGAGAAGCATTTAACGAAGCTCAAGATTATAAGCTGAACTCAGGAATGACAGCCTTTGCTAAAAGTGAGGGTTAGGATCGTTTCCTTTCCCCCCCACCCCCCCCCAAAAAAAAAACACCTCAGGCTCTCTTTAAAAATATGATAAAATTCATATGACATAAAATTTACAATCAGAGACATTTAGTACATTCTCAGTGTTGTGCAACCATCACTGTGATCTAGTTCCAAAATATTTTCATCACCCCAAAAGGAAACCGTGTATCCATTAGCAGTCACTCTGATTTCTCTCTTCCCTCAGTCCTTGTTAACCGGGAATCTGCTTCTATCTCTATGGATTTGCTGATTTGGACATTTCACACAATCATACAATATGTGGCCTTCTGTGACTTGAAAACACAATGTTTTCAAGCTTCATCTATGTTGTTGCATGTATCAGCACTTCATTCCTTTTCCTGGCTGAATAGTGTGGCTAAATCCTTGTAAAATCCTTTCATCAGTCGATGGCCTATTTCTAAATATTGCTGTAAACCTTGGATTGAAGGGAGTCTCTTGTATGGGAGGTTTAAAATCACAGAATCATGAACTGTCAACAGTCTCCTTAGGTCAGCAATTAAGAATGCCAAAAAATAAATTGTTTAAAATCATCAGGTCCCTGCTACTAACAGCTGACAGTGCTCTGAAAGGTAAAAGGCAGAAGGACTTGACAAGAATGTAGAGGCTCTAGGATTTTGACAATAGTGATCTGTCTTCTTACACCACTAACCTCCTCAGGAGCCCCTCTTGGGTGATAGACCCTGAGACATTCAAGCTGCTGAAATAATCCCCTCAGTCTTGAGTCAGATGGAGCAGAACGGTCACTCCTCACAGGGCAGCTTAGGGAAGGGGCAGCCACAGGCACCACAGATGATGCTGGCTCCCTCGTTAACTGCACAGAAGTGCTTCCCTTTTCTGTGTATCATTAAAAAAAAACAACAACCCAGAAAATGTCCTCCTCTTTGAACAAAAGATTTAAGAATTTCTCTTGTGAATAAGATATTGCTGGCTGCTTACTTCAACCTAGATCTTTACTGTGGTTGTGTGTGTGTCTAGAACCATCTAGACAGGGATTAGCAAGAAAGTCTAAGAATTCATGTGCTGGCTAATGATGGAAAATCCCAGGATTTAAAAGGAGCAGGGAAAAAACCACCTGACTTGCTTTCCAGACAGATGCAAAATCTTCACTCTCCCTAAAATTAAAGTCTTGAGTCCCATGGTGGGGCAGGGAGTGAAGGAAGGCCAAGCCCTGGGAGCAGGAAGATATATCAAATTGCTGAGACCTCGGTGGCCCTCAGCATTGTTTAAGAGAAGAAACCTGACAAAGAATAATGGATTGCCCCCTCTCCCTCCCCAGCTTGTCTCAGCTTTTCCATACTTAGCATTTTAAAGACTTGAACAAGAAAGGGCAGCCTGCAGGGAGCCAAAATCAGTGTAGCTGGCCTTTCATATCCTCGGGTTTTGTGTCCCTGGATTCAACCAACCAACGATTGAAAATATTGGAAAAAGGGAATTGTGTCTGTACTGAACATGTACAGACTTTTTTCCTTGTCATTATTTCCCAAACAATATACTACAACTATTTACAGAGCATTGACATTGTAATAGGTATTATAAGTAATCTAGAGATGATTTAAAGGATATGAGAGGATGTATATAGGTTATATGCAAATACTACACCATATTATAGAGGGAACTTGAGCATCCTTGAATTTTGGTATCTGAGGTTGCGGGTCCAGGAAACAGTCAGATAGTGAGGGATGACTGTCTAGGCAACAAGAAAAAGGGCATCCTGAAAGGGGGCCTAAGGCCTGCTCTCTGTACTTTTGATGGCGTAAATCTCACTCTGTGGAGAGATTGTTTTTTGTTTCCCCAGCCAACTGTGCCCGCCTCACCCACGTCCATTTCTCCCTCTTGTCATTTATCCACCCCTTCTTTTCAAGTCCTTCTCAAAATCCTGACAGTTACATCCCTCCTTGGCTAAGATATTCACTAGTAGGTAGGGCTTTCTTCCTTCTCCATGGACCACAGCTGCCCATGACCAATACGTCAAGTTCGGCATCTGTTCTTTCCAAGGCCTCTAGGTCAAGGTCAGCTAGTGCAGAAGGAGGAAAATACTTTCTGGTCACCTGTCTTTAGCTTTAAAGGTTCTGGAATATTAAAAACAATCAGCACAGGCTTTTCTACAGCATGTTTTTGAGACCCACTTGAGAATTTGGGTGGGGTTCGAAGAAACCAAATGTCTGGCCTATCCCAGGGGATATTAGTCACCCAAATGATGTCTCAGGATATAAAAACATATTAGACAAGTTCATACATGGGAGTAAGTGTCAGACTGGCCACTCCTTGTTGAAGCTTGAGGTTTTGAAATTCTGATCTACTTTCTCAAAGAGTTTTTTTGTTTGCTTTAAAACTAAAATGGTCATTGGAGAAAGATTCTGGGAACTTTTTGAATGTAATTTCTTTACTAAGGTATAATAACAATTGAGAAAAAGGGAAGGAGAGTGCAAGGAAAAGGTAGGCATGACAAATATAGGTATAGACCCCAAACATCATCTCTGCATTAACTTGTGCACCATCTGCAGTTGGATGGCTGGGTTGGACTCTGGTCTTTGTATGTCAGGAGAGACTGAGAAAAATTCTAGAGAAAGACAAACCTGGAGCCAAAGGCGCCCTGAGGCTTTGGTATATACAAAAGGGGTTGCATTAGTATAAACTCAAGTTCTGAAAAGTTGGGCCTCTTCACAGGGTAAATTGCTGGACTTATTAGAGGCTATGAAGCAAATCAGTTACCCCAAAGGCCCTGGAAAAGTTGACAGGCTCTTAGTCACCAAATTCCAGAAGACTCAAGCAAGAAAGTCCTTGAGTTCTGATGGGACTAGATTCAGCCAATTAAAAAAAAAGTTTCTGTGCATAGAGACTGCTCAAATGTAAACAAAAAGATCCCAAATAATTGTGGAGGTTGGACAAGAAGACATTCTATAAGAAAAAGTGGTTTTTATTTAAAAAAAAAGAAGAAGAGGAAAAAGCTTATATTCTCCCAAGTCAGCATTGAGAGATGATTCCAGCAGCTAATGTTCCCCTTTCTCTGGAGTTGCACCATCCATTATGGAAGCCATCAGCCACATGTAGCTATTGAGCACTCCAAATTGATGTGCATTGTGAGTATAATATACACACTGGATTTCAAAGACTTACCATGAAAAAAAGAACGTAAAATGTCTCATCAATAATTTTTTCATGTGGATTTGTTAACGTAATATTTTAGAAATATTGGGTTAAAATATACTAAGATTAATTTCACCCCTTAAGTTATTTTAATATGGCTACTAGAAAATGTAAAAATTACTTATGTGGCTTATGTTATATTCTTATTGAACACATTGCTTTAGAGTCCTTTATTAATAATCACTCATAGTCATGCTTAAGGGGAATGCTTCTCCTTTGTTAACATCAACACAAGCATGTGTAGTATGGGCCTACAGCATGTCTTGAATGCCTGAAAGTCGATTTACTGAAGGTCAGGGTCATGCCACTAGGGCAGAAACACAGAGGGTCTTATTGATGAAAGCAATGGATTTTAACCTTTCTGGAGCTGCTTTAATTATGACCCAGCTCCCCTCACTTGCAGGGTTCTAGTAATAGTAGGTATCTAATAGTAGCATTGGGTTCTATCATTTACAGCACCTAGAACAGTGTCCATAGTAGACACTTCATAAGCATTCACTATTACTCACCCTTTTCTCAGTAAAATGAAACTCTATATAAATGACACTCATAGAATTCCCCATGAGTGTTTTTGCCCCCGTTTTTAAATGTAGGGAACGTTGGCCCCTATTTTGCCTATCTATAAGCTGTCAGGGCCTGCTATTGATTGGGTCTGGTCCTTGAACCAGTGCTGGAATGCAGATGCTCTTTCTAGGGAGTAAGGTTTGGACACAGTCTGTGGTTCCCCATGCCACTCGCTGGGTACCTGGGATGGATCTTATTTCTGGGGCACCTACTTAAGCATTTTATGTAGTCTCCTTATCTTATTTCCCTCTTGTCCTCTCTGAGACCTTTGTCCTTTTTTACTCTGGACATCTTGGGTCATGGTGTTTGTCAAGCTTTGGATCCCCCTTTAGCTGAAATGTCACCCCACCAACCACATGGCCCCTGCTCAATAAATGTGGCCACATCCAATGGCAATTATTTTAAAATAATGCAGAAATTTGGTTTTTAGTCAGCTATTAGCAACTAGGTACTGTGGATCTCAACCATTCAGCTACTATTTAGATCATCCAGATCAGTGGCTCTGAATGAGAGAGAAACTTTGTAATGACCTGGGTGCATCTTCAAAGGACACATTTCCTGGGACCCATTCTTAGAAATCTTGATTTCATGGGCCTGGGGTGCTACCTTGGGATCTGTACTTTAAAAAGGTCCCAAAGGCCAGGTGAGGTGCCTCATATGTATAATCCCAGCAATTTTGGGAGGCCAAGGTGGGAGGATCACTTGAGCCCAGGAGTTCAAGACCAGCCTGGGCAACATGATGAAACCCTGTCTCTGCTAAAAATACAAAAAATTAGCTTGGTGTGGTAGTGCATGCCTATAGTCCCAGCTACTCGGGAAGCTGAGGTAGGAGGATCACTTGAGCCTGGGAGGCAAAAGGGTTGCAGTGAGCTGAGATAGCATCACTGCATACCAGCATGGGTGACAGATGACACCATGTCTCAACAATAACAACAACAACAACAATCTCCCAATATGACTCTGGTGAATGCACTTGATTAAGAATTACAAGTGAGACAACAATGGGAATATATATTTTCTATCATTTGGGATGTTAAATGATTTTTGGTGTGAAGATTAGATGGCTAATATTTTAGTTCAAACTTCATAGCATACTCATTTGTAGATTTTATAAATTAGCATACTCCCTGGCATATAGCAAGCGATAACTAAAAGATTGCTGAATTGATGACTGTCTTAGTCCATTTGCCCTGCTGTAACAAAATGCCTGAGATTGGGCAATTTATAAAGAACAGAAATTTATTTCTCACATTTCTGGAAACTGGGAAGTCCAAGATCAGAACAGCAGTGAATTTGGTGTCTGGTGAAGATCTTCTTGCTGAGTCCTCACTTGGTAGAAGAGTGGAAGAGCAAAAAGTGGCCTAAGCTAGTTCCATTCAGCCCTTTATAGGGCACTAATCCATTCATGAGCCCTCACTGAAGCAGCATCATTGTCTGGGGTAAATACCTGGGGTTCATCGTCTCGTGCAGGGAAGGTTAACAACATAGACATACACACATGGAGTGAGTTAAGGAGTAGAAAGTGTAATAGGCAGAAGAAAGGAGAGAGGAGAGCAGCTCTCTTTCTTGTAAAAGAGAGCCATCTGATAAGAAGTGGCAGACCGCAGCAGATTTCATAGGCAGGGTTGAGGAGGCAGTGTCTGATTTACGTAGGGCCCACAGATTGGTTCAACCAGGTGTCACGTTTATTTATTTTTATTATATATTTTTAAAATTATGCTTTTAAGTTCTAGGGTACATGTGCACAACGTGCAGGTTTGTTACATAGGTATATATGTGCCATGTTGGTTTTCTGCACCCATTAACTCGTTATTTACATTAGGTATTTCTCCTAACGCTTTCCCTCCCCCAGCCGCCTACCCCGCAACAGGCCCTGGTGTGTGATGTTCCCCCCCCCACCCCCCACCCCCCGTGTCCAAGTGTTCTTATTGTTCAATTCCCACCTATGAGTGAGAACATGTGGTGTTTGATTTTCTGTCCTTATGATAGTTTGCGGAGAATGATGGTTTCCAGCTTTATCCACGTCTCTACAAAGGACATGAACTCGTCCTTTTTTTTTTTTTTTTTTTTTTTG
>NC_045444.1:58199640-58390289 GCF_002776525.5 Piliocolobus tephrosceles
TTGAGACGGAGTCTCGCTCTGTCGCCCAGGCTGGAGTGCAGTGGCGCCATCTCGGCTCACTGCAAGCTCCGCCTCCCGGGTTTACGCCATTCTCCTGCCTCAGCCTCCCGAGCAGCTGGGACTACAGGCGCCCGCCACCTCGCCGGGCTAGTTTTTTGTATTTTTTTTTTAGTAGAGACGGGGTTTCACCGTGTTAGCCAGGATGGTCTTCATCTCCTGACCTCGTGATCCGCCCGCCTCCGCCTTCCAAAGTGCTGGGATTTCAGGCTTAAGCCACTGCGCCCCGCCGAACTCCTCCTTTTTTATGGCTGCATAGTATTCCATGGTGTATATGTGCCACTTTTTTTTTTTTTTTTTGAGAGGGAGCCTCACTCTGTCGCCCAGACCGGAGTGCAGTGGCAGGATTTCCGCTCACCGCAAGCTCCGCCTCCCGGGTTCACGCCATTCTCCTGCCTCAGCCTCCCGAGAGCTGGGACTACAGGCGCCACTACCACCCCTGGCTTATTTTTTGTTTTTTTTCAGTAGAGACGGGGTTTCACTGTGTTAGCCAGGATGGTTGTGCCACATTTTCTTAGTCCAATCCATCATTGATGGATATCTGGGTTGGTTCCAAGTCTTTGCTATTGTGAATAGTGCCACAATAAACATATGTGTGCATGCGTCTTTATAGTAGCATGATTTATAATCCTTTGGGTATATACCCAGTAATGGGATCGCTGGGTCAAATGGTATTTCTAGCTTTAGATCCTTGAGGAATCACCACTGTCTTCCCCAATGGTTGAACTAATTTACACTTCCACCAGCAGTGTAAAAGTGTTTCGATTTCTCCATATCCTCTCCAGCATCTGTTGTTTCCTGACTTTTTAATGATTGCCATTCTAACTGGTGTGAGATGGTATCTCATTGTGGTTTTGATGTGCATTTCTCTGATGACCAGTGATGATGAGCATTTTTTCATGTGTCTGTTGGTTGCATAGATGTCTTCTTTTGAGAAGTGTCTGTTCATATCCTTTGCCCACTTTTTGAAGAAGTTTTTTTTTTTATTGTAAATTTGTTTAAGTTTTTTGTAGATTCTGGATATTAGCCCTTTGTCAGATGGGTAGATTGCAAAAATTTTCTCCCATTCTGTGGGTTGCCTGTTCACTCTAATGCTGGTTTCTTTTGCTGTGCAGAAGCTCTTTAGTTTAATTAGATCCCATTTGTCTATTTTGGTTTTTGTTGCCATTGCTTTTGGTGTTTTAGTCATGAAGCCTTTGCCCATGCTTATGTCCTGAAGGGTATTGCCTAGGTTTTCTTCCAGGGTTTTTATGGTTTTAGGTCTAACATTTAAGTCTTTAATCCATCTTGAATTAATTTTTGTATAAAGTGTAAGGAAGGGACCCAGTTTCAGCTTTCTACATATGGCTAGCCAGTTTTCCCAGCACCATTTATTAAATTGGGAACCTTTTCCCATTGTTGTTCTTATCAGGTTTGTCAATGATCAGATGGTTGTAGATGTGTGGTGTTATTTCTGAGGCCTCTGTTCTGTTCTATTGGTCTATATATCTGTTTTGGTACAAGTACCATGCTGTTTTGGTTACTATAGCCTTGTAGTATAGTTTGAAGTCAGGTAGCATGATGCCTCCAGCTTTGTTCTTTTTGCTTAGGATTGTCTTGGCAATGTGGGCTCTTTTTTGGCTCCATATGAACTTTAAAGTAGTTTTTTCAGTTCAGTGAAGAAAGTCATTGGTAGCTTGATGGGGATCAAAGTCAAACATAATTTTTTTTTTTTTTTTTTGAGACGGAGTCTCGCTCTGCCGCCCAGACTGGAGTGCAGAGGCCGGATCTCAGCTCACTGCAAGCTCCGCCTCCTGGGTTTAGGCCATTCTCCTGCCTCAGCCTCCCGAGTAGCTGGGACTACAGGCGCCCGCCATGTCGCCCGGCTAGTTTTTTGTATTTTTTAGTAGAGACGGGGTTTCACCGTGTTAGCCAGGATGGTCTCGATCTCCTGACCTCATGATCCGCCCGTCTCGGCCTCCCAAAGTGCTGGGATTACAGGCTTGAGCCACCGCGCCCAGCCCAAACATAATATTAACCTTAAATGTAAACAGGCTAAATGCCCCAATTAAAAGACATATACTGGCAACCTGGATAAAGAGTCAAGACCCATCAGTGTGCTATATTCAGGAGACCCATCTCAAGTGCAGAGACACACACAGGCTCAAAATAAAGGGATGGAGGATGATCTACCAAACAAATGGAAAGCAAAAAAGAGCAGGGGTTGCAGTCCTAGTCTCTGATAAAACAGACTTTAAACCAACACAGATCAAAAGAGACAAAGAAGGCCATTACATAATGGTGAAGGAATCAATTCAACAAGAAGAGCTAACTATCCTAAATATATATGCACCCAATACAGGAGCACCTAGATTCATTTTTTTTATTTTTATTTTTATTTTTTATTTATTTTATTTTTTTTAATTTTTTTTTTGAGACGGAGTCTCACTCTGTGGCCCAGGTTGGGGTGCCGTGGCCGGATCTCAGCTCACTGTAAGCTCCACCTCCCGGGTTCACGCCATTCTCCTGCCTCAGCCTCCCGAGCAGCTGGGACTACAGACGCCCGCCACCACGCCCAGCTAGTTTTTTGTATTTTTTAGTAGAGATGGGGTTTCACCGTGTTAGCCAGGATGGTCTCGATCTCCTGACCTCGTGATCCGCCCGTCTCGGCCTCTCAAAGTGCTGGGATTACAGGCTTGAGCCACCACGCCCGGCCGATTCATAAAGCAAATCCTTAGAGACCTACAAAGAGACTTAAAATTTATTTTTAATTTTTATAGATTTAGTGGGTATAATGGCAGATTTATTTATTTTTTTCCCCCCAAGACAGAGTCTCGCTCTGTTGCCCAGGCTGGAGTGCAGTGGCGTGATCTTGGCTCACTGCAACCTCTGCCACCTGGGTTCAAGCAATTCTCCTGCCTCAGCCTCCAGAGTACCTGGGACTACAGGCATGTGCCACCACGCCCAGCTAATTTTTGTATTTTTAGTAGAGACGGGGTTTCACCGTG
Organism: Piliocolobus tephrosceles; assembly: GCF_002776525.5. Lineage (NCBI taxonomy): Eukaryota > Metazoa > Chordata > Mammalia > Primates > Cercopithecidae > Piliocolobus > Piliocolobus tephrosceles. Next base: position 58,202,685 of record NC_045444.1, read on the forward strand.
TTAGCCAGGATGGCCTCGATCTCCTGATCTTGTGATCTGCCCGCTTTGGCCTCCCAAAGTGCTGAGATTACAGACGTGAGCCACTGCACCTGGCCAGATTTCTTACATGTGCAGATTTCTTACATTTCTCCTGCCCTCCTGCCTTTTGGAGTCTCCAGTGTCTGTTACTGTACTCTGCATGTCCACGTATATCCATCGTTTAGCTCCCACTTACAAGTGAAAATATGCAGTATTTGCCTTCTGTTTCTCAGTTATTTTACTTCGGATAATGGCCTCCAATCCCATCTGTGTTGCTGCAAAGTATGTGATTTCTTTCTTTTTATGGCTGAGTAGTATTCCATAGCACAAATACATATGTTATATATGTTACATATATGTGTATGTTATATATGTTACATATGTGCATATGTTATATGTGTGTGTATATGTTGTAAATGTGTATATATACATATAATATGTATGACATGTACTATACATATATACACATATACATATAAACATATGTAACATATATGTTATATACATGTTATATATAATAGTGTATATATAATTTTTTTATATTGTAACATTTAAAATTTGTTTTATTTTATTTTAACTTTAAGTTCTGGGATACATGTGCAGGATGTGCAAGTTTGTTACATAGGTAAACGTATGCCATGGTGGTTTGCTGCACCTATCAACCCATCACCTAGGTATTAAGCACCCTGCATGCACTAGCTATTTATCCTGATGCTCTCTCTCCTGCAACCCCTGATAGGCCCCAGTGTGTGGTGTTTCCCTCCCTGTGTCCATATGTTCTCATTGTTTAACTCCCACTTATAAGTGAGAATGTGAGTACATACCAGATTTTTAAAATTTGGTCCTCCATTGATGGATACTTAGATTGATTCCATATCTTTACTATTGTGAATAGGGCTGTGATAAACATACAAGTGCAGAATCTTTTTGATATAATGATTTTTCCCCCTTTGGGTATATACCCAGTATTGGGATTGCTGGAGAGAATAGTGATTCAATTTTTAGTTCTTTGAGAAGTCTCCATACTGTTTTTCATAAAGGTTGTACTAATTTACATTCCCACAAAGAGAGTAAAAGTTCCTTTTACTCTGCATCTCTACCAACATCTGTTGTTTTTTCAACTTCTTAATGATAGTCATTCTGACTGGTGTAATATGGTATCTTACTGTGGTTTTAATTTGCATTTCTCTGATGATTAGCGATGTTGAGCATTTTTTCACGTTTGTTGGCTGCTTATATGCCTTCTTTAGAAAAAAGTCTGTTCATGTCCTCTGCCCACGTTTTAGTGTTGCTATTTGTTTTTTCTTGTTGAGTTCCTTGTAGATTCTAGATATTAGCCCTTTGTTGGATGCATAGTTTGCAAATATTTTTTCCCATTTTGTAGGTTGTCTGTTTATTCTGCTGATTGCTTCTTTTGCTGTGCAGAAGCTTTTTAGTTTAATTAAGTCTCATTTGTCTATTTTTGTTTTTGTTGTGTTTGTTGTGTTTGCTTTTGAGGACTTAGTCATAAATTCTTTGCCTAGAGCCAATGTCCAGAGAGTTTTTCCTAAACTTTTGTCTAGGAATCTTAGTTTTGGGTCTTATATTCTTCTTGAGTTAATTTATGTCTGTGGTGAGAGGTATGGGTCCAGTTTCATTCTTCTGCACACAGCTATCCAATCTTCCCAGCACCATCTATTGAATAGGGTGTCCTTTCTCCAGTGTATATTTTTGTTGACTTTGTCAAAGATCAGTTGGTTGTAGGTATGTGGCTTTATTTCTGGGTTCTCTATTCTGTTCCATTTATCTATGTGTCTCCTTAACTGCAACCTGTTTTATCAGCAAGGTCTTTATAACCTGTATTTTGTGCTGACCTCCTATCTCATTCTGTGACTTAGAAGGCCTTAACCATCTGGGAATGCAGCCCAGTAGGTGTCAGCCTCATTTTACCCAGCTCCTATTCAAGATGGAGTTGTTCTGGTTCACATGCCTCTGACATTTCCACAGGCTGCTTTGTGTAGAGTTTTAAAGAACAAACAACCCACAAACTTATCTAAAAATAGTTGAACTGATGCAAATTCTAAACATGACTGAAAAATAACCTTTATGGGGTAGGAGCCCTGTCCAAAGCAATGCTTTCAAGGGCCCTGTGGGAACTCCACGCCCACGTAGTTAGCTAGTTGCATCGCTTTACCCACATTAGATGGTGATTTTAACTTGTTTTTAACCTAGCAAGAATTTGTTCAGTGATGTTTCTCTTTCACCAACCTCCATGTCGGAGAAGGAAGACAGGTCACGTTCTCAAACTGTCCAGGTCACGTTCTCAAATTGTCCTTCCTTTTCCCTCTCATAAAAGTCCTGTTGTCCCCTTCCTTTTCTCCCCTGCTCAGCCATGTCCTTGCTCTCTCCCAAGCCTTCAGGAGTCTTTGAATCTGCAGAGAAAGGAGGCGCTCAAATTAGTTTGGCAGGTCAACAGAGGCAGAAAGAGGAACAGGGGTGGGCAGAGTTTCCGCAAGTGGCTTTGCACATCCCTGAGCTGCACCTTGCACCAGCGATCCCCTACCTATTGGCTTCACTGCCAATGACAGCGGGTCAGTGCAAAATAATCCAGGAACCACAGGCTGCCCAGGGGCTGCTGCTGCCTCTTGCTCAAATGAACATTACTCTCTGCTGGGAGTGGGGAGTCCACAAGCATGGATGAAAACATCATGTCTCAGATTCAGAATTTGAGAAGGAGCAAGAAAGGAAGTCATCACAGGCACAGAAATATTGGGAACCCGATCGAACTTAAGTAGTGGACATTGGAGCATTATTTCTCTTAGTGTTGGTATTCCCAGTGTTAGAAGGGACACTATTCAGTCAACACATATTTATCAGGTACTAGCTATGTGTCAGGCTTCTGTACTAGCTGCTGAGGTGCTGTGAGTGACAGTCCTGCTTTCACAGAGCTCATAGTTGAGAGCAGTAGTCTCCAAACACTTAGTCATTTTACATCCCTATAGGAAAAACATTGAGCTGAACTACTCTATTTTTTATTTATAAATTATGTAATATATTGCTATATTATGCACATCAAGTAAAATGATTTGTGTACATTACAAAATGGACAGGCAAAATAAATTAATCCAGAGGAGATACAAATGCATATATCTATAGATTTCTAATATTTTCTTCTCACCCTCCAATGGCTTATTTTGCACAAGTTCTGGGATGCAGGCACCCACTGTAGAGATGACAGATGGGATTAAGAGTGTGATCCAGTGTGAGATTTTCTGGATTCTGATGTTGGCTCCAGTCCATACTTTTTGTGTGACCTAGGATTTGTTTCTTAAGTGCTTAGAGTCTAAGTTTCTCCATGTGTAAAATGGGTTTTATAATAATACTTTCCTTGGTGTTTTAGTGAAGATGGAATGAGGTGATCCATGTAAAGTGCTTAGAAGTCTTCCTGGCATTTGGAAAGAGTGCATAAATGTTGTTATTTTGATTATTACAGTCTCTTCAGAGAGAAAAACACTAACCAACTCAGTATTTAATTTCAACTGTGATGAGTACCATGCAGGGCAAGTCTAGGATGCTAGGAGGGTGTACTGGGAAGACTTAACCTAGTCAGTTTTGAGCTGTGTTTGGAGTTCAGGAGGGAGCCAGGGTTAGAGCAGGGGCAGAGCATTCCCAGCTGAGAAACAGCACCTGCGAAGGCTGAGGCAGGAGAGAGCTTAACTCCTTGGGGGAGGAGATGAGGGCCCAGTGAGAAGGCAAGAACATTAACAGGTCCAACAGGAGAAGCAGGCTGACTGGAGACCATGTAGGTCTTCGTGGGCATTGTATCCATCAAGGATCTGTTACCAAAACCAAAACCCATTTGCAGTCATTTCAGCAGAAAAAGGAGTTTATTAGAGGATATGAAGATACTTTCAAAATCTCCAGAGGGCCAGAAAGTCAGGCTTGTAGGCCAGGAGGTCAGAGCAAGGGTCAAACCAACCACACCCTGGGAGTGAATCAGAAAGGGTCTCTGTAGCTGCCTCTAAGTCTCGACCCCCTCAGCACAGCTCATGCCACTGTTGCCCCTAGGAGCTGGATACCATCACCTGCACCCTTTCTAGCAAATGGATTCTGCACAGTTGGCTTGCTTATGGGCTCAATTCCAAATGAAGCTGTTTGCGAGACTATCTGATTGGCAGAGCTTGGATCACATGGTGAGGTCTAGCTGCAAGGGAATCAGGGAAAGTCAGTTTTATGGCTTCAGCTGTGGGGAGGTAAGATCCCCTAAGGTGGGAAAGTCCCCAAATATGGGAATGATGTCAAGGATTTTGGGCCTAACTGCTTTCACATCATCACGTGGTCTGCTGTGGTCAGGAGGGCTGGAGAGGGGCAGAGAGGGTCAATCATCTTTGTAGAAATAAAAAAGAATAAACAAGCCTCAAATAGCCAAACCCCAAACCCAACCATTTGGGAAATTAAAAAATGCTACCTCCTGGAAACTTTGTCCATTTATTTGCAACAAGTCTAACAAACACTCTCAAGAGGTGGTGCTCAAGGGAGCTGTACAGTGGGTTTGGATGAATGTGCAACCAATGCTGGACAAACATCCCTATTAAAGGGCACGTTGTTCCAGGTTACAGTTTCTCTCAAGCTTAGGGTAGATCCTTTCTGTCAAAGACATAAACTGGAAAGCCCTGACTCAGGTGCCCAAATTAGGTTTGTTTGTGGCGTGGTGGACCAAGCATTGGAAGGTCCAACAGGACAGAAGTATGAGATGGGAACATTTTGGCATGTCCAGAGGAAGATGGTTAGTTAAGGAAGCAAGATGATGGTTGGGCAGAGAAGCTGCTTTCTTAAGAAAAAGCTTGCCGGGCACGGTAACTCATGCCTGTAATCCCAGCACTTGGGGAGGTTGAGGTGGACAGATCACCTGAAGTCAAGAGTTTGAGACCAGCCTGACCAACATGGAGAAACCCTTTCTCTACTAAAAATACAAAATTAGCTGGGTGCGGTGGTGCATGCCTGTAATCCCAGCTACTCGGGAGACTGAGGCAAGAGAATTGCTTGAACCCGGGAGGCAGAGCTGGGAGGCAGAGGTTGTGGTGAGCTGAGATTGCGCTATTGCCCTCCAGCCTGGGCAACAGGAGCAAAATTCCTTCTCAAAAAAAAAAAAAAAAAAAAAAAAAAGAGGAAAAAGAAAAAGCTGCATTTTTTCTTAAAGCAACTCCTAATGAGATCATGATTTTCATCGATGCAGGAAGCTGGTTGAGTTGGCAGAGCGTTTTTTTGTAACAGAAACAAATTATAGCTTAATTCAAATAATAAATAATGCACTTCTAAACACTGAGCAAAATGTATTAAACAAATGGCTGTGGAATAGAAGGTCAAAATGAAACTGTGGTAAGATGATTTCTATGCAGCTCAATATTTTCTGTTTATAGGCTGACTTGGAGCCAAAAATATGATTCTCATTCAGTTGCATTATTAAAAATAAAATGATCTAGTAAGTTAAAAATGGAAGCCTGATGAATCTTCTAGTATTATGTATATAATATAGGCATGTCGAGAGAGAAAATCTTAACTAATTATTTTTATGATTTAATAAAAACCAGAACTTCTTAACTGATTATCTAGCAAGTTAAAAACATTGCACACCAGTTAAATATAACAAACTTTTTCTTATCCACATACCTACACACGTGCCACCTGACATCACTTGACTGTGTTTTTGGTATCAGCATCCCTCTGAGACTTGTGCTAGTTTTATTTCAGTGCTTTTCTTCTAAAACAGTGATTCTTAAACTTTTGGGGAGCTCATAAATCCCTTTAGTATTTGACTCTCTCCCTTAAAAAATGCAGTCTCATCTTACTCCTGCAACAAATTTCAAGGAGTTTCAAGGACCCCCAATTAAATTTCTGCCTTAAACCTCAGTTTTCTCCCCATAAATCGTGGCAAAGGGAGACAAGGAGCTCAGGCTGGTGTCAGTGATGATATCTGCAAGGATGGAAAGTCCCCACTGGGACTGCTTGTATGTAGTCCCCTGAAATACTGGATTCAGTGGTGCCAGCTTAATGGCCAGGAGAAGTTTTGTACCAAGAACTAACCGATCAGTGTTTTTTTTTGAAACAGGGTCTGGTTCTGTCACCCATGCTGGAGTGCAGTGGTATAATCTTGGCTCACTGCAGCTTCGGCCCCCTGGGCTCAAGTGATCCTCCCACCTCAGCCTCCTGACTAGCTGGGACTGCAGACATGTGCCACCAAGCCCAGCTACTTTATGTAGTTTTTGCAGAGACAAGTTTCGCCATGTTGTCCAGGTTGGTTTCAGATGCCTGAGCTCAAGCGATCTACCCACCTCGGCCTCCCAAAGTGCTGGGATTATAGGCCTGAGCCACTGCACTGGTCTGATTAGTTTTTAATAACTATAGTGTGCTAGGTAGAATGGAAGTGGAAATGGCCACAGCACTGCTGCCTTCTGGCTGCCTGGGACCCTCTATGTCTGCCTCACCTCCATAAGAAAACGGACCCTGCCGGCACCACTACGATGCCTTCCCCCCAGGAATCCTGCGGTGTTAGTGCTTTTGAAATATACATTCCTGTTAAGTTCTTAATGATGAAGAATAGCTTCCTCATTGAGTTTCTACTTCTAAGTACACATATGCATTTTGAGAGGAAGGAACTTTTATGTTTTAACTCAAAGGGTGTCTAATGGCAACGTCCTCTCTGATTGGTCTGGGCACAGGGGACAGCAATTGGGAGCAGAGTTTGGGGATGGGTCCTTTGTAAAATCCCTAAAACTCCTGAACAGAAGATAGTCATTTAATTGCAAAATTACACATAAGGAAGAAAATGAAATACCTTTTTGGAGGATTAACAGGAAATATAAATTTCTATAAGGAGGTAGTTGATGTTCTTTTCCAAAGAGGTTGTGGTAAGGCTTCCAGGTTTCAGGTAAAAAGTCTGGTTCTAATCTTGATTCTGCATTTTACTAATTCAGTGGAGATAGAGGAACTTCAGGGCTCTGCAAAAAGTACAGGCCTCACTTTGTGGCTTTAAGTTTTGAATTTTGCCAGTGTAGCCATGGCAATAATTTTGGGAAAATTTCTCAACTTCCTGAGCCCAGTTTCCTCATCTGTAAAATGGCACACCTGCCTCCCAGTGTTGTTATGTGGAATTAAGGAAATAATACCTGCTATGTATTTAATCAGGTCTAAGGTTCATATTTCCACCCATACATTAGAAAGTTATCTGAAATTGGGATGGTATTCAGGGGTCTAGACACCCCCAGTTTTATGGGGCCTGAACTTTATATTATTTAGGGACCTTTTTAAAAAAGAGAAAATAATACGTGTAAAATTAGGTAAGAACATGAATATTTGTTTAAATGGGAAAATCACAACAAACCACAATTTCAAAAAAGCTGATATAAATCACAAACAACATAAAATACCATAAAAATACCATAATATTTGTAAAAATTACCTGCCTGGCCCACTTCTGTTATACTTGTTTGCCATGCATTTTTGGAGGGGAGTGGGCTGTATGCCAATGAATTCATTACGTCTGTTTTCTATAGAGAGAATAGACAGTTCGGTCTTCCTTCTCGATGGTTGATGGAGATTTATTTCTTACTATAAGCAGTAAAATGTGTGTTTTCCAGCTTAACAACTATTTTTGGTAATGTCATATAAATCTTGAGAGTTTTTTGTCAAATTTGGGGAAAAACTCTATGAAGTTTCTTTCTTATACGAAGTATGAGATTTGGGAAAATTTTCCACAGACCAACTTCTGGCTCACACACTTCACACATTGTTTATTTTCTGCTACCCAGGCCATATGCTGCTGGTGAGTGTGGTGGGATGTGTTTATATTGGATACAACCTGGAGCCCTGCACTGGAGCATCTCACTGCCAGGAGAACTGGTGTGGTGGAGGAGAGAAGCGTGAAGCCATTTCTATCCCAGCACTCCCAGCAGTAAGTCAACTGCAGAGACCACATACAAACGTCCCGCTAAACCCAGACTAAATGTATCCCCAGCTCAATTTCCCCTTTAATAGGATCCCCAAGTTGCCCCTGGCCACTCCAGTGCCATCCATGTAAGGGGACGTGTGACAGAGGGGAAGTCAGAGTGGAAAGAGACAGTGGTCTAACCGATTGCAGTTAAAATATCTTTTGCAAATTTTACAAAAATATATGGCCACGTGAACACACTGCTGGCCTCTCTCCCAGAACATTGGAAGGGCCCATGCAAATGAGGGACCCTGAGGCTGAAGCTCTCTTAGATTCCCAGTAAATACACCCTGGATGGCATCCTTCAATTAATCGGCAGTAGGTTTGCTTTCTCGCTGGGCATGTTACAGTTGGTGGCAACTTAGATTTGGTATCATATATGTAAAGCACCCCATACGGTAGCTGGCACACACTGGAGGCTCACTAAGTGTTCCTTCCTCCCTTCTCTTGGTGAAAAATCAGCAAACAGAACTCCATCCCTGACAGGGGACTATGTCCTTCAAGTGGGTTATTGAAGAATCAGCCTTGTAGAAGTTGATATTCCATTAGTTTGCCTATAAAAATTTTAAATTGCAGTTTTTGAATTTATGGATCTTAGTTCAAGGTCAATAAAAAGTGATTGATGGGTAACCAGCGTGTGCCCAGGGACAGAAGATGTCCTGTTGCTTTGTCAGTGATCGATGATAATGTACTCGTTTCCAGCCAACCACTAACAAGGCAAGCCCATCGCTAAGAAACAGAAGAAAAAAAGAACAAAATGGACTACGCTGTATTAAAGACACCCGAGCTCTGTAGGTAGAGGAGAGTTTTCCCAGAATCAGCCCAACACTGCCCTATCACCTATCTGAAGGGCATGTGCCGGACAGTCTGAGCTCATCAGATTCAGGACATGAGGAACGTCATCATGGTTTTCCTTTCTACTCCCCCTTCTTCCCTTCACTCTTTGCTTTCCTCCATCTTGTCCACATTTTCTAGATTGATTACTGTCACTTTCTGAAACAAGAAAAGTTCCACTTTTCATTGCTCGTTAATACTAAATGACTCCTCATTTCCTCGAAGCTATTAATATGTATAAAAATAACTAGGGCATAGAGCGCTGAAATGCAGTTGTGTGTCACTTAACAATGTAGATATGTTCTACGAAGTGCATTGTCAGGCGATTTCACTGTTGTGCAAACATCATAGAGTGTACTTGCATAGCTCTAGATGGTACAGCCTACTACAGCCTAGGTACAGCCTAGGCTATGTGGTATAGCCTATTGCTCCCAGGCTCTAAAACTGTACAGCTTATTACTGTACTAAATATACTGTAGGCAGTTGTAACACAATGATCAGTATCTGTGTATCTAAACATAGAAAAGGTTATGGTATAAAAGATAAAAAATGATATACTTATAAGGACACTTACCATGAGTGGAGCTTACAGGACTGGAAGTTGCTCTGGGTGAGTCAGTAAGTAAGTGGTGAGTGAACAGGAGGGCCTGGGACATGACTCTCCATTACTGTATAGTAATGTACAGACTTTATAAACACTGCACACTCAGGCTACACAAAATTCATTTTATTTTTTTTTGAGACAATCTCACTCTGTCGTTCAGGCTAGAGCGCAGTGGCATGATCTTGGCTCACTGCAACCTCTGCCTCCTGGGTTCAGGTGATTCTCCTGCCTCAGCCTCCCCAGTAGCTGGGATTACAGTTGCCCACCACCATGCCTGGCTAAGTTTTGTATTTTTAGTAGAGATGGGGTTTCACCATGTTGGCCAGGCTGGTCTCAAACTCTTGACCTCAAGTGATCCGCCTGCCTTAGCCTCCCAAAGTGCTGGGATTACAGGTGTGAGCCACCGTGCCTGGTCTAAATTTATTTTAAAACTCTTCTTTCTTCAATAATAAATTAACCTTAGTTTACTTTTTTATTTTATAAACTTTTTAATTTTTTTATAAACTTTTTAATTTTTTTTTTTGAGAGGGAGTCTGGCTCTGTCGCCCAGGCTGGAGTGCAGTGGCCGGATCTCAGCTCACTGCAAGCTCCGCCTTCCGGGTTTACGCCATTCTCCTGCCTCAGCCTCCGGAGTAGCTGGGACTACAGGCGCCCACCACCTCACCTGGCTAGTTTTTGGTATTTTTTAGTAGAGACGGGGTTTCACCGTGTTCGCCAGGATGGTCTCGATCTCCTGACCTCGTGATCCGCCCGTCTCGGCCTCCCAAAGTGCTGGGATTACAGGCTTGAGCCACCGCGCCCGGCCTAAACTTTTTAATGTTTTAAACTTCTTTTGGAATAACACTTAGCTTAAAACACAAATGCATTGTACAGCTATGCAAAAATATTTCCTTTATGTTCTTATTCTATACATTTTTTCCACTAAATTTTATTATTACTATTTTTCCTTTTAAGCTTTTTTGTTAAAAACTAAGACAACTACACACACATTAGCCCGGGCCTAATCATCAGGGTCAGGGTCATCAGTATGTCATCAGGGGATAGGAATTTTTCAGCTCTATTCTAATCTTATGGCATCACCGTCATTCATGCCGTCTGTTGTTGCCTGATGTCATTGTGTGGCACATGACCGCAGGGGGTGTGGGAAGCCCGTTTCTGAGTCAGTTAGAAGGCATATGTATTTTCTTCCTTTGCTGTCACTTTACGTTTGTAATTCTGAGGCTCTCTACATGGTTCACTTGGGACTGTATGTCAAGGCTGCTGTTAACTATAAAATGGGTTAAACTGTATTTCAGAGTAGGCATAATTTATGATGGTGTTATTTCAGGAACAATGATATAGGGATTGTGAATAGTTAAGATTCATTCTAGAATGTGCAAGAAATTTGCTGGAAAAAAGGTGTCATGAAAAAGGAAGCCTCTTTCTATTTCTGATGAGGAGCTTGGTGTGTCTGTAATTTGATTTTGTAACAATTGTTTTCCTTGAAGTAATTTGGATGCTGCATTAGTCTGATTATTATGATTTCCTGTTTAGAACCCAGATACCTTCTCGATATGTCCCCAATAGCGTATTTCTGGAAATGACTTCAACCAATTACATTAGTTCTCATTCCCTTGGTTTCTATGTGGTTCACCAGACAGGAATCAGGCTGCCTGAGTGTGCAACCCAGATAGTGAGAGGCAGTTGGTCGAGAGAGTTTGAAATTGCCCTGAGATACTGTGTGGTCTGCAGGCGGGTCCAAGTGAAGGAATGTGATGCAGCTGAGGCCTTGGGGGTAGGGCCGGAGGGCATATTTTTGATGTCTGAAATATCTTGACCAACTGGCCTTTCAGGGATAATTTTGATGACCGTGTTTCATCTGGTGCCGAGTCTACTTCTGGTGCTTGACTCATGAAGGCATCGGTGATGACAAGGATAATGAAATTTATCTTCAAACCTACTCCCCTTAAATGTAGTAGATATAAGCACTGGGACAAATCTGAGAAGAGTCTTCAGCATCTCCTTAAGGTTACTACTATTATGGATAATAGTGCTGTGTCATTTATAAAACCATAGCCATATTGTGCAGCAAGTATTATTATTCCTGTTTTACAGATGTGTAAACCGAGGCACAGAGAGGTTCAGGGATATACTAATGTTGCCTGCAGAGTGAGCAGTGGAGGTGGGATTTGACTCCAGTCACCTGAATCCAAATCATCCCATTCCCACCTTCTCCCCTAATGATGTCATGCCCTGTGCTGCATCGGTGGAGGGCCTTTATGGGAGAGTGGCAGGAGCCTTTAGCCCCTTCTGTGGTACCCCTTGCGCTCTGTGAATCCACCAAGGGAGGAATACACTCCAAGACTGCCCCAAAGGGGTATGTGCCCTCGCCTGCACAGATGCTGGCTGTCAGAGGGCTGAGGAATTTCCCCAGGGGGAGATTTTCCCAACCACTATATTAACCTGTTCAAAGATCCTGTCCAGCTCTGCAAGATTAGCTGAGATCTGAGGCATTTAGCATGGAGAGAACACATTCTTCTACAGAGTCATTGCAGCCATTCTACCTGTGCACGTCTGAGTTGAAAAAAGGAGAGAGAAAGAGGGCAAACCTACTTCAGCCAAATGAAGGTGTTTGTGTGTGTAAGTGTTTCTCCTTTTTCCCTTTCGTAAATCAAATTTACTGGCCTATTTGGCAGTTGACCATTGGAAAGCTAATGATAATGACAAAAACTGAAAACAGGAAGCACTGTCTTATGCTGTCTTGTCCTGTAGATATGCATAAGAAATGCTAAGGCACTGTGGCACTTGATAAAACACTCAGCCTGCAAGAGTGCAGTGGGGAACAAGATACTCAGAAAGTAGAGACTGTTTAATTTATGGGATGGGGTCTCACTTTGTTCCCCACGCCAGAATGCAGTGGTACAATCATAGCTCACTGTAGCCTTGAACTTGTGGGCTCAAGTGATTCTCCTACACCAGCCTCCTGAGTAGCTAGGACTACAGTGCATGCCACCATGCCCACTAATTTTTTAATAAATATTTTGTAGAGACAGGGTCCTGATCCATTGTCTAGACTGGCTTCAAACTCCTGGCTGCAAGCGATCCTCCTGCCTCAGCTTGGTTGCTGAGGTAACAGGGGCACGACACTGGCCTTGGCCAACATTTTAAACTTTATTTGGCAAAACCAAATTATTTTGCTACTTCCCTACTGCACTCAGGATGGGGACACAGGAGCTGGGAGAAATTTCACCAAGGAAGAAGTGGTTATGTACAGACAGACAATAGGCTGGCAGGTTTCATTTCCCCCCAGTCCTATAAAAGAAAGCATGTAACTTGAAACCAGTTTAATGAAGTAATTCCAGGATTCCAGTAGCTGGTTGCTCTGGGCCAAAAAGCCTGGAACCACCAAGATTCCTAAGGATGTGGTAGACAGGGGCTGGGCATCCACGAGGCTGCAGCAGCTGTCAGCCATTATCCTTAAAATAATGCTCTTCCAGGCCTGGGAGCACAGAGGCCTTTGAGAATGTCAGTGAGCCCTGCTGCCGGTCACAGCTTCAGTGGCTTTGCGCAGCTGGGCTCCACTCTGGAATCTGGAATCCTGAGTGCAAACTGTCAGGGCTACGTCCCTGTGCTGGGGCTGCTGAGAGGCAAAATGAGTCCTTTGGGATTTGAAATCTAGCAGTTTTGGATTAGGCGAGACTAAGAATTCTCTGGATTTAGCTGAGTCCAAGGTGCTTATGTGTGGGCAAGAAGTTCTCCCTTCCAATGAATGCAACCTGTGCAATGCCCCTATCCTGCGCTTCCACAGGGACACAAAAGGCTGCTGCCACAACATGCTGTTGGTGTTGGGTGAGGTCTGGGAATTTGGAGTCAGATCAGCCTGGTTTCAAATCCTGCTGCCCCTCCACTTCTTCTGTGATCTCTGCAAATTACTTAACTTGTTTTGCACGGTTGTTTGTTTCCTTCCTTCCCTCCCTCCCTCCCTCCCTCCCTTCCTTCCTTCCTTCCTTCCTTCCTTCCTTCCTTCCTTCCTTCCTCTCTCTCTTTCTCTCGCTTGCTCTCTCACTCTCTCTTGTCTCACTCTTCACCAGACTGGAGCACAGTGGCATGATCTTAGTTCACTGCAACCTCCTCTTCCCAGGTTCAAGCGATTCTCATGCCTCAGCTGCCCCTCCGACACAATAGCTGGTTAATTTTTGTGTTTCAGTAGAGATGGGGTTTCACCATGTTGGCCATGGTGGTCTGGAAATCCCGACCTCAAGCGATCTGCCTGCCTCAGCCTCCCAAAGTGCTGGAATTACAGGTGTGAGCCGCCGCACCCAGCTGATCAGGTTTATATTCTGTAAATGGGATGCCTTCTAATTATTTCTTGTAAACTGTGGAATGACTGAACTGATCTTAACATTTCCGTTAACCAACACAACAAGTAATGCAGCTGTGTGATTTTGAGACAAGTTACTTAGCCCCTCTGTGCCTCAGTTTCCTTATCTGTTCATAAAACAAGTATATTAGACTAGAGATTGTTTTCATTCCTAAATTTTGTGATGTTATAGGGCTGTGTTACCTGAGTGAAATTTCACAGAGGAAAGGATGTGCCTCTCAATGGCTGCCCTAGCTCATATTGTGGCTTTTATGTTTAAAAAGAGACTTTCATTTTGGAAGGTGGGAGTGGTGGTGGTGATGTCCTGCAGTTTGATGGAACAGGGCTAACAATCAGAGGGCCTGGATTAGGTCTTGGCTCCACTATTTAGTGGCCAGGAAACCTTATAGGAAGCATCATCCCCTGGAAATAAAGCTCCACTGGATACTTTCTGTTTTCTATGAGCATCTGTTCCCCTTCCATGAAATGGACATAACTGTCAGCACCTTATCTGTTGACCTCCCAAGGTGGAGTGAGAGTCATATTAAATTGTATATTTACTCAGCTTGCGCTATGCAGATTTTTGGCATTTTGGTGATACAAACCATAGGTGTGCATTTAGCTCATGAGATTCTGTGCTGTGATTCTAATGAACTTTCAGAAACTCTTTAGATCCCAATTTTACACTGGAGCAGTGACTGTGCTTCTTGGCTGATCTCTTGGCTCTCCCTTTCTTCCATGTCCTTCCTCCACTTTCTAAAGGACGAATTGTTCATGGCTTAATAGCAACCACAGTACACAACTTATATTTCAGAACTTTTCTCACTTGCTAATAAATAACTTCCATTGTTTCTATAACAAGGGAAGTGAGCAAATGACTTGAGGGGCACAGAGGTGAGTTCGGTACAGGCCTGCCAGGAGTTGACTTTCCATGAGCAAAATCCAAATTTTCATTCAGATGGAGTATCAGCTCAGAAATCAGAACACGTACTGATCCTCAGTAGGCAACATGAATTAGGCATAAATAAATAAATAGAATGATTTATTGTTCCCTGACAATGTGGTTTAGTTTTTAAATCAAAAAGAAATAATGACTATTTCAAACTAAATGTGTGAACTCTTCCTGATTTTTCCCTCTGATATGAAAGTCCATGGGTCTTACTTGTTTTTGTTGGTGATCCAATCTGGAGTACCAATAGATTAAATGATTTTCCTAAGCTGGTGAGTGTCTCTCACAAAATCCATCAGAGTTGGGGCCTGATCCCTGGGCTCTGTTCCTAATGACCATCCTACATGTCTCTATAAATAGACCATTATCAAATGCTTTTCACTGGGCTTGGATTGGATGACAATCATGACTCTCAATTTTCCTTCCTTCCCTCTCATCTGATTTTAAATTATCTCTGACAGTCAGGATGTGATAAGTCTACTGTGTTCAGAGTTCAGAGTTCTGAACACAATTTTCCAACATAAGGAAGGCTAGAAATACATACTTCAGACAAAACGTGGAAATCCTACCGACTGCTGGTGAATTCCCTCTGAGTTTCTCTTGTCCATTTCAGGAAATGTTCCTTGGGTCTCCTGTCCTTGTTAGCACCAGCTTCTCCGGTCTGGTTCTAAATCATCACCTTGGCAACATCACTTCCCACAGTCCACAAAGCTTTTTTGACCGCCAGTCCCTATTTTGCCTTTATTGCCTATATGTTGTCCAGTAGAGTACAGAAGTCCATAACCTTGCTCATCCCAGCTTTGTTTTGTCCAAACTCTTTTGTGCAAAGAGGAAAACCAGGATTTTAAATCATGCACTGAGCTGTGCTGACACAGTGCCCAGCAAAACAAATCACAACCCTTTTATTTTAGAGCAGCTGGAAAGGGACACTTTTAATGGACAGGGGAGTCTGGCCAAAACAGAACTGGGATGAGACAGGATCATCATTTTAGAATGCTGATTTTGCAGGGAGAATATCACTTCTCTGTTTTTATACATCCTGAGTTTTCTTCCCTTATAGGCAGCTGCTGAGCTGTAGGTGTTTCTGCAGCAAGCATCCTCCTCTCATCTGCATGCTGACTACACAGACTGGGCAAAGTCTGTATCTTTCCAATCTGTGTGCACACAGACCAATTTGTCATTAGCTCTGCAAAAGTCATGAGAGGTTTAATTTAATAAATTAAAATGTAATTCCCAAACACAAGTTTATAACCAACACTTTCATCTGCATTGAGCAAGGCTTTATCACTTAGTTGTAAAGGTGAAAAGGACTAACACTTATACTGAGAACCCACTAAGTCTCACCACATTATGAGACAGGAACTATTTTGTCCCGTCCCCTAGCTCCTCTGGGTATTGTGCCAAATGGTGGTGGTGATGATGGGTGTTGATACTGGCAAGCAGCAGGAAAGGGGTTTCAAAGGCAGTGCTAGGGCTGCCTGCCACTGAGTCATCCTGGGAGCCATCTCTGGATAAATGGGTATGACCAACAGCACTGTGATGGTCGAGGGTACCAGCATGACACCTGTATAACTCCATCAAATTATGTTGGACTCAATTTTGTGCCTACATTGAGGAATAATGTTGATTCAATCACTCGTATCTTGCAGTAACACCATTTTTTTTTTGAGACAGAGTCTTGCTCTGTCGCCAGGCTGGAGTGCAGTGGTGCAATCTCGGCTCACTGCAACCTCCACCTTCTGGGTTCAAGCGATTCCCCTGCCTCAGCCTCCCAAGTAGCTGGGACTACAGGTGTGCACCAACACGCCTGGCTAACTTTTCGTATTTTAGTAGAGACGGGGTTTCACCATGTTGGCCAGGATGGTCTCAATCTCCTGAGCTGGTGATCGGCCCGCCTCGGCCTGCTAAAGTGCTGAGATTACAGGCGTGAGCCACCGCACCCAGCCAACACCATGGTTTTTAAAATAAGACCAGGTTTCAGTGTCTCTGAGGGTATCAGATTCATCAAAGGGGCTTGGACACTTGAGTATGGATGCACCCATGAAACCTGACTTTCCATTTTGTCTGGCTGATAACAGCTTAGGGGTGGGAGAAAAAAATCATCCTCTGCAGAAAAGAGCTACACCTAAGAGGCAGTAAGGTATAGCAGTTACAAGCACAGATTTGGGGTATAGAATTTGGATTCAGATTGAGATTTATCATCCAAATTCTCTTACTTATTTCATGTGTGACATTAGGTGAGTTATTTAACCTCTTTCTTCACTTTCTTCAGCTATGAAATGGAGATTATATATTGAGTGCTTATCTTCCATAGAAGTTATGAATATTAAATGAATTAATGTATATAAAGCATTTAAAGCAGTGCCTGGGCAGCCAGTCTCCATTTTTCCTTTATTGGCTATATGTTAGCTGATAGGGTACAGAAGTCCATGACCCTACTCATTCCAGCTTTGTTTTGTCCAAACTGTTGTGCAAAGAGGATAACCAGGATTTTAAATTATGTGCTGGGTTGTGCTGGCATAGTACCCCGCAAAATAAATCACAACGCCTTTATTTTAGAGCAGCTGGAAATGGACAAAAGGTGTCCATTAAAGAATGGACAGGGGAGTCCATTTAGCAATGTCAATATGTATTTGCTATTATTGTTGTTATGACACTGGTATCAGTTTACTGGGGCTCCCATAACAAAGTACCACAGACTAGGTGGCTTAAATAATATAAATTTGTTTCTGCACAGTTTTGAAGACTAGGCATCCAAGATCAATGTGTCAATAGGGTTGGTTCCTTTAAAGGCCCATGAGAGAAGGGTGTGTTCTAGGCCTTTCTCCTTGGCTTGAAGATGACCGTCTTTCCTTTTCTTTTCTTTTCATCTTTCTTCTGCATGCATCAGTGTCCAAATTTCATCTTCTTATAAGGACACCAGTCATATTGGATTTGGGCTCACTTGTGACGACCCTGTCTTGAAAAAGTTCACATTTTGAGGTACTAGGGTTTAAGACCCCAATGTATGAATCTTTGGAGGGCATAATTCAGCCCGTAATAGTGCCTAAGGAAGGCTTTTGGTGAAACTCACTTTCAGAGTAAATTTTGTTCTTATAGAGTTGCCTGTTTTTTCCTTTTTTGAGTAATCATCGTAAATTTTCTGCCTTTCTCATATTATTTCCTACTTTTAAACTATTTTTTAAAATCTAAATAAGTATCTTGGTCAAAGTTCTATAGATGCTGAGCTGGGTACAGTTTTGGCATCTGTAGTCCCAGTTACTTGGGAGGCTGAGGTGGGAGGATCTGATGAACCCAGGAGTCCAAGAGCAGCCTGGGCAACACAGTGAGAGCTTATCTGTTAAAAAGAAAATAAACATTCTATGGATGCTGAATAGAATGGATTCAATGGTATCTTTCCCAAAGGAAAAAATCCATGAAATGGATTTTTTTTTTTTTTTTAACCATTCAAATGGTAACCTAATACCTAAATTTAGGGGCAGGGTCATTTTAATACATTTAAACTTTTTTGTTAGATCCAGCTTTATTATGTTATTATTGATAACAACCATAAGTAATCGTGTTTTCAATGGATTTCTTAACTAATTCAGTTAAGAAATGCTATGTCACTCAGTCACTAAATGTTGGTGGCCTGCATGATTCATTATCTCTGTTTGTGAGCAGGGACTGGTCAGGTCTGGTGAATACTAGGGGAATTCACCTGGGGTTTGACTGGTCCACAGACTAGCCACTCAGGCTGTGTGTGTTAGGTAAGAGTTTTTGAGTGGCAAATATCAGAAATCAACTCCAGTTAGCTTAAGCAGAAAAAGGACTATATTGGGAGGATACCAGGAAATCTCACTGAATCCCAGGAATCACTGAAGTCCCGGCCCCCAGGAGGCTGAGGACCAGGGCAGGAGTTTTGGGCATTTGTCGGGTCTCTTCCATTTGTCCCTCCAGCTTCACTCTCTTTCTCTCCTGCTCTATGCTTCTATGGACTGTATTGATGGGCGTTATGAACTGTAGCAATAGGCTCCTGTGCCCTTTGACTTTTGGTTGTGTTTGGGCAGTGATGTATTTTGTCAGGAGATCAGAGGAAGCAAGGGGAGTGAGGCCAGCAGTTCATATCCTATCTTGGCTGTACCTTGGGCAATGCCTTGGGTTAATCAGGTCCCTTGGCCAGTAGTCACAGGTTGTCTGCAGATGGCCTTCTGGGCATGACTTTCTCCTTCCAAGCTCTAGTAACCACTCCTGTGTTTTATCCCTTTGGTCCTAGATGTGGTAACAGTTCTGCTTTTCCCACCCCCAGGGTACTGTACTATCCCTTGTGGTTTCTCTACACCTTGACTAGTTCTATGCTGGGCTATGTTGCAGCTTGAGGCAAAAGGAAATATCAGTGGTATGGTTTGGATCAGTGTCCCTACCCAAATCTCATGTTCAATTGTAATCCCAAGTGTTGGAGCGGGGGCCTTGTGGGAGGTGATTGGGTCATGAGGGCAGAGTTCTCGTGAATGGGTTAGCACCGTCCCCTCAGTGCTGTTCTTGTGATGGTGAGTGGGTGAGTTATGAGATCTGGTTGTTTAAAAGTATGGCACCTCCCCTCTCTCTTCCTCCTGCACTGGTCCTGTGAAGGGCGTTGCTCTCTCTTCACCTTCCACCATGGCTGAAAGTTTCCTGAGGCCTCCCCAGAAGTTGAGCAGAGGCCAGCCTCATGCTTCCTGTACAGCCCACAGAACTGTGAGCCAATTAAACCTCTTTTCTTTATAAATTATCCAGTCTCAAGTATTTCTTTATAGCAATGTGAGAATGGACAAGTACAATCAGTAATACTAATCCTTTATTTAAAATGTTGATATTTTGTTAATCATAGATTTTTTATAGTAATTTTGACTTTAAAAAATATTACATTGAAATATTATTTATCTTGATTACTAAAATTTTTGGTGTCCCCTTAAAATTTTTTACCTTGAGGCAATTGCATCACTCACTTTACTGTAGTCCCAGACTGACATTGCACTTTTGTAAATCATCCCTTTATAAAACCCTCCTGTCCTGTGAGCGATGATCATACCACTGCACCCCAGGCTTGGCAACAAAGCGAGACCTCATCTCTAAAAAACTAAACAAAACACTCCTCTCTGAGCAAGCAATTTGTTTCCTGATAGGACTCTGATTGATACAAATGTCTTATCTCAAAAGCATAGATTGTAAATCATTGGCCCTTAGGTAATATTTTACCAAGGGACATAATTTATTTGGCCTGTACAGTTTTGAAATTTAGTTGATCACTTTTAAAAGTCAGAGACCTTCATATGAATATCTAGATTTCTGGTTTCTCTTGAAAAAAGAAAAAAATCAGACAACATGGCAACACAGATTCCTTTCCTGCATGGCAACAGTTGGCAGGAGCTGAGTAGCAGCTTCTTTGGCCTGAACATGTCTTTCAAATTGGACATAGTCCCCACCACTCCTTATTACCTCCCCACAACACTGAGACTTACTGTTAGTCAACATTTTTTTCTTTTAATCACAGTGGTGCTGTTTTGTTGTTGTTGTTGTTGTTTTATTATGCCTGGCCTGCTTGCCTAGCTGACTCCCATAGGCTGCTGAGTTTGAGACACTTGCTCTAGTTCTTTGCTGTTATTAAGACTCCACTCCCAACCTCTTCAACTTCCAGCTCAAGTTCTACCTTCCCAGGATGATGAATCAGATTGGCTCAGCTCGAGGCAGATATCCATCCATTTCAGCACCAAGCAACAAACCCAGGGGCCAGGATCTTGTGTGAGCATCTGCTAGGGGCCCACCCTTGATAGTGGAGAGTGGGGATTCCCAGAGGAGAGGAGTTGTATCTGTAGGACATAGGAGAGGGACCTACCACCCTGCAGTGCTGGCTCTTGAACCAAAGTGTAATAGTGTGTGCATTTTATATTTTATTTAATCTTGAATTGTTCAGAGTAAATACCTGATAATGTCCCATTCAGCAGATTCTGCAGATTAAATGCTTCCAAGTACAAAAATGGTAAAAATGAATGCAATTTAAAATGTATTATTTCCATAAGCAACATCTGTGAGAAGGGAGTAGGGATGTATTCACAAGCCACAGTATGGTCTTCGAAAAGTCCACGTAAGACAGATCGATTTTGGTCTAGTTTGAGGCCGATGGTCTAACATGGCTCTTGCACATCTGCCTTACCCAGGCTAAAGATGGTCAATGTGTGGACCTATGAATCTATCTCTTGCCTGGCTCCTTGCAGACATTGCTAATATGCTGCAGAACTCCTTCCTACTAAGCTTCAGGATCCTTCTCAACACAGTGTTCCAGGCTACCAGCACTGAGCAGGTGGCACATGAAATGAAACCCATTTGCCACCCCTGCCTGAGAGGCTTCTGGGGTGACTTATCATGGAGCTTCCTTGAGCTACTGGAGCCAGCATTTTATTGCACGTGTGAAAATTGGGACGGAGACTGCTCTGCTGAGCAGATTAGAAGCAGCTCCCCCTCAAGTCCTCAAGATAACTCCCCCATCTGTTGTCTTGTTACAAACCCAAGGAGCCTGCTCTGAGCCCTTTCCCCAAGAGGCCTCCATCGGACACAGGATGACTTCTTGTTTAGTTCTAAGGCAGGGAAGCGAGTCTCTTGGGCCATAGTTGGGAAGGCATGCGAACAACCCCAGGCCTCTGGAGTCAGATAGCCCCTAAAGGGACTTTTCAGAGGGTCCAGAAAGCATTTATTCCTGAGTCCTGAGCAGGGGCCAACCAAGGAAATACCATTGGCAAAGGCTGTTTTCTCTATTCCCAGTTCCCCAGGCCTCCATCCACGGCAGTGCAATGGCTGACTTACCGGCAGGCTTCCAGACACAAATACTGCAAAACTGGTTGTAAAGCCAAGCCTGATCTCTTTATGCCTTGCCTCCTCCCGACTCCCTGCTTCCTGATAGTTTAGTAAATAATCAAATTTAGATGGATTTTGTTTGAATGAGGAACCTCAGAATTAAACATTTGCTCCCCCTCAGGGCTTTTGTGTGGGAGATGTCCTATTATTTAGGGGTTACCTCTTGACTTCATCGATTCCCTCTCGTGTCGGCTGTTCCATACTCTCTGCTTTGAGAAAGGGCCTGGAACAGACATGAGGAGACCTGAACTACCTCTACCAGGCGGGGTGCCCTGTGCAAGCCCCTGGCCTCTCCAGCACTCAGGCATCTCGTCTTTAAAATTGAGGGGTGAGGATTGCTGGTGACGAACTTCCCTTTCAGCTCTCAAAGTTGTCATTCTAAGCTCTGACCCTCTCCATCACTTAAAAGTAAGGATGAACAATACTGAGACTTACTGTGTGTTTGGAAGGAAGGGCACTGGGAGTTTTACATACATTCTTTCACTTAGTTCTTACAAAAAAAAAAGCAGCAGTTACTTCACATTATACCCATATATCAGGTAGTATTTGGTGCAGCTGCTTACACAGAATGCCCTGAACAATAGTGGCTTAGATAAGACTAAGGGTTTCTTTCCCCGCCCCCCCACTGGAGGTTTTTTATTTAAAAAGAAAAAAAAAAAAATAGAGTTTTTCTCCTGTGTGAAAAACAAAACGTCTGGAGGTGGGCCAGGCCACTGTTGTTTCGATGGCTCCACAGTGTCAGCAAGATGTCTACCTTTCTCCTTCACCATCCTTGGCACGTAACTTCAAGGTTACTTCTTGGTCCAAGACAGCAGCAGTAGCTGCAGTCATCACGTCTCTGTTTCAGGTAGCAGAAAGCAGGAAAGGAGGGTAAAAGGGCCATCTTCTTTTATTCCTAGAAATCCCAATACTTCTGCTTACATTTCATTGGTCAGAACTCACATTTTACATATTCATATCTAGCTGCAAAGAGAGGCTGGGAAATGCAGTCTTATTGTTTCCCCGTCACAATGTAACACAGGCAAATATTTGAGTTCTGTCATAAGACAAAAAAATGAGAGTAGATATTAGAGTAGATACCACCAGTTTCTTTCTTCACATTACCTTTGACCACTGAGGAGGCAGGGTGCACAGTGGCTAAACAACTAGCCCTTTACTTTCATTTGTTTTTTATTTCAACAGCTTTTGGGGAACAAGTGGTTTTGGGTAACATGGATAAATTCTTTAGTGGTGATTTCTGAGATTTTGGTGCACCCGTCACCCAAGCAGTGTACACGGTACCCAATATGTAGTCTTTATCCCTCACTCCCCTCCCGCACCCTGAGTCCCCAAAGTCCATTCTTTCATTCTTTTGCCTTTGCATCCTCATAGCTTAGCTCCCACTTAGAAGTGAGAACATACGATGTTTGGTTTTCCATTCCTAAGTTACTTCACTTAGAATAATGGTCTCCAGCTCCATCCAGGTTGCTGCAAATGCCATTATTTGGTTCTGTTTTAAGGCTGAGTAGTATTCCATGGTGTATGTGTACCATATTTTCTTTATCTACTTGCTGACAACCAGCCTTTTAGAGATGTGTGCTTGCTGGTGGCTGAGGCAGATGTGGCCCTGGGCAGCCTGCCTCCAGAGCCTGTGCTCGTACGTGCTGTGCCATTTGTCCTCCCTGGCATTCATCCTCTTGCTGCTTCTTTTCCCTTCTTATCAGAAGCTTCATGCAGTCTCCCTGGCTCTAAATTTAGTTCTCCCTTTGTATCAGGAAAGCCTTATTGAGGCTTCATGTTCAACCACCTCCAAAAGGCAGGAAAATTGGGCAGGACTACGAGCCCACAGTGTGACTGCCCTTCAGCCGGGGTCCTCCTGTCACCTGTGGAAGGTTCAGTACACCTGTGGAGTCTCCTCTGGCCCCCAGGCTCAGTCCTTATCCCAGATATTCTTGGTCCCTCCCCTATTCCACATCCCTCAGTTCTCTCCACGATGTTCCCAAACACCGCGGAGTGCTCTCAATTCTGGTCCTGGCCAAATCCTGGAATCAATTGTTGCCTCTCTTCTTGAGGTGTTCTTATTTGAGAAGATGAAGGGATAATTTTTCTGACTAAAATTTTAGATGGCAGGGTTTCCCCCCGTTTTTGTAAGTTGGGGATGCTTCCCAAATTAAACCCTTAAAATCACGTTACAAAGGACTCCTAGTCGGGTTGGTTTGTCACTAAAGCCACTGCCAGGAACTGTCTCCTCCTTGTCTCTTCCTGTCTGTTCAGTGTGGTCTAAGAGCTAGACATGCAGAATGTGTTAGGGGACTGGCAGCATCTGCATTACCTGGGAGTTACTAGGAATGTAGGATCTCAGCACCCCACACTGGGCTCCCTGCCTCCCACCTCCTCCTGGACTTACCGAACCAGAATCTGCAGTTTAACAAGGGTGCCCGGGTGATTCTTATATACATCACAGGCTTGCAAAACACTGACCCAGAAAATGTAAGCAGTTGGATTTGAGTCATTATGAACTAAAAAAATTCACCTAAGAGTATGCTTATTAAATTCATTGTTTGTTTTAGAAGAAACTGAATTGAGAAAAAGAGCAAGTAAAAATTAGGTACTGAAATTTAAAAATTGCTGTTTATGGTACAGTCTTGGTCCTCATGATCTATCCAGTGTATTATGCAAATGTCAGCAGTTCATTGACTGATTGATATATTAGGATGGGGAACCAGACGAGAGTGGATAGAAATTCTCATGCTTACGTTTCATCTTAAGATTCCCTTGTAGGCCGGGTGCGGTGGCTCAAGCCTGTAATCCCAGCACTTTGGGAGGCCGGGACGGGTGAATCACGAGGTCAGGAGATCGAGACCATCCTGGCTAACACGGTGAAACCCCGTCTCTACTAAAAAATACAAAAAAACTAGCCGGGCGAGGTGGTGGGCACTTGTAGTCCCAGCTACTCGGGAGGCTGAGGCAGGAGAATGGCGTGAACCCGGGAGGCAGAGCTTGCAGTGAGCTGAGATCCGGCCACTGCACTCCAGCCTGGGCGACAGAGCAAGACTCCGTCTCAATAAAAAAAAAAAAAAAAAAAAAAAAGATTCCCTTGTAAAATTACCCAAATCAGTGCACTTAAGTCTCCAAATGGCTTTTGCAAACCAGATAAGCTTGGCATTTGGGGTTCACGTAATTGGCCGGTTTTGCTCAGAGACTGCCAAAAGCACCATTGTCTAAACAACTCTTTTAGTTTAAGGATACAATCTAGATTTAAAAGCCAACATGTGACTCACTTTAAGATTGTTAAAAGCTCAGAGGAGAGAGCTGTTGTACTCTCGATCTTGTTATTTTTGTATCCTATCATGGATTTCAGACACCTGAAAGAACAACAGCACTATTTATTTCTATGAGCCCAGGCTTAAGTTGTAGAGAGCCTCAAATAATTTCATTTGACACTTTAAAAATACTTCCCCCACCCCAGATTGTTCATGAACTGAGAGGCTCATGTAGAGGTTTTATACTTAGGCAGGCAGCAGGATGTAATGGTTAAAAGCATGGGCTATAGGATCTGACCATCCGGGTTTATTTATTTATTTTTTTTTATTTTTTATTTTTTGAGACGGAGTCTCACTCTGTTGCCCAGGCTAGAGTGCAGTGGCCAGATCTCAGCTCACTGCAAGCTCCGCCTCCCGGGTTCACACCATTCTCCTGCCTCAGCCTCCCGAGTAGCTGGGACTACAGGCGCCCGCCACCTCGCCCGGCTAGTTTTTGTGTGTGTGTGTGTGTTTTTTAGTAGAGACAGGGTTTCACTGTCTTAGCCAGGATGGTCTCGATCTCCTGACCTCGTGATCCACCCGTCTCAGCCTCCCAAAGTGCTGGGATTACAGGCTTGAGCCACCGCACCCGGCCCCATCTGGGTTTAAACACAACTTTTATCAACTCTACAAGGTGGGGAAAATAACCTACCGTCTCTAGGGCTGTCATGATAATTGAGTGAATAAAAACTGAGCCAGATGGTGGCTGCCCTGTTGTAAGCACTATGTAAGCATTTGCTGTTACTGTATCTTCCTATAATACCTAAACATCTGGCTCCCTCTTTTTATTTTGCACATGAGGACATGGAGATGGAGAGGTAAAGTCTGTCTGCTGCCTGGCCTGGCGGGGCTCCTTCCTTGCCAGCACCCCGTGTTCTCCCAGGGCAGCTCTGTGCTTAGTCAGCACCCACCCAGCAGCTGTGTGGGAATTCTTTCCCTCCCTCTGCATCTCACACAAATGTCCTTGGGTCCCCAGATGAGGCCAATGACAACAGAATCTGCGGTTGATTCAGGTCCCGTTTGAACATCCCTCCTCCCCCTCTGCTTACCTGGAGCTATTTTCACCTTTTCACCCTGGTCGGGTGGTGTATGGTCTGGGATGTTGCTGGAAACCCAGCCGGTCTGTGACATCTGAGAGACAAGGAAGGCTACCTCAGCTGTCATTAACAGCAGAACACTTCTAAGTGACTACACTCAAAGCTACTCCTTCCCCAGGGTTTTGATAATTCCTCCCACCAATTATAGCACTTTACTGAGATTAACTAATTAATCCTCACCATATACCTCAGAGACAAAATTAAAGATAATTCTTTCATAACTGTAAAGCACCTTTTATCTAAGGATTACTAACACTGATGCATTTGTCTCCCATGACAACATCGCAAGTTTCAGAGATGACAAGGAAAATCTTCATTACCATTTCAAGAACTGGGAACAAAGAAAAATCCCGTTCCAGGACACAGAGGAGGAGATGCGGGTAGCTGAACAGAAACTGTTGAAGATTACCATGGGAATACACCTGTGAACTTCCAGGTGGGGCTATGTCCGCATCGGGTCAGTTTTCTTTATGTTGTTTACAATTTCCAGGAATCATGTCCATGATAAGGAACAAGAGCTGGTTCACAGGCTACTGAAGCATATGTTTGACTTCCCAAAGAACCTTCTGTTTTCTACTCGCCCACTCGTCTCCATCACACTGTTACCCTGTCGTCTCTATTTGCGGAAGTTCTGTTTGTGATCTAGATGAAATGAAGCCAGTAGCCAAATGCTACAGGAGGGAGAGAACCTGGCAAAGACATTATAAACTGAGAATCCTTAAAGAGGAGAGTGGGAGAGGCAGGGTGGAGAATGGGAGAGAGGAAGGAAGAGAAGTCAGTCTGTCAAAGTTCTGGAACTCTCATTTGGGGTAAACAAAGGGAAAAGAGGGGTCTGCCCTCTGTGGCCCAATATTAGGTTTGCTATGATTCCTTTGTAATTGCCTTGGCAGCAGATTAATTTTACTTGACTTGGCAGCATAAACAGCTGCTACTGAGCTGTAGCCGAGGCTGGGAACTACATCATTGTGCATTATAGCCTGGGTGCTTCATAAAGGGGGTCTCAAAAACACTCAGGGAGGCACAAATGGTCATTTTGGATATACTTCTCTTATTTGGGCCAAGCAGTTGCATAATGCATTTGTTCTAAGATCATTAGTGCAAACAACACGGCTGGGTGCTAATAGTGATTTGCTGGTTTCTCTTCATGACCAACAGCTGTGACTGGAGCTCAGCCGCGCCCCCCCCCCCCCCCCCCCCCGCCCCCGGCCCTTCAGGATCTGGTTCAGGTGAGTTTGCAGCAACCGACAAGCAGCTTGACAGGAGCTTTTTCCAGGCCTCTTGGGAATAGGAGTGTCAGAAGGAAAAGCTCTTGCTCAACTCCTAATTCAAGAAAGAGAGGTGAACAAGTAAGTAAAAATAAACTTTACACTTTCTAGGGATTTAAAATGGGATCGTAGGCGCATGATTTCATTTGAGCCTCACGACAAGCAGATGAGGCTGTGCAGTGAATGAACGCCTCTTACTTTGCCAGCCCAGTATCCCTTTCTTTTGGATCCTGACTTTTCCCCCACTGTGTTCTGGTGAGGCTGCCAGTCACAGGACAGTTCCACCTCTCGGATCCCTTCCCTCCCCCATCCCCAATGTTGGGCAAATGGCTCTGGCTAGGCCACTGAATTCTTTTTGCTGGGGATTTGAATCTTCTGGAGAGATGCCTTGGGGGAGAAAGATGTTGGAGTTGTGTAAAGAGGATGCCCAGAGCCTGGCTGTTCAGCTCTTCCTTCCATTCTGTGAGTGATTTTAGTTTCCTTCCAGTAAAATTGCCTGAGTTCGTATGGGCTCCTGTCTACCAAAGAAACCCCAATTATAAACCCCCTTTAGTTTCAAATTGCCAGGTATTCAGCCCAGGTCCTCTTATCCCGAGTCAGTGACTATTCATGATACTAGGTAAACGCAAAGTCGCATGGGAAATTTAAGGAAGGAAAGAGAGAGAACTGAGAAGTTGAGCAATGAAGCTTTTTTTTTTTTTTTTTAAAGAAGCCAACCATCTTTCCCAATGGCATCAGGTCAGGATTCATCCCTGGGAATGTAATTCATGTTTAATGGCAGTTGTGTGAGTTGGCATGTACCCAAGTTCGCCCACAGCCGACACTGTCAGGCCAAGCCTCTTTTTAGTTTTATTCTTGTTATGCTTTCGTAGGATGTGTGTTTGCTGGTAGGCTGATCCTTAAGTATATTTACCTACGACTCTGTCTTTGTGTTTTCTAGCTCTATTGATTTGGCAAACAATCAAAAGTAGCTGGTACAGTTCAGATGGAGAGGGAGGGAGGTTGGTGGGTGTGGTTATCAAAAATTTAGCAGCAGGTGAAATTTTGGCAGGTAGGAGAAATCTTTTTAGGTAGCATGTATGCTAAAACATACGACTTTGCTTTCTACTGCTTCATATCAAATAAAATTCCAGATTCTGTGCTTAGGAATATACACGAATTCCATGTTAAAGGCCCAAGGCTCTCTCTCCCTCTTGAGGCTGTTCTGGTACTTTCTGAAGTGGTATGAAATTAAGTGTGGAAGATCTCTTTTGTGAGAGGGAGCTCTTCTAGGTAAAACTAAGAGGTACCAAACTGCTGAACTATTAGCCTATTTAGATTGTTTCCAGCCAAGGACTTATATCCTAAAGGAAGTCAGAGGTAATCGTGAGGCTTTTGAAGTTTCTCATACATGATGGTTGAATGAGTGAATGAATGAATGGGATAAAGACTGAGAGGATGCCTAGAAGCCTACAATGCTGGAACTAAAAGGGAACCTGGTGGTCACGCAGTACAACCCTGCACTAGTTTTTCATAGCTGCGTAACAGATCACTTCAAATTTCAGTAGCTCAAAACAACAATGATCATTTACTATTTCTCTCCTGGTTTCTCTGGGTCAGGATTTCAGAGCAACTTGGTTGGATAATCCTGTCTCGAGGTCTCTTATATAGTTACAGTCAGATGTTAGCTGGGCTGCAGTCATCTGAAGGCTTGACTGGGGCTGGGGGCTCTGATTTCCCAGGTGGCTCACTCATATAGCTGGCCAGTTGGCATGGGCTGTTGGTGGGAAGTTTCAGCTCCTCTCCATGTGGGCCTCTTCGTAGAGCCGTGGGTGTCCTCTGGTGTGGCAGACAGCTTTCCCTTGGGCAAGTGATGCAAGAGAACAAGTCAGAAGCTGTAATGTCTTTTATGACCCAGTGTTGGATGTCACATGCCATCACTTAAACAGCCTTCTGTTGTTCAGGCAGCCCTGGTATGATGCAGGAGGGAACTACACAGGGTGCGAACACCAAGCCAGGATCACCAGGACTGTCTTGGAGGCTGACTACCACAACCCCTTCTCTTTCTTTTTCTTCCAGTTTTATTGAGATATAATTAACAAACAAAATTGTGTCTATTTAAGGTATATAATGTGATGACTTGATAAGTGTATATATTTTGAAATGATTACTACAGTCAAGTTACTCAGCCCATCTATCATGCACATAGTTATTATTTTTGCGTGTGTGGTGAGAACATTTAAGAGCAACTCTCTTAGCAAATTTCAAGTATACAATACAATATTATTATTATTATTATTATTTTTATTTTTTTTTTTTTTTGAGGTGGAGTCTCGCTCTGTCGCCCGGACTGGAGTGCAGTGGCCAGATCTCAGCTCACTGCAAGCTCCACCTCCCGGGTTCCGGCCATTCTCCTGCCTCAGCCTCCCGAGTAGCTGGGACTACAGGCGCCCGCCACCTCGCCCGGCTATTTTTGTATTTTTAGTAGAGACGGGGTTTCACCGTGTTAGCCAGGATGGTCTCGATCTCCTGACCTCGTGATCCGCCCGTCTCGGCCTCCCAAAGTGCTGGGATTACAGGCTTGAGCCACCGCGCCCGGCAATACAATATTATTAATTATACTCACAATGCTGTTCATGAGATCCCTAGAATATATTCATCTTATAACTGATAGTTTGTACTTTTTGACCAACATCTCCCCATTCCCCCTACCTTCTGTCTATGAGTTCTCCATGAGTTTGACTCTTCTAGATTATAAATATAAATGAGATCATGCAGTATTTGTCTTTCTCTGACTTATTTCACTTAGCATAATGCCTTCCAGGCTCATCCATGTTGTTACAAATGATAGGATTTCCTTCTTTTTGTGGCAGAATAATGCTCCATGACATAAGTATATCATGGAACATAATATTTTAAGACAGATAAAAAGAGTAAAAGAAATAAAATAGATACATATATACTCACCACCCAGTTCAAGAAATAAAAGAGTATCAATTCAGTTGACCCCCCCATATACCTGCCCTGATTGCATCTCCCTCTTCCTCCATCCCTTTATCCTTAGGAAACCATGTTCTGAATTTTGTGTTTAGGCTGCTGTGCATTCTTTTATACTTCCACTACAAGTTTATGTATCTTTATATGTGGTAGTGTTCGGCATATTTTGAAACTTTCTGTATGGCATCATCCTGTATGATTCTTTTGCAACCTACTCTTTTTATTCAGAACTATATCCATCTATGCTAATCTATAGAGCTCTAATGTATTTTTTTATTTATATTTTTATGTTTCAAAGACAAAGTCTCACTCTGTAGCCCAGGCTGGAGTGTGGCAGTGTGATCATAGCTCATGCAGCCTCAAACTCCTGAGCTCAAGCAGTCCTTCTTCCTCAGCCTCCCAAGTAGCTGGGACTACAAGCTAATTCATTTATTTTAATGACTATACAAGTGGTCCCCAACTTACAGTGGTTTGACTTTGGATTTTTAAATTTAGGATGGTATGAAGGCAATATACATTCATTATGCTCCTCGACTTACGATGAAGTGACATCTAGTCAAACCCATCATAAATTGAGAATATTGTAAGTTGAAAATGCACTCCAGATTTATGATATTTTCAACCCAATAATGGGTTTATTAAGATGTAATCCCATCATAAGTTGAGGAGCATCTATATAGTATTTCATTGTATGAACAAATAATAATTTGTTTATCCGTTCTCCAGCTGATGGACATTCAGGTTGAATATAATTGTTTTTGCAATTACACACAATAATTACTACAAGTGTTCTTGTAAACTCTCCTTGTGGACCCTGGTACAAGAGTTTTTCTAGGGTATAGGTCTACAGATGGAATGGATGGATCATATGATATGCACAGCTTCAGTTTTACTCAGTTGTGTCAGTTTGTTTTCCAAAATGGTTGCACTCATTTATACGACTACCAATAGTGATGGAATCCATTGCTCTTCGTTCTAGTAATGTTAAACTAAAAATTTTCATGCAAAGCTGATGGATATGAAACAGTATCTATTTATGGTTTTAATTTCCTTTTCCCTGACTATTAATGAGACTCAGCAATTTTTTTCCTCCTATTTGGCCATTTGAGTTTCTTCTTCTGAGCAATTTTTGCTTATATATTTTGTAAATTTTTCTATTACAATTTTTTTCTTATTCTTTTGAAAGAATTATTCATAGATCCTGGACACTACTTTTTGCCAGTTATATATGTTGCCAACATTTTTTCCTGTTTGATGCTTGTCCTTTTTACTTTATTGTTGTCTTTGTTGAGATGCAATCAAATATATCAGTCTTTTCCTTTAGGGGTTGTTTACTATGGCAGAGACTACTGGTGTCCACTCAAATTCACCCCTTCTTTCTTTTATAGTAAAGTGAAGTGGACTGTGGCTGTGGAGTACGTCTGGAAGTAATGTGTGCAAAGTCTACCTCACTTGTATCAGAGGAAATCTGTTTCTAAATGGCCACTCTTTCTCCCTGCAGTGGCCTGAAATGGTAGCAACCAGAGAACCTGGGAAACCTCACACTGAGGTGCTCAGAGCTCAAAGCCACCTGGATCTGCCACTACCTGCAAATGCTGGAACGGAGGCCTTTGCTGAACTGGGATGGAGGCATAACCTTGTTTCTTCAGCTGATGGATTATGGGGTCTCTCAGTTATTGCAGCTTAGCCTACTGAGGTCACAAAGATATTTTCTGTTTTCTTCCAAGCATTTGAAGTTTTGCTTCTTACATTTGGGTCTTTAATCTGCCTGGAGTTGATTCTCATTATGGTCAAAAATTATACTTTTAAAAAATGGATTACCAACTGTTCCAGTACCCAATATTTTTCTTTTTTTCCCCAGACGAATGAGGCCCAGAGAGGTTAAGACACTTTATCAAGATCACACAGCTGATTAGTGAATTATAGGTTGTATGGAGAGCTGGCATTTATAATATTCTTCCCCAAAGCCTTACAAAGCAGGAATTATCATTAGTATTTGATTTTACATAGAAGAAAACCAATGCCATACTGACAAGGTGAGCAAGTCATCTCCATGCCGTGGCTCCTCCTGTTGTGCCCTTTTCCTGTGTGACCATGCCATGGACAGATAATTAAACCTAATCGAATCTAGTAAGTATTTATTAAGCACCTCCCATATGCAAAGCTCTGTGATAAGTGCTGCAGGCACGCCAAGGTGAGTAAAACACAGGGACACAGCCACTGATCCAGGGACCTTAGAATCTGGTCAGGAGTAAGGCAGAGCCACTTAGGAGTTTGAGAGAGAAAAAGAAGCTGTGGGGTTTGGGATGTGTATGTGAGGACATGTTCTGCTCAGAAGATGAAGAAAGTTCTTGTGATATTTGAGAGCCCATCAGGCAGTCTGGGGGAAGAGTTTCCTGGGGCAAGGAACTGTTTGAACAAAAGTACACAGGCTGGGTTGGGTGCAGTAATCCTGGCACTGTAATTACACATGTAATCCCAGTACTTTGGGAGGCCAAGGTGGGTGGATCACCTGAGGTCAGGAGTTCAAGACCAGCCTGGCCAATGAGGTGAAACCCTGTCTCTACTAAAATACAAAAATTAGCTGGGTGTGGTGGCACCCTCCTGTAGTCCCAGCTACTTGGGAGGCTGAGGCAGGAGAATCACTTGAACCCAGGAGACGGAGGTAACAGTGCGCCAAGATCACACCACTGCACTCCAGCCTGGGTAACAAAACAAGACTCCATCTCAAAAAAAAAAAAAAGAAAAGAAAAGAAAGAAAGAAAAGAAGAAGAAAAAAGAAAGAAAAGCCCACAGGCTGGAAAGCACAAGGCATGCTTAGGGTAGAGGCAGGAGTTGAGTTTTATTGGAGCGAGGTTGGGTGAGGGGCTGTGGGAGGTGAAGCTGGACTGGACCCAGCTGCATCTACCATCCAGCTATTTTTATGAAACAGCAGTAATGGCAACCAGGTATGTGGGCACCTCAGGTTACAGGGATTGCAGGTAAAAAACTTGTGGGAGTCAGTAAAATCATTTTTGCTTCAATCACCTTTTACAATGTTAGTAAAAAGTCTCTATCACTGTATTTGGGTAGGGTTTTCGAACTTTATAGAACCTTGTATGAAAAGCAATTCAGGAGGTTGCAAAAGACGTTATCATCTTAGGAGTCCTTTCCCAGAGCCACCATCACCTCTTGTGGAGCTGGCATCGTGTGTGTCCATTCACAGACCCTGAGAGACATGGCTACATCTCTCTTACCATCAGTTCCTTCCAGCAGAATTTCATAGCTCTCTGAATTTCTCCACCATCTTGTACTTACAACCTCTATAACTTGACTGGTATTCTTCAGAAAAAGCCTTTTTCATTGTTAGGCCCCCAAAGCCTGTCTCCCTTGCTGGGCACAGGGCAGGTGCTCACACACATTTGGGGAATGAGTAGCAGATGTTGGGAGGGACTAAGGAATGAATTCCTCAATGCTGCATGTGGTGACTGCTGTGGGGCAGCTGTGCACAGGACAGGCAAACAGGGTACCCACGTGACTGCCCGATGCTGATGTGGCAGGAGGCTGGAAAGAATTCCTGAAACTCTTTTGTTTGTTTATTTATTTATTTATTTATTTGAGATGGAGTCTCACTTTGTTGCCCAGGCTGGAGTGCAATGGTGTGATCTTGGCTCACTGCAACCTCTGCCTCCCGGGTTCAAGTGATTCTCCTGCCTCAGCCTCCCGAGTAGCTGGAATTACAGGCGCTCGCCACCATGCCCAGCTAATTTTTGTATTTTTAGTAGAGATGGGATTTCACCATGTTGGCCAGGCTGGTCTCGAACTCCTGACCTCAGGTGATTTGCCTGCCTCGGCCTCCCAAAGTGCTGGGGTTACAGGCATGAGCCACTGCCCCCGGCTGAGTTCCTGAAACTCGGCATTAATTCCGATCCACACCCAGGTGCTGTCATAGACAATTGGCCTATACAACATAGAGGTTTATTTCTCTTTCATGTCGAAGTCTGAGGCAGTCTGCGGCTTGGCTTGCTAGAGTTTTCAGAGACCTAGGCTCCTTGTACTCTGTGACTCTGCCATCCTGGGGGGTGTCGCCTTACCCACAAACTGCTCCATCACATCCACATTCTAGGCAAAAAGAATGGGGAGAGGAGGAAGGGAAGGACATGATCCTTGTATTAAGGGCACACCTTGGAGGTGCACATATCTCTTCTGCTCACACCCAGTTAGCCAGAACCTAGTCATGTGGCTACGCCTCGCTGCAAAGGAAGACGGGAGATGTGTACTTTTGTTCTGGATGGCCAGTACCAATTAAATGATCCAAGTTATGGATTATTCCACAGAAAGGGAGAATAAATATCTGTGAACAACTTGCCATTTCCACCACAAGCTGATTTTACCTAATGTAGTTTAGATGCATGTACCCAAGTAGGCAGAGAGGCAGATGGTCTAGTCTGGTTGGATAGAAAGGATTTACTTGAACACATGTTTCAGTGTTGGGAAAAAGTCACAGCCTGCAATGCACCAAAAGTAGCATTGTCTTCAAATACAAAGATCAGTGGCTGTTCTTGTTAGTTTGGTTTGGTCGTTATGAATCTTCCAGCACCTCCCAAGAGTGAAGGAAATGGTCAGTCGCATATGCTGGTGCATCATGACCTTAAGAGCAATAGCGACCCGAAGGAGGAGAAACAGCGTTTTGGAACTCGTGTAAGTGTATGATTGGATGTATTTCTTTTTAAGTAATTGGCCCTCTCATGACATTTTTTACTTGAGGGGGCACAGCACAACCAGTATTGGTAGTTGTCCACCAAATCTGGTCTTCTGTTCCTCCCAGGTATATGACTAGCTACAATTCCACATGGTGGAATTTCATGCTGCCATTAAAAATTTACACTGTTGAAGAAAATGTATTGAAGTAGGGAAATGCTCACAATATAATAATAAGTGCAACAAAGGAGAATATTCAGGGGCCTGTTGGCCTTCTGTGATCTGAGTCTCTCCAACCCCCTACTCTGACCCCGTTTCCGACCACATTGCCCCTTGTTCATTCCACTCCAGCCACCCTAGACTCCTGAATGTTTCTCCAACATGTCCAGTCTTTGCAGCCCTGGGACTTTGCTCTTGCTGGTCCCCTCTGTCTGTAACAGTGCCCTGAGATACTGCATGGCTGCTCCTTCACTTTCTTCAGTCTCTGTTTGCATCTCACTTTATCAGCAAGATGGTCCCTAACTAGTCCATATAAAGATAGTAACCTCGCCTCACCTGACCTGCTGTACCCCATGCTCCAGGCCCTTTTACCCTGCCTGATTTTTCTTGATACCCTTTATTGCTGCCTGGCACATGACATACACTCATGTTTATTCATTTGTCCTCTATCTTCCCATGAGGAGTGCAGCTCCCTGAGGACAGGAACTTTGTTCATTGCTATATCTGTAGCACATGGTAGGCCATCAATCAATATTGTGAGATAGATGGACAAGATATGTGACTATGATCAACCGTAGTCTAAGACTTTTGTACAAAAACCTCATTCAGACGAATGAGGAGGTGATATACCAAATGTTAACTGTGGTTGCTCTTGGATGGCTGGATTGTTGATGATTTTGATTTTTTTCATTATACTTTTCTACAGTTTTGAAACTTTTATCATAAATATGTTATAATGAGAGAGAAAGTATGTTTTTATTATTTTAAAATTCCATTATTTACAAAAATCACTAATACCTATGCTGACCAAATGTTCAAAATTGTAGAACAATTTTTTTTTTTTTTTTTTAAGAGAGAGTCTTGCACTGTCGCACAGGCTGGAGTGCAACGATGTGATCAGAACTCACTGCAGCCTCTGACTCCTGGGCTCAAGTGATCCTTCTGTCTTGGCCTCCTGAATACCTGGGACTATAGGTGTACACCACTACACCCTGCTAATTTTTTAATTTTAATTTTTTACAGACAGGATCTCACTCTGTTGCCCAGGCTGGTATTGAATGCCTGGCCTCAAGCAATCTTCCCAAAGTGCTGGGATTACAGGCGTGAGCCATCACACCCAGCTGCAATTCTATTTTTTTTTAGAAGTTCTCACTTTTTCCATTTGACAAATCTGGTGACTCTTCCACAGAGCTATATTTTATCAGCTACTGCCTCCTGGTATTTCCTTCCTCTGCCTGTTCCACTTCAAGCACCTCGAGGCTGCGGAATTTCTTTCTGGGCTCTATGTCATTTACAAAAGAGGCTTATTACTCTCTGCATCTAGTGTGTTTGGCCCAGTGCCAGAGCGATCTGCCAAGCCTTCCTTCTCCTCCTCCTCCCCAGTCCAGCCTCTTCCCGGAGTTCCTTCCTGTGACCTGCAGTGCCAGGTGCTGGGGGAGATGAGGGAGTGGCCTTTCAAGTCCCTCAGGCCTCCAAGGCAGAAGGTGAAGGTTACTTGAGGGGATTAGCTGAAAACAGAGGAGCCTGATTTGGGACAATGCATTAATTCCCGGAAGAGAGTTTATCACAGGAGCTACCTCCAAAAAGTCCCACCTGCATAGGAATCTGCAGCTAGCCCTGAGGAAAACATATCCCTACAGCCATGTGAACTGAAAGAGTCCTTCCTTAAAAGGGAAGTGACTCTTGGCTCACTTAGTGACTTAGGGTTCCCTTTATGGATCCCCTCGCATTTCTTCCTAGTGTGGAATACCCAGCCGCACAAGGTGAACCAAGGGTTATCATTCAGAACAGTCACTATTGTTTCACTTGCCACAGCACCTCATTTATTTAAAAATAATGATCTAAGTACAAAGAGTAGCCATCCTCTTGAAAACCAGACGCACATCCATAATGACCAGCGGGTGCACAGGCCTGGGCTTGAAGGAAGGAAATCATCAGAAACAACAGGATAAAGCTCCTCCCTCAGGGCATGGGTAGTGGTGAGCATTTTCAAGGTGAGGTGGACAACATTCAGTTATTATTTATAGACCCAGTAGCGAGGGCTTTGGGGCTGCTGGGAATCCTGTGGCAGTCGGGGACAGCACGGGCTTTGTTTGAGCAAAGATGCCTACGTGCCGGGTATTGGGATGGAGTACCCGCCCCAGGCCAGCAGCTCCAGCGCAGGCCCAGGAGGAAGGCTTCCTCTTGCTGGCATCTTAAACATGGCTTGCCATAGCAATAGTTGTGCCTTCTTAGAATGTGCAGCAGTGTGCTTAGGAATCCTGGGTGTCTCTGAACTGTAGCTGCCCAGAAAAGAACTTCAACATGCACCCTTTGTCCTAGGCCAATCTCTACCTCCATTTCAAAATCCACAGACCTCCAAATTGGGTCCCTCCTCCACGGCCTGAACACAGTGGGTGTGTCTTTATCACTCTCCATATTGTATGAGAACGATCAGATCAGGTGTCTGTTTCCCCTCCTACAGAGCAGAGTCCTTAGAGGTAGGCACCTGGTATTAACTCATATTTGTAGATCCACTGCCTGGCACACATAGGTGCTCAATTAATAGTTCATTAATCGATTTGTGGAGTCTGTCTTTCAAAAGCCCATTTTAAAACATTCCAAATGATGGTGATTCCTTAGAAGAGTTGCTTTCCTTTTTCTTTTCTTTTCTTTTTTTTTTTTTTGTTTGAGACAGACCCTTGCTCTGTCACCCAGGCTGGAGTGCAGTGCTGCGATCTTGGCTCACTGCAACCTCCACCTCCCGCGTTCAAGCCATTCTCCTGCCTCAGCCTCCCGAGTAGTTGCGATTACAGGAGCATGCCACCACACCCGGCTAATTTTTTGGATTTTTAGTAGAGACAGGGTTTCACCGTGTTAGCCAGGATGATCTCGATCTCGTGACCTCGTGATCCGCCCGCCTCGGCCTCCCAAAATGCTGGAATTACAGGCGTGAGTCACTGCGCCTGGCTGTTTTCCCTTTTCTTTTGAGACAGGGTGTCGCTCTGTTGCCTAAGCTGGAGTGCAGTGGGGCAATCATAGTCCATGGCAGCCTTAACTTCCTGGGCTTACGTATCCTCCTACCTGCCTGGCTAATTTTTGTATTTTTTGTAGTGACAGGGTTTTGCCATGTTTCCCAGGCTGGTCTCAAAACTCCTGAGCTCAAGCAATCTGCCTGCCTTGGCCTCCCAAAGTGCTGGGATTATAGGCATGAGCCACTGCCTCCAGCCTGGAAAAGTTTTTTATGTAGGGCAACATTCATGGGGCTATTTCTCAGGAATTATCTGCTTCTGAATCTTTAAATGCTGAAGTGGGAGGGGATCTCTAGGTCATCAGGACACTCAGGACCTCAGATGGGGTTTGTTAGTATTATTTGATACAATGATTATCACAATGGAAATTTCTTACATCTTCAACACTTCACAATTTATTATTTATTTATTTTTACTTATTTATTTGCCTATTTATTTTTGAGATAGAGTCTTGCTCTGTGGCCCTAGCTAGAGTGCAGTGGCCTGATCCTGGCACACTGCAGCCTTGAACTCCTGGGCTCAAATAGATCCTCCCACCTCAGCCTCCCAAGTATCTGAGACTACAGGTACATAACACCATGCCCTGCTAATTTTTAAATTTTTTGTAGAAACAGGGTCTCACTGTGTTTCCCACGCTAATTTCAAACTCCTGGGCTCAAGTGATCTGTTTTGGCCTCCCAAGTGCCGGGATTACAGGTATGAACCACCATGCCTGGCCTACTTGACAATTTAAAAACCTTTCAATTTTATTGTCACATATTGTCATGTGTACCTGTGATCTCTATGGCATGATCTGGGGAGACATATTTTTAAATCTTATAAAAATCAGATGACCTTGGCAAAATGTGGTGGCTCACAATTTTGGGAGGCCGAAGCTTGAGCCCAGGAGTTCAAGACCAGCCTGGGTACCATAGTGAGAACTCATCTCTATTTAAAAAAAAGAAAAAGGAAAAGCTGGGTGTGGTGGTATGCTGCTATAGTCCCAGCTGCTCAGGAGGCTGAGGCGAGATGATAGATTGAGCCCAGGAGTTTGAGGCTGCAGCGAGCTGTGATCGCGCCACCATACTCTAGCCTGTGCGACAGAGTGAGACTCTATCCCAAAAAGAAAAAAAAATCAGATAAGCTTTGTGACTTGTCTGAAAGCCATATTTTTAGAATTAAGTACCAGGTTGCATGCACTCAACACATTTATTGCATACCTACTATATGCTAGGCACTGTAGAAGGCACTGGAGATACAGAGATGGAAAATCAGGATCCTTCTCATATTCAGGGCGTCGATACAAAGTGATGAGGACTCTATTAAAGGTGTCATTAACGGCTCTGGGAGCAATAAGCAAGAGGGCTTGATAATGCCTGGAGAGATATGAGGGAGGTGTTAGACCAAGGTGATGGTAATGTGGGTGAAGATGGGGATGGTGATCATCTCCTCAGCAATACACAGTGCTTCCAGGTGCCAGGCAGTGTTCCGGGTGTTTGCACATATTAACTCACTTGATCCTCACAACTACCCTATGAGATAGGGGCTCTTAATATTTCCATTTTGCAGATGAGAAAAAATGAGGCATGCAGAGAGTAGGTAAATTGCTCAAGATTGCACCAGCAAGTGGTGGAGATTGTCTACTATTTATTGAGTTTCTGAAACTCAAGAGCAAAACAGCAGTGATAATATTGGCGAAGAATGGGGTCATCTGCTGCCACCAAAACCCACTTTCCCTGGTCCCCCTCCTGAGGTGCAGCCCATTTATTTCTTAAGCCAGTCCTTGAGTTTGGCAGGGCCCTTCCTGTCCACATGGTGAACCTGGTTTGTGGCACTGGCCCCATGTATCCAAACGGTCCACCGTGGATAGAGGGTCACGGTGAAGATCTGGGATTTCAAATCAGACAAACTTGGGCTGGACTTCTGGTTCTGTCCATTCTCAGCTATATGGCCTCTGAGCCTTAGCTTTACCATCTATAAAATAGAGATAACAGTCATGTCTGTGCCTCTATGGCCTCTCATGTCAGCAGCTTTTTGCTTACCCCAAACCCCTCACACAAGACAAGGCCCCTGAACTAAACAGACACTGAAAAGAAGCCAACCTGGAGGTCTGCGGAGCTCCCTGGCATGATTGGAGCCATTGTTCGGTCGCTGGGGAGGGCATTCTGGAAGAGAGGGCAGAGGGCTGCAGTGCCTTCGGTAGACATCTGCCTCAGAGATTTCCTCTGCCTTGCTCTTTGGAGACATAAGCTTTTCCTTCAGAGGCTGGAGTAAGTGGAGTTGAAAGAAACCACTTCATGGAAACAACAGTTGTGACTGGCAGGAGGGCTGGCAAGAGTCCAGGAAGTGGGCTCAGCCCAGGGTTGCGTCCCTGGGGTGTACCTCAGAAAACCTCGGGCCAACTGCATGCTCTCTGTTTATTCAGGGGTTTCCTCACTGAACCCTCTGAGGAAGCAGCTTTGGAAGGAAAGGGAAAACATATGAGTGAGACAAGGTACTCAGTGGCCCAACGGAGCCCAAGTGGCTGCCTACAAATTGGCTACTACCTTGATACCAAGGGGGAAAGGATCCCTCCAGTTCTTGCCCTCGTGGGCTCAGGGCCAGTTGTATAGTGCCAGGCCCTTGTGAGTGGCTGGCCTATGGCCACTGCCTTCTGGGCGGCCTGGTACCTTTAGGGAGGTCCATTCACTCTTCCAGGCCTTTCAGGTCCCTTCAGTGGTTTCTGAGAGGGATTGACTTGCCTGTTTGTAACAGAAATATCCATCTCTTCACTCCCTTTGCTCCACCTCTTCTTTGTCTTTGGTGGGAAGAGGTTTTTAAAGCGTAAAAATATATCAAAATTATGCTGTGAAAGGTTATAATATGAGCAGGCGAGATGTTTGTTTTTCTAATGAGGGCTTTACTTGGAAAAAAGAATTGGCTTGGCCGGTGGCTCACTCCTGACACTTTGGGAGGCCGAGGCGGGTGGATTGCCTGAGATCAGGAGTTCGAGACCAGCCTGGCCAACATGGTGAAACCCACGTTTCTACTAAAAATACAAAAATTAGCCGGGCGTGATGGAGAGCGCCTGTGCTCTCAGCTCAGAAGGATGAGGCAGAAGAATTGCTTGAACCCTGGAGGCAGAGATTACAGTGAGCTGAGATCACGCCACTGCGCTCCAGCTTGGGTGACAGGGCAAGACTTCGTCTCAAAAAAAAAAAAAAAAAAAATTATGCCCCTTTCCCAGAACAAAGGGCAGGCTTCAGGGACCTCATGGCTCTGAGGTCTTGGTGATGCTGGTGATAAGGTAGGTAGGCACGAACAAGGCTGAGGGTGAAAGTAGGGAGGGAAACTAAGGAAGCAGGACTTGCTCATATTCAGAGATTGACCCCATATGGACTGCAGTAAATCCATCCTTACTGGAAGTCCCTACTTATTGGAAATTATTTTACCATCCTCTGGGCACTCAGCTACCTGCGATCAGCTACAGGAAACATTGGGTTCTTTCTGGAATTGGACTGTGGTGTCTAGGGGAGGGTGGAACAGCAGTCTCTCTTGATTCAACAGCCCTGGTATCTCCCACATGCCAGCACCATGCTTCATGTGAGAAGATACCAAGGAGCTGAGTGCCTCATGCTCTTGCTGAGGAGACAGTGTCCACAGTGACAGTCACAGCAGTGACTGAAGGGTGATAGAAGTGAGAGCCTCCGGTAGGGGTGGTCAAGAGAAGCTTCACAGAGAGGCAGGCCTTCCCCTGGCCTTGAAGAATGGCAGGACAGAAATGGAATGGGACGCGACGTCTGGCCAGGGAGAGGATCTCTAGGTGCACAGCTGTCTAGAGCTGGTTTTGAGTGTGGCTGTAGCAAGGTCTCCGAGGGAGAGCTTAACTCTGCCTTGAGATCCTTCTTTCACCATGGATTCCTGGCCCTTGATCAATCAGTGCACACGACTGGACCCAGGGCTCAAGGCTAAACTGAAGGGCCTGGGCCCGCCTGGGTTTGAAGGCCCAGGAGATTCTCTGGACTCCGGGCTTCTTGGCATGCTGTTACAGAAGTACCATTTATACATTTATATTGAAAAATAAGTGCAACGGAGGGAGATCTGATGCCCTCAACAAAGCTCAGAAAGACTTCTCTGGTTGAAGAAATAAGCATTACACATACCACAAGTGCAAAGCCTTCTGCCCAGACCCTTTGCTGGAAAGCTGTGCTGAGCAGAGGGCAGGTGGTTGTGGGGCAGGCTGGGCTGCCATCGGCTGGGTTCAGTATGCAGCAGTGTTCTGAAAGTGTGGGTTCTGCTGGTGCCCAGATGGCTTCGGGACGCCTGATAAACCTCTCCAGCTCCTATTTCCAGGTCTGTAACCCTCTTACTGCCTCCTTCAAGGGCTTCCACCAGAGGCGGCATAACGTGGCCTGGACTGTTCTACTCTGGGCCTCACCTCCTACTCCACCCACCTTGTTTATCTGACCTTCTTCCCACGGGGACATTAAACCTCCCAGAAATATTAATATATTTGATTGTTTTCTCTTTTGTAGCTATTTTAAAATTTTTCTCCTTTTTGTTGTCTCCTTTAAGAATTTATAGGAAAGAAGGATCTTGGAATGGTTGGTGCAGATGAGAAAACACTGGGAGCTTGTTACAATGTCAGGAGATTTGGAAGAAGAGATACTTCTTTTCCCTTTGTCATTACAGCCAGTGGAGAAACAGTTTACAGCCATTCTGAGAAATATGAGCAATGTGGAGGGATTTATGTAGCTCAGTAGCAGGGTGCATCCTATACATACCTTATAAGGTATACTGTAGAAATCTTCACCAGAAGATTTTATAAATAACCAGGAATATCATTTTGAAATGAGAGAAATGTGCCAGAGATGGGTCTTACACTATTTTAGCTAGGATTTGCTATGATGCCTACAGTGTACGTGGCAAAGTTGGTGTCAGAACTGAGAATACTCTGATCTATAGGATCCAAGGGGAAGAATCCAGAGAGGAAGGATTTTTCACCAGTTCAACAGTGGTCTTTGGGTCCAGTGCTTGATTCTGCTTGAATAAGACCATTATTGCCACGTTCTCCTACACTGTGGACTGTTTATAATTTACAAAGTGTGCTTCTAATAACACATTTAATGTGTGCTCTGATAACACATTATTCCATTTCTAGGTTTCTTTTTGAGATCTGAGCATGTTTAACTCAATTTCTCTGTGTAGGATCTGTGTTAAGGTCTTTGCATGTTTATTTTCTACTTCCAACTGGAAAAGTCTTTTTAGCAGAATCTTTTCTTTATCTTCCTTTTATTTAAAAAAAATCAAAATTAAGCTTTTTCAGTGCAAAATTTTCAGAAAAATAGCTATCTTTTCCATTGCCACATTGTGCTGAGAACATGCATGTCTTGATTCTGCCTCTACTTTTCAACACATGGCAGCTACCTTAGTTCAGGTTCTTATCATCTCTTTCATTATTGTAATTACATGGCTACTTTTCTTACCTCCATTCTCATTCCCCTTCCTATCCATCAACTACACTATTGTTAAACTGAACTTTGAAAGTACAGATCTAAGAAAGTTGACGACATAAACATCCAATGATGTGTAGAAGCAAGCAATCTCATAGATGTTGTGAGAATGAATTAGCGCACCTTCTTTGAAAGGCAATATAGTAATGTCTATCAAAGGTACAAGTATGGGCGGGCACCTTTGACTCAAAGTTCCACTTCTAGGAAATTATTTTACAGATATTCTTGTACCTGAAAAGATGTATGTGTAAGGATGTTTGTTATGGCATTGTTTATAATGGCAAGATATTGGGAACAAGGTAAAGGGCCATTGGTAGGAGCTACTGAGTTGGATAATGGAATTTGCAAAGG
Source organism: Piliocolobus tephrosceles (assembly GCF_002776525.5). Taxonomy (NCBI): domain Eukaryota; kingdom Metazoa; phylum Chordata; class Mammalia; order Primates; family Cercopithecidae; genus Piliocolobus; species Piliocolobus tephrosceles. Next base: position 58,246,616 of record NC_045444.1, read on the forward strand.
CCAACTACTGGTTACTACTCTAGCATTCATTCCCTCATGCCCTTCCTAAGGGTTGATTGGTGTTGACCTCACTCTTATCTCTAGGGGTGGACACCAACTGGTGGAAGCCACTCACTCAGTCCATCATATTTCCCTGGCCACAGTAACTGTTTCATATGTAATGACATGTTATCTAATTAGAATTTATCAGAATGGATATGAGGCTTGAAACAGTTGTAGCCACATGGGTAAATCCTGGAGCTTCTGGGAGGCCTGAAGATGGAGACACTCATGGAATCATAGCCTGCTGATGTCAAGCTGGGTGGCATGCTGACATTGGGTGAATTCCCTTTTGGCTTTTGGTTTTGGTTTTAACTGGTGAGAAGTGAGTTGTCTTTTACAATAAAGACCCTAAGTGCTAAAAAAAAAAAAAAAAAAAACCAAGTGGCCGTGAAAGAAAATTAGGTGGATCTTCTTGTGTCCATGTGTATGATATCTGTGATACTTTATAAAATAAAGGTATTATACAGTGAATATAGAATATATTCTCTTTTATATAAATAAAAAGCTGTGAAAATGGGTGAGTACCTATGTGTACACGTGCATGTGTGTGACGTGTATAAATGACTTCAGCTAGCCTGTGTAGTACCTTTGTTTTCTGTGTTTTTTTCTTTTCATTTTTTGAGACAGAGTCTTGCTTACTCTGTCCCCCAGGCTGGAGTGCAGTGGTGCGATCTTGGCTAACTGCAACCTCCGCCTCCAGGGTTCAAGCGATCCTCTTGTCTCAGCCTCCCAAGTACCTGGGACTATAGGCGCCCATTACCACACCCAGCTTATTTTTGTATTTTTAGTAGAAACGGGGTTTCACCATGTTGGCCAGGCTGGTCTCGAACTTCTGACCTCAGGTGATCCATTTGCCTCGGCTTCCTAAAATGCTGGGATTACAGGCGTGAGCCACTGTGCCCAGCCACATGTAGTACCTTTGAACAAATTAGGAAAAATGTCCTCTCTGGTATATGCAGCCCCATGCCAGTGGCAAGCAAGTGTGCAATGGATTTTAACCTCCTCTAGTCCCCTTGACTGATAGCTTCATGCAGTATACAACTTGCACAATAGGATGCTGTGGTCATTTGTGTATAAATATATATGCCTGCCTATGATGCTTCTGGTTGGATATATGTAAAACTGGAAAGAAAGATTGCTTCTAGGAAGGGAAGACTGGGAGCTTGGTAGTAGGAGGTGAAAAGGAGGCTTATTCTCCATACCCCATTTGGAGAGTGTTTGAATGTTGTTACTATGTTCACAAATTGCTTTTCAAAACTAGTTTATTTAAATAAACAAAACGAAAGCAAACGAAAAATGACGGGTTTGTTTTGTTTTGTTTTGTTTAAACCACAGGTTTGATCTCAGTTACTCCCTTACTTGAAGAAGGCGTCGATGATTCCTGGAGGAGAAATCCCAGGTACTTCTGCACATGATTCAAAGGTCCCTTACAACCGGCTTCAACCTGCCTTCCAAGCCTTATCTCTGGCCTCTCCCTTCCTTCACGCCGTGCTTCACCGAGGTAGGAATGCCTATGATTCACCTTACAAGTCAAGATGATTGGCCCCTCTGCCTTCACATATGCTGTTCCCCATGCTGCAGCCAGGGAGCTGCCCATCACCCCCTGGGACCTTCCTGTCCTGGGTGCACCCATAGTGCTTTGTGCTTTCTCTTTCTTGCCACTTGCCACATTTTACTGTAATTATTTATTTATAATTACAAATATAAACCTGCTACTCTAGGAGTAAGCTGTTTGAAGGACCTGTGTTTCCCTGGACCTAAGACAGTCAGTGCTTGTAGCACAATGGGAAGAGATGCCTCATAGCTCTTCCGTGAATGAATGGAGGTAGCTTCAGATTCCGGCTGTCTTTGTACTAAGCTGCTCTATCCCGTTCAGATTTTTTTTTTTTTTTTAACAGCTGCAAATTCTTTTTTTTGAGACGGAGTCTCGCTCTGTTGCCCAGGCTGGAGTGCAATGGCCGGATCTCAGCTCACTGCAAACTCTGCCTCCTGGGTTTACACCATTCTCCTGCCTCAGCCTCCTGAGTAGCTGGGACTACAGGTGCCCACCACCTCGCCCAGCTAGTTTTTTGTATTTTTTAGTAGAGACGGGGTTTCACCGTGTTAGCCAGGATGGTCTCGATCTCCTGACCTCGTGATCCGCCCGTCTCGGCCTCCCAAAGTGCTGGGATTACAGGCTTGAGCCACCGCGCCTGGCCTACAGCTGCAAATTCTTATCTATTCTTTGCCTCTCTGCCTAGTAGCAATTAACCAGGTTGTAGCAGATCTAGAGTTCCCAGCTCAGCGCAGATTGTGTTTCCTTGCTTTTAGCAGCTCAGGGAAATCTTTTTTCACTTCACGAAGGATGCATCTGAGATTCAGAGCAGGTCCAATGACCCTTTTATTAATTCTTTGTCTGCTTCGACACGCACAGTCTGTCATGAAGTATTCATCCAGTTCAGAAAATTGAAAAAGCCGGGAGAAGAGAAAGATAAGGGAATTTGTGAAAATAGAGTCAGTCACTTGGGCATCTGTCCCACTCAGCAGTCTGCCTCCTTGGTGAACCTCTTAACCCAGAGACTTGTTCACAAGCTATTCCAATGGAACCGTCTTTCCCTTTAAACAATAATCAGGCCCAGTAGAAACCTGCGAGGAGTACATGAAATCAGCGAGGCTGAGACTTTCCAGGAAAGACTCAGTGAGGCAATGGCTCACTCGTTCACACAGAGGCACTGACCAGGCTTGCCCAGGGAGGACCAACCCACCTGGGGGCCGACCGTGGCCGAGAGCATCCTAGGTGATCAGGAAGACCTGATGGCGGTTGACCGGCTGATGAATAAGGAAAATGATGAGCCACTAAACCTATTCTGGAGCAAGGATTGGTAGAGGGTGCTTGCTGTTGAGGTCTGGGGAAGATAAGGTGGCCAAGGAGTTGCACAGCAGGTTCAGGGCTACTACTAACCTATATAGTGTCTTTGATTAAATCAGAAAAAAAGCAGCCCTCTGGGCTGAAAGGACGCCTAGAGCACAAGGCTTGCAAGTTGGAAGCACCTCTGTCCAAAGAAAGAAGGTTCATTACTCTGGGTAGACACAGCCCCAGGCCGCGAGGCACCTAGATCCCGGCTCCCACTTGCCTTTTCAGTTGGTAGCCATTACATAGCACATCAACTGCACAGCCATACCTGTGGCCTACAGGGTATGGTAGCTCTGGGGACATTTAGAAAGGGAAGGTAAGAGAAAAGTGAATTGATTATGGGTAACAGATTATAACTACCATTGTTTAGGGTTTTTTATTTTTAAACTGTGGAACTTCCTATCAGAATCACCTAAGATACTTGATGGGTAAGAACACATATTCCTGGGGCTCACTTCAGACCAACTTTATCAGACTCTTTGAATGGTGAGGTCCAGCAGTCTGGATTTTTAACCAGCCCCCTAGGTGCTTCTAGTGCCCACTAAAGCTTAAGAGCTGCTGGTGTGGCAACTGTTCCATCAGATGTCCCTAAGGCTGGGCGTGGTGGCTCAGCCTGTAATCCCAGCACTCTGGGAGGCTGAGGCGGGCAGATCACCTGAGGTCAGGAGTTCAAGACCATCCTGACCAACATGGTGAAACCTCGCCTCTACTGAAAATACAAAAATTAACTGGGTGTGGTGGCGGATGCCTGTAGTCTCAACTACTCAGGAGGCTGAGGCAGGAGAATCGCTTGAACTCAAGAGAAGTGGAGGTTGCAGTGAGCTGAGATCGCACGACTGCACTCCAGCCTGGGTGATGGCAAGACTCCATCTAAAAAAAAAAAAAGGGCCTTGGGATCTGTCCTTCTGGGAATCTAGAACTATCTGACTGGACCGAGAAAAAGCAATCCATCCATTCCCTGAGCTCTGCGGTGTCCACTCCTCACATGTCCTTGAGGCATTTCCTGGAGGTTGCCTCTTTGGAGTTTGTGGCTGATGTAATTGTTTTTCCTGGCTCTGTTGCTTTGCTATTTCTAAGAAACACCTTTAAAAGTAACAGCTTTTAGTCAGGCACGGTGGCTCACACCTGTAATCCCAGCACTTCGGGAGGCCAAGGCGGGCAGATCACGAGGTCAAGAGATTGAGACCATCCTGGCCAACATGGCGAAACCCCGTCTCTACTAAAAATATGACAATTAGGCTGGGCGCGGTGGCTCAAGCCTGTAATCCCAGCACTTTGGGAGGCTGGGACGGGCGGATCACAAGGTCAGGAGATCGAGACCATCCTGGCTAACACAGTGAAACCCCGTCTCTACTAAAAAATACAAAAAAAAACTAGCCGGGCGAGGTGGCAAGCGCCTGTAGTCCCAGCTACTTGGGAGGCTGAGGCAGGAGAATGGCGTGAACCCGGGAGGTGGAGCTTGCAGTGAGCTGAGATCCGGCCACTGCACTCCAGCCTGGGCGACAGAGCGAGACTCCGTCCCAAAAAAAAAAAAAAAAAAAAAAGACAATTAGCCGGGCGTGGTGGTGTGTGCTTGTAGTCCTAGCTACACAGGAGGCTGAGGCAGGAGAATCGCTTGAACCTGGGAGGCAGAAGTTGCAGTGAGCCAAGATGGCGCCACTGCACTCCAGCCTGGGCGACAGAGTGAGACTCTTGTCTCAAAAAAAAAAAAAAAAAAAAAAAAAAAACAACTTTTAGGATAAAAACTCTAGGAATCTTGAAACAGACAGTAGTACGACTGATAATTCCACACTCACCTTTCCTTCTTTGGCTTCTCTCCTGTCTCCTGGTCCCATGCTAGAGAATGTTTCAAGTTGATCCATTTCAAGGAAATTGCCTGGAGATGCTGCATTTTCATTCGGTTTTCAGCCTACATGAAGTTAAGTTACATTTTGCTGAATTCCAAATGTCCAATTTTGCTTTCTTGAACTGGCTATTTCTGCCATTTTGAGTAATGCTTGAAATATGAATGTGGGGCCGGCCTTTCATGCCTGTAATTCCAGCACTTTGGGAGGTTGAGGTGGGCAGAGCCCTTGAGCCCAGGAGTTGGAGATCAACCTGGGCAATGTAGTAAAACTCCATCTCTACAAAACACACAAAAAGTAGCCGGATATGGTGGTGCATGGCTGTAATCTCAGCTACTCGGGAGGCTGAGGTGAAGGATTGCCTGAGCCTGGGAGGTGGACATTGCAGTGAGCTGAGATTGTGCCATTGTACTCCAGCTTGGATGACAGAGCAAGACCCTGTTTCTAAAAAATAAAAAATATTAAAAAGATAAAGAAATACAAATGTGATCAGCCCATGCCAGGCCATCTTTCTTTTATTTAGAGAGTTTTGCTGGAACAGTGAAATTTTTGCTGAAACCATAGTGCTTATAGCTTATGTTACAGACACCCACTGTTTTGGGCCACAGCGCAGTGCTTGCATACCTCCCTCCCTTGGGAGATGATTGATTCATAGATGCTGTTCGTGTTGTTGCTCTTGTGCCAAGCAAGGTGCAAGATACACTAGTGTGAGAGGTTTAGCCCATGCCCTGACTTCAGGAATTTCATCTCAGCCCTTGTTGTGCAATATGGTAGCCACCAGCCATGTGTGACTATGGAGCCCTTCAAATATCCTTAGTCCAAATGGAGATGTTCAGTAAGGGTAAAATACACGCTGGATAATGAGGACCTAGTAGGAGGAAAAAGCATGTATAATATCTCATGAGCAATTGTTTTATATTACATGTTGAAATAATATTTTGGATATACTAGATTAAATAAAATATTTTATTAAAATTAATTTCAGGCCAGGTGCGGTAGCTCATGCCTGTAATCCCAGCACTTTGGGAGGCCAAGGTGGGCAGATCACCTGAGGTCAGGAGTTCGAGAGCAGCCTGACCAACATGGAGAAACCCTGTATCTACTAAAAATACAGAATTAGCTGGGTGTGGTGGTGCATGCCTGTAATCCCAGCTACTTGGGAGGCTGATGCAGGATAATCCCTTGAGCGAGGTAGGCGGAGGTTGCAGTGAGCTGAGATCGCACCATTGCACTCCAGCCTGGGCAACAAGAGTGAAACTCGATCTAAAAATAATAATTATTATTATTATAATTATAATTATTTCATCTTTTTTTCTTCTCTAATGAGACTACTGGAAAATTCAAAATTAATATATGACTGGCACTGTATTACTATTAAACCATACTTGTCTAGAGGGTAAGAAAGATAAGTCCTTGATGGTCGTGAAGCAATGTGATTACTGTTGGGACGGGGAAGGAGAGCGTGAGCTAGGAGCAGTTTGAAAGGGCCTTAACTCAGCCTTGGCAGCTAGGGAGAGGCTTCCGTGAAGAGGTGATATCTACTCCAGATGATGAGTAGGAGTGAAGTGAAGAGTGAGATGGTGAGAAGTGTAGGAGGCAGTGGGGTGCAGTGTGTTTGGGGAGCTGTAAGCAGTTCAGCATGGCTGTAATGGAGCGTAGGGGAAGTGGGGAGAAATAGGCTGGAGGGGCAGGAGGGGCCAGGTTGTGCAGATGGGGGACTCTGTTTCTTTCTGCTGGGACAAGCTATGATCTCCTTTTCCTGGAAATGGGATTGGAGTTGTTAGAGATGAATGGATATTTGGTTTCCTTTCCACCTGGCCTGGGCAACTGAGTTGGGGAGGAAATGCTCAGCAGTACTGAGCGTGGGGAAAAGTGTTTACATTTTTGCCCCTTTTTTCAAGGGTAGAACTGATGAGTTAGAGCAATTCTTACCAATGAGATGAATTCTATCTTTATGGAAGTTGGAATATTTGGAATATTCCAAATATATTAATATTTTGAATATATTAGGTTAAATAAGGTATTAAAATTAATTTCAAATTCAAATTAATTTTAAATTAATTTTATTTCATTAAAATTAATTAAAATCTGGAATATCCAGATTTTAGCCTATTTTATTTTCAGAGAAGGTGTGATTTGCAATAACAACGCTCTTAACAAGGATTACCATCATCATCTTCTTCATCTTCATCATCATCATCCTTTTGAAGCCAAAGAATCCAAAAGGAGTAACAGGGCTGACATTTAAGGTCCAGAATTCTGTAGGGATGGTACAGCCCAGGTCATAAAGCAAGGATATTGTACCATTTAATCATATTTTAGGGTGCAATGCATCCAGAAGATAAAGGCCAAAGATTATATATCAAAGAACCACCAGAATCTTTCTGTTCTTGCAGGGAGCATCTTTACTCACATGGCTATAGTCATTGAAATTCCAACCAAGTAATAAACTAAATGCTTGAGTGTGGGATGTTCGGAAGTTTCACTTCTGTGTGTGGTTTGGCTTTGCTCTTAACACACAGGAAAATTGTTAGCATCTGAGAGTTCACTTGTCTGGAAATGGTTAGTTTGCACATTGCCTTCCTTGCCTTCGGGTTTCTCTGGGGGAAAGTGGGAGGGCAGATTTTGTCCAGAGCAGTTTCCCACAGATGAATGTTCTTTGGCCCTGGAAGGCTCACAGTTGCATTACTTCTGCCTAAGAAGAGGAAGGGGGAGTTTTTAGACTATTGTTCATTTGTTCTTCCCATTTATTGAGCACTTACTGTGTGCCAGGGCCTATACTAGTCACTGAGAATAGACAGATGAATTAAAGGAGAGCCTTACTCCACTGAGCTAATAATCAGATCAGAGAGACTAACATAGAATGAAGTAAGTTGGTTACGGTGTGGTTCAATGTTATAGGAAAGTTATGCACAGCAAGCTCTGCAAGCCCAAGGGAGGAAGACATTCAAATTCCATGTGGATGGGGGAGAAAGGGCAGGAGAGTCTTCACCTAGGAGGTAACATTTCAGCTGGGTCCTGAAACATGAGCAGAAGGAGGCAGACATGGTGAGAAGGTTACCTGAGGTGGTATGAAAGCACAGGGCTTGCTTGGGGAGTTGTGGGCCTGTGCATAAAGGGTTGAGGGATGAGACTGGACAGATAGGGGCTGGAAGAGCCGGGAAGAACCTGGATTGGCATCCCTATGGATGTGGGCTTCTTCCAGGAGACTTTTTAGTTGGAGGGTGGCAAGATCCGTCTGTTTTTGAAAGGACTGCCAACAGTGCTGAAGCCTAAATTGGAGGGGAAGGAATACTCAACAACCAGGAGCCAGGTAAGCTGGAAAACCACAACTGTCTGCAATTCCTTCCTCCGCTCTGGAAAATGTCTAGTATGGCCCTTGGACCACCAGGCAAAGGTGGGATTCTTAGAGCGGAATAACCTCCTTAAACAGGTAGCCTATGGGGCGTGTGTCATTGGGATTCGCGGACAAATTACCCTTTGTCTGCTCACGAAAGACTCTCCCTTTGTCCACACTCCAGGGTTAGAAAGAGCCTTGCTCACCAAGTGGGGATGGTTCATTGCATCCCACCATCCAGCCTACTGGGGCCACAGCTGCCTGGCCGGGGCTTGGAGGGCCTGGCCCTCGCCTGGTGCCTGTGTCTTTAGGGCTGGCTGGGAGGCTGGACTGTCTCCACTGATGTGATGCTGGCCTTTATAACCACTGCGAAGTGGCAGGAACCTTCGTGAAACGTGAAGTTTCCGTTGGCTGCCTGCCACTGTTCCCACTGCACACTGACGCTCCACCCGAGGCAGGATGCCCTGCCCTGCGGAGTGGCTGGAAGTGATAAATACATTTGTTTTTGAATTAAAACCTTTCCTGGCATGGGGAGGAAATGCATCTGCAGCTGGCCTGGTCTCACTGCTCCCCAAGCCTCCCCAAGCAGGCTGCCATGCCAGCCTGCTCTCCGCGAGCCTGGCTTTTGCACTGGAGGCCTGGGTAATGATTACATTGGCTTACTGGAGCCTGATACTCCAAGGGCAGGAGCTCTAGGATGAAAGGCCGTCAAAACAGCTTATCAACATCAAAGCTACCCTAATCACACCACTCCAGTTATCAAAGCCCAGCCCAACCCTGCTTCTCATGTCCCTTATTATGGCAATTTGCTCTGTTTATTTCCACCCTGTGAGTGGCAGGAAGTCAGATGGTCCCCAGTACCCCTCAGGAGGCTGGACACTTACCCAGCTGGTGAAGCAACATTTATTTCACTCTTCACCTGCTTAGCAAAGTTGAGCAAGTGGGTGCCTTAAGAGGTTTCTGTGAACTCTAAACCCCAGTTGCAGCCCTGATAGTAGGAGTGCCAATGGCAGGAGCAGGTGTGCCCAGGGAGATGGATGGGGTGGGTAAAACCAGGGCAGGACTTCCCTGGCCGCTCCACGGGGCAGCTGCTGCCTGTGTTGTGAGCACTCTTGTACAACACATCCATGGACAGGTGTTTGCTAAGCAACCTACATGTGCCAAGTAATGTGTCCATTTTGTGAGCGAGAAACTATACTTTTCATTTAAGCTGCATTGTATGGGAATAATGAGGAAATTGTTTGACTAGCCAATTCTCTTTGGTTGATACCTACTGGCTAATTTATGGGGAGACAGAAATTATGATATTAACAATCATTTGCTCTTTATTGTCCCAGCCTGGTAAGATATGTTATCCTCTGATAGAAAACACAACCCAAAAGTTTACCCTTAGTTGTCTGTTTAGGTATCACTTAAAGAGGGCCTGAGAACCATGAATTTGCTGAATTAACAAACAGTATAATATTGCAGTTAAGATAGTTCAGTCTGGAGATGCACCAACTGGGTTCAGATCCTCCCAAAGCTGGGTGACTTTGGGCAAGTTACTCCACTTTCTCGAAGCTCGGTTTCTGCATCTGTAAAAGGGAGACACAAATATGACCAACCTCATTAGGTCATTGTGAGGATTAAAAGAAAGCCCAGGAAAAGGTACTGAATGACTATTCAGTAATATTGTTAAGTGCCTACTCTGTGCTAGGAGTAGTAGAGGAGAATATAGTCTCTATCTGCAGGTGTTCCAAGTCTAATGCGAAAAACTGATATTGACACAGGATGCGAAGCCTGGAAATACAGGCAAGTACAAAATCCCTTCTAACTTGAGTATCCAACTTCATGGAGAAATTGAGGAGGGATTTACAGAGGAGGCAACCTTTAGCTAAACATTGAAGGGTGCTTAGGAGTTCACTAGGTGGAAAAAAATCTGAAAGAACCTTCTGGACAGTGACAACAGCTTTTACAAAGGCAAAGATGCAGGAAAGAGCATGATCCAATCTGGAAACTGTAGGAACTGATAGAAGAAAAAAATTTTAAGGATAAAATTGTGATTTTCATAGAATTAGAAATTGTGTATCAAATATTTTATTTAACTCAATTCATGAGAAAACAAGTAAGATGTTAGAAATAATTCAAAGAAAAATCCAAAGAATGCTCATATATAGGTGATCAGAAATGCTGAAAAGAATTTAAAAATAGATGCAAAACTGGTCCATATCTACGGGGCAATAATTTACTGCATCATGAGGGATGCATTTACACATTTAAGGCCAAAAATCATTTGCATCACTTTCACTAATTTATAACTTCTAGTAATAAAATATAAAATGGCATAGAACAAGGGAAATTGAAGACGGCCTAGGAGGGAGCATTGGACCGGACACCCAGGAATCTTTTCAATTTCACACTTCAAAGTCTTCCATGATTTTTCCTGACAGAGTGGGTTCTTTATATTGGAGAATCAGAGGGCAGGGTGGGGAGGGGATGAGAGGGAGTTGAGGCCTGAACTATGGGCAGGGACCAAATCACAAGGAGCCTCCCTGGCCATGCTGGGGGGTCTGAGTTTCATTCTGCAGCCCACAGCGTGAAGGATGGATGCGGTGGTGCTGAGGCTGGAAGACTGGGCCCAGTGGAGAAGTGAGGAGGTCCTGAACCAAGGTGGCAAGAATGGAGATGGAGGCATGGGGTTGAACTGGCTGTGAAGCAAAGGGGACGTCCGGGGTGTCTTAGGTTTCAGGAGGAGAGGTACATGACCAGGTCATCTGAGGGGGCTCTAAGGAAGAGCTTTTCTTTATGTGCACCCCAAGGGTGATGTTTCCTTGGGAGGCCTTCATTGCATTTGTTGGAAATTTGGACCTTCAACTCTGCCCAGACTTCTCAATTAAAGAGAAGGAATTTTCTTATAGGTGGCTTTCCTGGAAAAGAACGTACATCTTGATTTTCTCTCTTGTTTTATCTAAATACTCTGATTTCCAACATATATCAGCTTTTATCCTAAATCCATTTGTATCTCTTGATTCAAATAAAGAGATTGGAATGTTTCCTCTAATTGCCCCTGTAAATACACACACACACACACACACACACACACACACACACGCACGCACGCACACCTACCCTATGCATTCTCTTCCCTTCTCTGTGACTTCCCCAAGTGATATCAGCTGGCTCCCTTGTCCTCTGTCCTGATTGGGTTCGGTGCCTGGAGAGTGGGATGGGAGAGAGATCAGAGTCGCGTTTATTTCACCAGCCTCTGCCTGCTTTGGTGTGGTGCTGGCACAGCTGTGGCGGTCTCTGAAGACAGCTGTTGCTGGGCTTCAGGGCTCAAGTAGGCTCCACAACACCTTCTTTTCCATCTCCTCTCAGGCTTAGGGGTATGTTATGGGTTGAATTATGTCCCACCCAAATTCATATGTTGAAGTCCTAACCCCCAGTACCTCAGAATGTGATCTTATCTGGAAACAGGGTTGTTGCAGATGTAGTTAGTTAAGATGAGGTCATTCTGGAGCAGCGTGTGCCCTAGTCTTCCCTTATGAGAAATGTTATGTTCCTGGTCTTTATATGCTTATCTGAGTTGTTTTGTATTGGAATTGTTGTTTATGTAAGCTTGGGAGTATTATTATAAATAACAGTTTGCATTTTTTTCTTAGCCTACAACTACTGTAAATGGCAGCAGTCCAGAGCAAGAGGTGGTAGTAGAAAACACACATACAACCCTACCGTGGCTTACCATGGTGGTGAAACTCTTGCACGTTAATGCCTACAGTCTGGGTGACTTCCTGGGCAAGCTAGGCCCTCGTGCTTCCATCTCCATATTGGGACCACATCCGTGGAGGGGCCTTCACCTTAAGCTCCAGGAAAAGCAATATTAGATCTAACTAGACACACTTGTCTGTGTCCAGCCTTAGTGTATTAGAAGGGCTTGTTGTATGCTGTGGAGTGTTGCATTCCAACGGCCCCTGCAAGTTGAAAACACAAGTATCTCTTTATCCCACAGCCCTTTTCTCTCTCCTTCACACTAGTGTCTGAACAAAGGTTAGACTGTATTCTTTGGCTGGGTTTCCAGATTTCTCTTCTGACCAGTAGAGAATGAAAAGATCTCTTCTTAGCTTAGTAGTCTCATTTATTTTCTCCACTCAGGAAAAGACACATCACCAGTTAATATCAGAGGTGATAAAGTGACACTTGGGCAAGGTCATACAAATGGCAGATGTCCGCACTCTTATTTTCTGAGTTGAAATGCTACCATCTGTTCTTTTTTTTTTTTTTTTTTTTTGAGATGGAGTCTCGCTCAGTCACCCAGGCTGGAGTGCAGTGGCGCGATCTCAGCTCACTGCAAGCTCCGCCTCCTAGGTTCATGCCATTCTCCTGCCTCAGCCTCCCAAGTAGTTGGGACTACAGGTGCCCGCCGCCATGTCTGGCTAATTTTTTTGCATTTTTAGTAGAGACGGGGTTTCACTGTGTTAGCCAGGATGGTCTTGATCTCCTGACCTCGTGATCCGCCCGCCTCGGCCTCCCAAAGTGCTGGGATTACAAGCATGAACTACCGCGCCTGGCCCCATCTATTCTTTTAAATGTGTGTGGCACTTCGTATTTAAAAGCCTGTTCAACATATCCCGTTCCAGAACTTTCTGTCTACAGAATGTTGTGCCAAACAGGTGGGTCTGTGGTGGCTGGAGAATCCTCACAGCAGTACAATAAAGTTTACAATAGAAATTTCTTCCATATTGGGACTTAAGCCAGCTTTTCCAGTAGTTTTCAAAATAGTTCTATTCATAAAAACTCTCTTGCCTATCAGAGTAGCATTGATCCTGTCCCTGTTTACCAGGTAGCTTTTCCGTGGCCAAGGCATTCCCTGATATATTAATATAAATATTACAATAACCAGGCAAATACTTTTTATTTTTACTTTTTATTTATGGCAGATGATTCTGGCTTTCCATTTTGAAGAGTATAATAATACTCCATTTATTTATGGATATTTATTTTTGATAACTAATAAATTTTTAAAAATAATAAATATATATTTATTTATTTTTGAGACAGGATCTCACTGTGTCATCCATGCTGGACTACAGTGGCATAGTCCTAGCTCAGTGCAATCTTGAAGCCCTGGGCTCAAGCAGTCCTCCAGTCTCAGTCTCCCAGAAACTGGGGCTCCAAGTATGTGTCATCATGTCCAGCTAATTTTTAAATTATTTTTTGTAGAGATGGGGGTCTCACCACGTTGCCCTGGCTGGTCTTGAATTCCTGAACTCAAGTGACCCTCCTACCTCAGCCTCCCAAAATGCTGGGATTACAGGCATGTGCCACCATGCCTGACCACAAAACTCTTTTATAGTGTGTGCCTGTGTGTGTGTGTGTGTGTGAAAGTCTTACTCTGTCACCCAGGCTGGAGTGTAGTGGTACAATCATGGCTCACTGCAGCCTCGAACTCCTGGGCTCAAGTGATCCTCCTGCCTCAGCCTCCTGAGTAGCTGGGACCACAGGTGCATGCCACCATGCTGGACTAATTTTTTAACTTTTTGTAGAGATGGAGTTTCACCATGTTGCCCAGGCTGGTCTTGAACTCCTGGCCTCAAGCAATCCTCCTGCCTCAGCCGCCCAAAGATCTAAGATAACTGGCATGACTCACTGCACCTGACGCTAAAACTCCTTTTAAAAGGCAGCGGTGCTATGTCCATTTGACATTTTGAAGATGGAATGACCAAAGTGTAGAAAACCCTGGTCTTTGAAAATGAAAGTGATCTTTGCTCAGCAGAGAGGTCCAATCCCTCACAAACAAAAATTTCAGTGCAATCCAAACAAAAGACGAATAGAAAGAAAAGTCAAAGGTGTTCCCCTTTGCCCAGCCCTAACAGATCCTGTGTCCTGAGCACGTGCCTCAGTTCCCATGGCTGTGGCTCAGCCACACTGGCCAAACCCAGCACCGTCGGGGATCCCTTCCCAGGCCCCATTTGCATGCCTGGGGAGAGACTGGCTTGTTCTGTGAAGACACTGTCTGCTCAGGAGCTGAGGCTGTGCCCCTCTTCTGGTGGCTCCTGGATTTACCTTAGCCCATCCTCGTGTGCGCCGGGGTGGAGGCAGCAGCAGGCCGCACCAGGCTCTTGCACCTTCTTCACGTATTTACACAGTGGATTCATTCCTTATGGCTGCCGTAACAAATCACCACAAACTTGGTGGCTTAAAAACAACTGATGTTTCTTCTCTCGCGGTTCTGGCGGCCAGATGTCTGAAATCAAGGTATTGGCAGGGTTTGTTCCTTCTGGAGGCTCTGAGGGAGAAAGCACCCCAGGCCTCCCTCCCAGATTCCGGTGTTTGCTGGCACCCCTTGGCCTTCCCCGGCTTGTAGATGCATCACTCTGATCTCTGCTTCTGCCTTCACACAGCCTTCTCCTCCACATGTCTCTACAAATTTCCCTCTTACGAGAATACCAGCCACTGGACTAGGACCCACGCTAATCCAGTGTGATCTCAAATTCACCTGATCACATGTGAAAGACCCCACTTCCAGACAAGGCCATAGTCACAGCTACCAGGGGTTAGGCTGTCAACATAACTTGCAGCGGCGGACGGGACGGGGGAGACAGTTACACCCAGTACACACATCAGAACATTTCTAAAGAGCCACAGCATTTTAGAATTGAAGAATAATTTCAAACGTGTCCAAGAGTCAAATCCTGTCTCCCCACCCTCCTGGGTTAGGTGCTGATTACATTCAATCTGTTTCCTTACCAGCAGGGTGAGGAGGACAGTAGTGCCTGCCCTGTGAGTTTATGTGAGGATTAGCTGGGGTGATACACATGAAACAGTGCCTGGCACAGAACAAGCCGCAATGAATGTTACATCATCTTCTAACAGCCTCCAGATATGTGCAGTGAGCCTCACAGAAACCAGTCAGTGCTCCATAGGATCCTTGACAAGAAAAAAATGACTTTCATGCTGGTCTGGAAAACAGAAGTAAGCTTTTGGGATCAAGAATAAGTGCCAGTTGGGATCAGGCACAGTGGCTCATGCCTGTAATCCCAGCACTTTGGGAGGCTGAGGCAGGCAGATCACGAGGTCAGGAGATCGAGACTATCCTGGCTAACACAGTGAAACCCTGTCTCTACTAAAAATACAAAAAAAATTAGCTGGGCATGGTGGTAGGCGCCTGTAGTCCCAGCTAGTACAAAAGAGGCTGCTGGCTGCCCACCCAGTTTGTACTTTCCTTGTTAACAGGACCCCTGAGTAGTCCAAGATGCCTTTGCTAGCAGGGCTGGCTAGTGACATCCAAGCGGTAGGGATGTGGGCTTCCAAGACCACTCTTTAAAGGAAGCCTATTCATCTGACAGGGTCCTTTTGCAACCAACCTACCACCACCATCCGGGTGTGTGTGTGTGTGTGTGTGAGCTTTCATCTAAACACAGGGCAGGTTGGTTAATCTTTGAAGTCCCTAGTTAGGAGCCTATCTTCCAGGGCATGGTGAGTACCTTTGCAGGGCTCTGCTTGGAGTCCACTCTCCAAACATGGCTGAAGACCACCACTTGAATCTTTACTTGGTCTGTTAATTAGCATAAGAGATTTTCGTGGACAAAATGTGGGTTGGCTACAGGTACTGTAAAGGGAAAGGCACCTCTCCCCTTGCATTAATGTGGTATTAGAGTGAGCTGGCCAGCTTAACCCCCTTTGCAGCGGTGGTGCGGATGAGGCCTTAGTTGTGTTCTGTGCCCTGACAGATAGCAGAGGATTCAGTCACTAATGCAACTGGAATTTGAACTGATTCTGCTGCTGGAGCTTATACATTTTTGCGCCTGCTTATTCATAAATATTGGTATGTGTGGCAGAATTCCGAATGAAATCTGCCTTCATTTTCACATACCTCCTCACAGGGAGGTCATTGGGGAGGGGAACTGTGGCTTTTATAGACTTCTAGCTATTGAAGATGGCCATTATCTGCCGAAAATGAACCTGACAGATGTGAATAGCCAAATTGACTTAGGTCAGTTGTCAGCAGCCTGGTCGCCATGTTTGGATAGGCAACTGTCCCACAGTTGTGATTACTTAGAGCAGAAGGGGATATTGGCCTAAGCAGTGGCAACGGGTTCTTTCTCCTGCCAGTTTGGAATTTAGGCGGAGAAACAGGAGTCTCAGGTGCTACTTACTGCTGAAGTGGAGGGAATGTAAGCCCAGGAGTGGTGAGGAGGCCATGTGGATGGCCAGGGAAGAAAGATGGTCTGCAGAGAGAAAAAGAGGGGGCGCACATGCAGGCAGGGATAGAAACCACGGGGCCCCACCAAGAGGGAGGGTGTGAGGGGCGGGAGTGAGGCTGCAGGGAGCTCCCGTGGCTCCTGCTGGCTTTCTGGTTCTAGGTTTTCAGCTCCTTGGGATCATCTGACTGGTCTTCCTGCCCTGAGGTTCTAGGATACACTCCTGTATCCCTACAATAAATGACTCCCTATTATTGATTAAGTCAGGTGTGCCCATCTGGACTCATTCAGGTGACCCTAATGAAGGTAGCATTAAGATCAGAGAGCAGAGGTCACTTGGGGCCAGTTTTGTCAGGTTTAAAGAAGTAAAGACACTGAAGGTACACAAAATAGTATCCAAGGCAGAAAATGTACATGCTTCGTGAAAGAATAAATTAGTGGAAATATTTTTACTAAAGAGAGTGGTTTTGATTATGTATTATGTTAGAGTACATAGTTAAATCATCTACTATGTAAAGTCCCAGCTTTCTTTTCATTTGATGTAATTAGCTATTAGGTTTATGTTAAGCCTTATGGCTATTTTGTGGTGGTTATTGTTGTTTTTAAATCCACCAGCATTTAAAGAAAAGAAAAAGCTGGGCTATAATGGAGAGAACACAAAAGATTAGGGGGTGTTGAGAACACCAGATTCCTACTAAACACCTATTCTGGGCAGCCTGGTATAGTGGAAAGCAGTAATTCTGAGCTGAGAGGCCCATGTCAAGTTTTGGTTTAGCCTCTTCCTCAGAGTCCCCAGGCAAATAATTTCATCTTGTTTGGGCTTTTCTAGATTATCTGTAAAACAAAGGGGCTGGAGTAGCTATACTTTAAGATCTCCTATAGCTCCTAAGGGCTATGATGTAGGATGTGCTGGGCATCGTGCCAACAGAAAAGTAGGGACAATCCCAGGCCCTCATAGAGGTTAATGTTCAGCAGGTGAAGTACGCATACAACCTTATTTAGTTTACAAAGAGGCAATACACTACGGGAAAATATTTCACTTCCCCCGATGATTGTTGACTTAAAATACAAACTTAAATACCTTTGACGCTGGATGCTGAGAGATTGATCATCTAAGTAAAGAAAGATCATCTAAAATAAATGTAAGGCAAGGGCCCAAGAATGCCTCCTCTTCACAGTTAGGGACCTTAGTTTTCCTTCTTTCTGTATTCCTAAAAATAAATAACATAAATAACCAGATAGAACTCTTTTGCTTCTCCCCACCCCAAATCACCACATTTAACTCTTCAAATGGGAGAATCAACCATTTAATGGAAAATCTGAATTTCGCCTGGAGGATGAAACATAATAAGTGGAGAATTAAATCACAAGGCACTGAACAAGTATCCCCTGCCCCCTTAGAGAGGCTAAGCCCCTTTTTTGTAGAATTCATTTGAAAAATGGGGTACTATGTGCCTACGCCACTTGCTTATTATTATGAACATTATCTATAACACAATAGGCAATTTAATTCTGTTAATGATAATTTAACAATTTACCAAAAAAAAAAAAAATTAATACACAGAAGCCCTCCTTTATCCCCAATTTTTACATGAAGAAATGAGGCCCAGGGAGGTGAATCAGTTAACCTAAGGCCACATTTGGTGCCTGGCAGATCCAAGGTTAGAGCCATCCACCTGTATAAGCCCAGAAAATCCAGTGGACTCTATGGACTACAGGCAAGCAGATTTCTGCAGAGCACGTGTGAAATCTGCATAGTGGGACAAAGCTTTTGATTAAACATGGCAGACCTAAGCTTCTGCCTTCCCAAACCCCAACTAAAAATTGTAGTAGAGGAATAAAAAGATACCAGTGCACAAAACCAGATACACTGGAAGAGAGCTACACGGATTTTGAATTGGCTCCATGGTGTAGACAGATGGAAAGCAGGTGGAGGGGTGGTGATTGGTTTAGTCTTCAGAGGACATTCCAAGGAGGAGTGTGCCGTACCCACCCCTTTTCCTCCCAGCAGAACCCCAGAAAGGTTGAGGTTCTGGGGCACCAGATGCTGCAGGAGGCAGGAAGGAGTTGGGTAACTGAATGCAGGGGGCTGCTTAGAAGTCTGGAATTAGATCCCTAAGTGTTCTCCCCAGCTGGGCAACCACACAATTCCTCTCCCTCCCCTTCCTCTGCCACCTGCTTGCATAAGGCTGGAAGTTTTTCTCTAGAGATGTGGAACCAAAAAGGCTGTGAACATAGCCCCATTAGCACAGAGGAGGGCAGGAGTGAGGTTTGGAGCTGGTACTGGGGGAAAGTGAAAGTCCGCACTGACAATGATTGAATGGAGGTGATGACACCAGCCAGCCCCTGACTCTTTGGCAGCCAGGGAGGCATCCTCTCCAGCCAGAGAGCAGGGATTCTGTCTGCTCTGGGGGAACCGAGCTGCAGAGACACCGACCAAAGTCCATTTGGGGCCCTACTCTGAAAAGGCTGTCTCAGTATTAGGTTTCTGTCAGTGAAATTCACCAGCTGACAAGCCTGCCCATGTGTCTCAAAGCAAATCCATGAATCAGAGTTTTGGATCTTTGTCTTCCATATGAATAGGCCTGTGAGGGCCACCTGATTCTGGAGGAAAGGCTTCAACATAAAAGATCAAAATCATTCAACTGGGAAAAAATACTTAGGAGGAACAAACAATGAAAGGGAACAGAATTAACCTTTATAAACATGCAAAAACTTCTTTGATATTGGTGGGGAGATAAGAGAGGGTGCTGTACCCGTGAATCCAGAACAGGATGCTTTAATTCAGAAATCATCAAAGAACAAGAGAGAAAGGTCTTAAAAGCCCTAAAAAAAAAAAAAGGAAAACTCCCCCAGAAAAATGAACAAATGAACAAAAAACAGGACAACAGGGAAGAAATGATAAGAAAATGAAAGGATTTGTTCTGGAGGGCTAACATTCACCCTAAGAGGAATTCCAGAAAGACAGAAGAAAGAAAATGAAAGTGAATGGGCAAAGAAATATTACCAGAATATTTCCTGTGAATTTGAAAAGACCCACGCCAGCTTATACCACTTTGAAATTTCAGAAACCATGAATGAAGAGAAGACCCTAAACATTTCCTAGAGGGATGAAACAGTTTCTGTTTAGAGGAACAGAAAGTAGAAGGGCACAGGATTTCTCAGCAGCAACCCTGCACACCAGAAGACAAAGGAAGTAAAATTATAGTGCGCTCCTGTCCTCAGCATTGAGCAATTATCTAATAATGGAAACAGAGTACAGAGTTAAGCAAAAATTATAATTTATCTATATCGAGAGAATAGAGGGAGGCAAAATATGCAAGAAAGTGTAAGAAAGAGTCTCCTAGCCTAATGGGAAGCTTATTGATATCCCTACTGGATAAATCAACAGCAGCACCAGCATTTTATTTAGAAATTTCAAGGAGAATATAAGAAACAGCTGAAAGGGGACAGGTCAGGGGAGGAAAGCAGGAGACTGGCTTTGTCTTTTCTGTGATAAGACTTGGATTATTGGACTTTCTAAGCCACTTGCATGGACTACATGATAAGATCCCTGTAAGGACTTTAAAGAAAAGATTCCTTTCTTTAATTCCCTGATCTGGTTGCTTCGACTTCTTGGAGGACGCAGACTGACCCTCGCTATCTTACAACCTCTTCATTAATAGGGTATCTGGGTTCCCCTCGCTTGGGCGTATGGGACTTGTCTCGTGGAACAATGAGAAAAATAAGACTCCATTGGAGCTTTATGCCTGCACTCACACGGGCAGATAAAATACATGAACTTTGTTCATTGTTCTCATGGGGATATTTACACAGAGTTCTTTTCCCTCTTGCTGTTTATCTTTTGGCCGGGGTTCTAAGCGGAATGGACTCAGGTGGTGAGTAATGGCTGAATCTCATTGTTCCCCTCCCTTGGTGACACACCCTGAGCCTGTAACCCAGCAGCAGCTTTTGTGCCATGTCTACTGTCCAGTGGATTAAAGCTAGTCTTGCCTTTGGTGTCCTACTGGTTGTAAGGATTTTTTTTCTTTTTTTCTCTTTCCTTCTTTCTTTTCTTTTCTTTCTTTCTTTCTTTCTTTTTTTTTTTTTTTTTTGACAGAGTCTCATTCTGTTGCTCAGGCTGGAGTGCAGTGGTGCAAACTCGGCTCACTGCAACCTCCACCTCCTGGGTTCAAGCGATTCTCGTGCCTCAGCCTCCTCAGTAGCTGGGATTACAGGCACACGCCACCACGTCCGGCTAATTTTTGTGTTTTTAGTAGAGACAGGGTTGTACCATGTTGGTCAGGCTGATCTCGAACTCCTGACCAAGTGATCCACCCACCTCTGCCTCCCAAAGTGCTGGGATTACAGGCATGAGCCACTGCACCTGGCTGATTTTTTTTTTCTTGACATTAACGTGAACGTGGGTTTGTAAAAATCAATGTGGGACAAATATATTATGAAGAGTGAAAGCTTAGGAGTTAAATGTAATGGAAATAAATCCTTGTAAAAGTTGGAGTGAATGAGTGGGGGAAGCTAGATTAGGCAATGAACTATTGTGGTTCTCTACTGCTGTTTTGTTTTGGTTCGTGTTTTGGATTCTAAACTATGAGAATCTTCCAATTTAGATTTTAATAGACCTCTTAGAAGTGCTATAGCTCAGGGAAAAGAAGGAATTAAAATATATGCTGCCTGTTCTCTCTCTTTGGAGATAGAATCTCCAAACCTACAAGCGGGGTCTCCTTCCTGTAAATCACAAATTCCTGGAATGCCTCATAAAAGGGTCATCTTCCTCGGTCCTTTTATCTGGTGGGAGCCGTGTGCACCACTGAAGGGAGGAAAGGACGATGCTGCCAACAGTGATCAGTGACCTTCGGGAGAAGCAGAGGCCACGGACCTCCCAGCAAAGGAGTGGCCCTCTGCCAGGACACAGGGCTCCCTGCCTTCTGCCTCGGCTTCCTTCTCCTCCCCTTGGTGCTTCCTTTCTTTTCCCATTAGGGCTTGAAGTCCATTTTCACCTGATCAAGGGAGGAAGGAGCCCTCACAGGCTGCACCTCCCAGGAACGGCCTGGGCTCCACTCCATGAGCTCCCTCCCTTTCCCTCCTCTGCCATCTTCTCCTCCTCCTCCTGCTCCTCCTCCTCCTCCTCCTCCTCCTCTTTCTCCTCCTCCTTTTCTCTCCCCCTCCCTCCCCCTCCTCCTCCTCCCTCTCCCTGTTTTTTATAAGATCTAATAAATACATTTTTCAGTTAACTGCTGAATCCTTTAAGGAAAATAGATGTGTACCTCTATAGTTTTGTTGAGACTGGGGGAGATGGGGAATTTATATTTCCTCAACATGTTTTATTTACAATCCTCCTGGTGCTTGAGAAGAAAAACACACGA
Source organism: Piliocolobus tephrosceles (assembly GCF_002776525.5). Lineage (NCBI taxonomy): Eukaryota > Metazoa > Chordata > Mammalia > Primates > Cercopithecidae > Piliocolobus > Piliocolobus tephrosceles. Next base: position 58,268,275 of record NC_045444.1, read on the forward strand.
AGACTGCCCTTGGATAAGATCCTTGCTGAGTTTAATCAAGTGCACTCCAGTCTAGCTCAGTCTCAAACCAGAGTGTGTGGGAGCAGAACTTGCGTTGAAAGCCACGTTTGATTAAAAACACTCATTAACATTTGAAAAGCAAATCCATGTCTCCACTGGGCTTCTACATGTCCGATTTCAAGAAGCTTATCCAGGCCCTGACTTTCTCTTCCAGAAGACCCCTCTCATGACTGTTTCTGCATCTGCCAACAAAATTAATTGCCCTCATCTCTTGTACACTGACAGTTTAGAAGATTCTAGAAAATGTTCGTATTTTTGTGGTGTTTACCACAAACAAAAGGCCAATGCTTTCAGCAGCTGCCCAGCCAGAGGGGCTTTGGAGTAATTTTCAACAAATCCAACTTGAATTATAGTTGCCCAATAATTCTCTCTCTGGGGCTGCCCAGTCTTCTTATCAGTAACCTCAGCTTCTGAGGCTAAGTAGGGTATTTTACTAGTCAAAGTAAGTTTGCTTCCTTAAGAAAAAAGGAAAAACAATGCACCACTTTCTTACCTGATGGGAAAGTAAATCTTAAGTTCGCAGTTTGGGGAAAATGTGGTATTTACATCTTGCAGAGTTTTATGTTGCATTTACAATATTGCTTACAGAATGCAAAAATTTTCTTGTTTCTTACTTAATGTAAAGAAACCAAGGACAAGAGAAGTTCCATCCCATTCAGTTCATACAATAGTATTTCTTAAATATAACTGGCATCAAGATTACCTGGGATGCCCAGGCATCCTGATTCCATAGGACCCCATTTGGAGAAACACTGACCCTTATAAGTGTCACAAAATTGGAAACGGCCTTGAAGCTCCTGAGTCCCACCCTTCATTCTACAGAGGGAAGACTAGTCCAGAAACCTGAAGAGGTTCTCCCAGGCTCCTATAGCCCACATAGCTCCTGCTGCTCACCAGAGGTAGAATCAGGCCCAGATTTTGGTCCTGGGCCCTCTAGGTGTCCTGCCCTGCCCAGCAGCCCTGGCTGTTCTGTAACCTCATTTATTTCCTGCTTTCTTCCTCTCGCCCCTGCACCCCAGTTGCTTCTTCCTCCCTGGTCCCTGTTCTTAGTCTAACCAGAACCCTTAACTTGGGTCTTTCCTTTTCTCTGATCTCATCCTACTCCTGGCCCTGCCCATCTTACCATCCTTCCTTATGTTCTACAAAGTTGCATGACATTGAAGTGATGAGAGCCCTCTTTCTTCTACCTGGTGAACTCCTACTCATTCTCAAGACTGAACTCAACTTTTATTTTCTTTACTTTTTTTGAGACACTGTCAAACTCAATTAATTTGTCCCTTCTCCTAAAATTTTGTATGAAAATGGTATTTATATAGACAGCACTATATTTAATTAATTTTTGTTTGGCTTCTAGTGGCTTCTCCACTAGAGCATGAGCTCTTTGAAGGCAGGCACCCTGCCCTAATAGATCACTCTATCATTGTATTCTTCCATGACTAGCTATTCTGGTTAAGTATTATTGTGGGGGGAAAAACATTCAAAACTTAGTGTCCTAAAACAAAAAATATTATTTAATTGGTACATGAATCTACAACGTGGGCAGGGCTCAGCAGGGATGGCTCATCTGTGCTCCATGCGGCATCAGCTGGGGCAGCTCCAGTAGGGCTGAAGTATCTCCTTTCAAAATGTCTTACCCACCTGGGTAGCAGGTTTTTGCAAGTTGTCAGTTTCTCTCTATATGGGTTTCTTCATAGGGCAGCTTGGGCTACCTCACACAATGGTGACTGGGTTCTAAAAGTAAGAATCCCTGGAGAAAAGGCCAAATGTCTCAAACTTTTGCAGCACCAGAAAGAGCAGTGGCTCCTGAGGGATTCTAGACTAGATTTCTTGAATTTTCTCTTTTAGATAGTTATCTATAATTTTCTCAATTGTTTTGGATACAGGAAAGTTTTCATATAATTGGGAAAGAAATGGATTCGGAGAATCCCAAGATACATCATTCCCTTCTTATTCCAAGACACCGGTGTATAGACCCTAGGGATGAAAGGAAGACTTACTTTTAACAGTATTCCCTTTTGTACACTTTGGGTTTAGCACCATGTACAAGTATCTATTTTTTAAGTGTTTAAATTATAAAATGAAATTTAAATAAAAATTGTACATAATGGGCGTGATGGCTGCAAATTTCAAATGATTCAGAAAGAATAGTAAATGTGTATGAAGATTATGTACCTATGGATACATATACACATACACAGAGAAAGAGAATGAGGCTGGCTGCAGTGGCTCATGACTGTAATCCCAACACTTTGGAAGGCTGAAGCAGATGGATTGCTTGAGCTCAGGAGTTGGAGAACAGCCTGGACAACATGGTGAAATGCCATCTTTACAAAAAGTATGAAAAATTAGCCAAGTGTGGTGGCACATACCTGTAGTCTCAGCTATTCGGGGGGCTGAGGGCAGGAGGATCACTTGAGCCCAGGAGGTGTAGGCTGCATTGAACCGAGACGGCACTACTGCACTCCAGCCTGGGTGACAAAGTGAGACACTGTCTCAAAAAAAAAAGAAAAAGAAAAAGAAAAAGAAATGGGAAAGCAAGTGGGCAAAATGTTAATGATAGGTGAATCTGGGAAAGGGTGCACATGTGTACTTAGTGCTATTATTCTTTGTGCTTGCAAGTTTTCTGTAAGTTTGACATTTTCCAATAAAAGTTTTCAAAAATCACGATAAAATGAAAGTGGGCCACAGCTGCTGGGCTACCAGCATGATGGCTTGTTTTTGGGAGGGAAGAGTGTTCTGAGCCATTCTCTTTGTTACTTGCTTGATACAAATTTAGGTTTTCATTCACGGACCCTTTTAAAATCATTTCCTGGAGCAAATTCTTTGATGAATTTAACAATAACAATAATTAGAGAGAAAATCATGGTTAATGCAATAATTATCTCAAAATTGGCAGCATCAAGTTTAGCAGATGACATCATAAACAGTTCTATTAACTTTGAATGTGTTGAACTTTGTCTCCTTAGTATTTAAATGGCAAATTCCATAAGAGAGGAAAGGAAACTCACATTTACTTAGCATTTCCTAAGACAGGCACTGTGCAAAGGGTTCTAAGTAGATTATCTCATTTACTGCTCTCAAAACCCTATCAGACAGATGTTACCATTCCCAATTTTACAATTCAGGAAATGGAGACTCATGCAGTGGTTGACTCAATGCTAATGCTCTTGGCTGCAAGTAAGAAACTTCCATTTGACTAACTCAAACAGCAAGGGCAATCATTATCTTACATGACACAAGTCTGGGAGCAAGAAGAAACGATTGAGTACATGCCAGGGATTCTGCTCGCCCCAGCAATATGAAGATGAATAAGACCTAGCTCCTGCTCATGGGGAACTCACATAGGGATAGAAAGGTAGGCAGATCCACAGTCTGTGGATTTGTTCATAGTTTGCCATTAGCTGGTAGTCTATCTTTATTTTAATAGGCACATGTGATTCTTATTAAATGAACACATGGCTTACAGACAGCTATTAAATAAGTTATTGCTTTTTAAGAGAAATATTTATTTGTGCTTCAAACCAATGATGTATTTCCTCATCAAGATTAATAATATTTCTGTATATCTACATATGACTTTATTGGCTTGCATTTTGTATAATCTTACATCATCTTGCTTTTTTGGCCTTCTTTGTAAGTAGGGCAATTTTCTGCTCATAAGAATCATGTTCGTGTTAGATCAAAAACAGTTTGAGTCATTTTAACACTTTTATTATGAAAAATATTTTTAAAATAAGTATTTCATCTATTTTATCATGGATAATTCTTTCCTTTGCACAAAAACTATTATTAGTCTCATGAAAAATAGATGTATTTAGAACTAGACCCATGATACATCACTGACATTCTTCAAAAGTTCACATCTGATATCCCGTTCAAATTCTTGATTTTTTTTTCTCATAGTTTTCTACAATCCTCTCTTTATTAGACTCCAGCTTTTGTTGTTTTCTACTTTTTCTTAAATTTGTGTTGTAGAAAGCACATTGGATTAGCAACCAGGAGACTTTAATACTAGTTTTAGTTTAGTACAATTTGTTCTGCACTTTGGCCTCAGCTTAATAAAACAAGATGTTTGACCTGGATCAGAGATGAAAAAAAAAATTTTTTTCCTCTCTCCAGCTCTAACTCTGATTGGTAGTAACTGCCTGAATGACTTGTTTGCATTTCCAGAATAAACCCTATTTGGTCATAATGCATTGTCCTTCTTATATGTTATTGGATTCAATTTGCTAAAATTTTGTTCAGAATTCTTGAGTCTTATTTATGAAGAATATGGGTCTGTAGTTTTCTTGCAATGTGTTTTTCTGGATTTTGTTATCTTACTACTTCTGTCCTCATGGAGTATTGGAAAGTATTCCCTCCTCTTTACTTTTCTGGGAGAGTTTGTGTAGAATTGGTATTGTTTCTTTCTTAAATGTTTGGTAAAATCCCCAAGTGCAGGAATTTGAGTCTGGAGCTTTCTTTGTGGGAAGATTTTAAACTAGAAATTCAATTTATTTAACAGGGCTATTTAGGTTATCTGTTTCTTCTTAAGTAAGCTTTTTTAAGTGGGAGTAGGGTGGTATTTGGTCTACGGTTAATTTCACCCAGTGCCAAGTGAAGGCCCTTTTGAGTAGTCTACCTGATACCCTGTGAGTTATGAGGTCTGGCTGGTGAGAACAGGCATTGTTCCCAGCCCTAGGTGAGCTCCCTGTACTCCTTATTTCTTAATTTTTTTCAGGTAATTCTTTCCTACTCTCAGGCAGTTTCTTCTCATGTATATCAAACAAACAGTCAACTGAATATTTAGGGGGATCCTCTGCAGATTTCCAGAGTCCTCTCTCTGCAGCTCTCTCCTCTCTGGTATTCCACCCTGTGAGCTCTAGCTACCTCGGCCTCCCCAGTTTCCTCTACTCAGAGAGACAGCTGACTCCATCTGGATTTCCCCTCCTTGCACTGTGGCCTGGAAACTCTCTCAATGCAGTAAGTTGGGACAGTCTTAGGGCTCACCTCATCTGTTATCCCATCTTTCAGGGATCACTGCCCTACACTGCCTGATGTCCAGTGTTTTGAGAACTATTGTTTCATATATTTTGTCTGATATTTTAGTTGTTTGAAGTAGAATAAATTCAGTTTCTGATCCTCATCGTGATCTATAATGGACATCTCCAGATTGGATAATTTTTACAAGTCCATTTAAAATTGTGATTCCAAACCTCCAAAATCAACTTCTTTGGGTGATTTTTAGATAGACTTTGGTTACTTAAATTATGTTTTTAATTTTGGGTTTGACAGGTTTTTCATTCTAATATCTGCTGTCCTACAGATAGGTTTTGGCATTCTGCTTTCTTCAGAAAAATCCAAAGCACTTCCACCTGTCTCTGTGTGCCCCTGCCATGGAGGAGGGCAGACATCCACCATGTTCCACAGGTGACCCTTCTGAGATGAGAGGAGTACGCGATTTGTTCAAGGTAGAATATTTCAGTAGTAACAGAATTCTAGAAATTGATTAAGGTACTTGACCCTTGGGTCAGAGAACTGAGCCACCCTCTTTCTGCATAAAGTCACCTTTAGGGTACCCAGGACATTGTAATCTTGTTGGCATTCAGTCTGCAAATAAAGCTGACTCACAAGTAAACCCATTAAACATATTTTAAAAAGAATACTTGGAAGTTTCCTATCCTGCTGATTGTCTAAAATTTCAAAATCAACTAGTCATTTATTTGGGTAAAGCAATCCTCTTCTAATCATTTCTTCCATAATCCAGTTGCATCTCAGGGAAATAATATAAGTTAACATTCTATTTTAATTAACTACTTCGATTGTTTTTTCTCCTATAGTAACAGGAACAGGTGAAAACCCTCGTGTCAGTAAGCAGGGTATAAAATGTGGGGGAAAGCATCTGGAGATGGCTTTACCTATGAGTCAGCTTTATTTGTAGACCGAATGCCAAAAAGATTAAAATGTCCTGAACGTCCAAAAGATGACTTTATGCAGAAAGAGGGTGGCTCAGGTCTCTGACCCAAGGAGTAAATCACCTTAATCAATTTCTAGAATTCTGTTGTTACTGAAATGTTCTACTTTCACAAATCACATACTTCTCTGGCCTAAAAAGGGTCATGTATGAAATAGGGTGGATGTCTGCCATCCTACATGCCAGAGGACACACAGAGACAAGTGGAAGTGCTTTGGATTCTTCAGAAGGAAGATGCAGACACAAAATATGTGTAGGATGCATTGTCAGCTTTTTGCTCATGATTGGAACAAGTCTGCAGACTTAATAGTCAAGTTTCATCCCTGTGTCAATGGATGAAGAGTCATCTTGGGAACAAGAACAAGATCTCATTTAGTTATCTAGGTATTTTAGATGGCACTTGGTTTTTTAAGGAAGGGATGATTTCTTCATTTCTGTGGGCTTCTTTCTTAAAGTCAAGCTGAAATGAAGTCTCAGAATCCTCATGTCATTTTGTTTTCTAAACAAGTAAAGTGGAGGTCAATGGCTCCAGGGATCTTTGCCACACAAAAGGAAACACCTGGTCAGGTGCAGTGGCTCACGCCTGTAATCCAAGCACTTTGGGAGGCAGAGGCAGGATGATCACCTGAGGCCAGGAGTTCGAGACCAGCTTGGTCAACATGGTGAAACCCTGTCTCTACTAAAAATACAAAAATTAGCCGGGTGTGGTGACAGGTGCCTGTAATCCCAGCTACTCAGGAGGCTGAGGCAGGAGAATTGCTTGAACCTGGGTGGTGGAGGTTGCAATGAGCCGAGATGGTACCATTCTACTCCAGCCTAGGCAACAAGAGTGAAAGTCTGTCTAAAATAAATAAATTTTAAAAAATAAAACAAATTTTAAAAAACACCCCATATTTGTGCTCCCAAAAGGGTCACTAAACTTTGAAATCCATCTCACAGGGTTTGGTGGGATGGGAGTTAGGGGGACTAAAATTCCATATGGAAAGGTGGTGGAGGGTGGTCCTTGAGCCTCTGGTTTTAGGTATCCTTTATGGGCAATTATCCTGTCTAATACTGGGGCTTGATGAGGTGAGGTGAAGTCAGGGCAGAAGAAATGGACCCCTGACTCCAAGAAATAATAATGTTAGTCATTAAGTTAGCATTTTCACTATCTTTTACCTTTTTTTTTTTTTGGTTTTGTTTTAATTTACTTTACAGAGGCATTAAATTTCCCTATACAATTATTTTTTGTCAAAATAGTTTTCTAGATTTATGATGGTCAATGAGGGTTAAGAATCACTGTTTTGGTCTTAACGATATAGTCAACCACTAAGAGAGCCTTACAGAGTCAGATCACCCAGACACCTTGTGTTAATTTTCTTTTCTTTTTTTTTTTTATTATACTTTAAGTTCTAGGGTACATGTGCACACCATGCAGGTTTATTACATATGTATACATGTGCCATGTTGGTGTGCTGCACCCATTAACTCGTCATTTACATTAGGTATATCTCCTAATGCTATCCCTCCCCCCCACTCCCCACAATAGGACCTGGTATGTGATGTTCCCCTTCCTGTGTCCAAGTGATCTCATTGTTCAATTCCCACCTATGAGTGAGAACATGCAGTATTTGGTTTTCTGTTCTTGCAATAGTTTGCTGAGAATGATGGTTTCCAGCTGCATCCGTGTCCCTACAAAGGACATGAACTCATCCTTTTTTATGGCTGCATAGTATTCCATGGTGTATATGTGCCACATTTTCTTAATCCAGTCTGTCACTGATGGACATTTGGGTTGATTCCAAGTCTTTGCTATTGTGAATAGTGCCGCAATAAACATACGTGTGCATGTGTCTTTGTAGTAGCATAATTTATAATCCTTTGGGTATATACCCAGTAGTGGGATGGCTGGGTCATATGGTACATATAGTTCTAGATCCTTGAGGAATTGCCATACTGTTTTCCATAATGGTTGAGCTAGTTTACAATCCCACCAACAGTGTAAAAGTGTTCCTATTTCTCCACATCCTCTCCAGCACCTGTTGTTTCCTGATTTTTTAATGATTGCCATTCTAAGTGGTGTGAGATGGTATCTCATTGTGGTTTTGATTTGCGTTTCTCTGATGGCCAGTGATGATGAGCATTTTTTCATGTGTCTGTTGGCTGTATGAATGTCTTCTTTTGAGAAGTATCTGTTCATATCCTTTGCCCACTTTTTGATGGGGTTGTTTGCTTTTTTCTTGTAAATTTGATTGAGTTCTTTGTAGATTCTGGATATTAGCCTTTTGTCAGATGAGTAGTTTGCAAAAATTTTCTCCCATTCTGTAGGTTTCCTGTTCACTCTGATAGTAGTTTCTTTTGCTGTGCAGAAGCTCTTTAGTTTAATTAGATCCCATTTGTCAATTTCGGCTTTTGTTGCTGTTGCTTTTGGTGTTTTATATATGAAGTCATTGCCCATGCCTATGTCCTGAATGGTATTACCTAGGTTTTCTTCTAGGGTTTTCATGGTTTTAGGTCTAATATTTAAGTCTCTAATCCATCTTGAATTAATTTTCGTATAACGAGTAAGGAAAGTATCCAGTTTCAGCTTCTCCCTATGGCTAGCCAATTTTCCCAGCACCATTTATTAAATAGGGAATCCTTTCCCCATTTCTTGTTTTTGTCAGGTTTGTCAAAGATCAGATGGCTGTAGATGTGTGGTATTATTTCTGAGGGCTCTGTTCTGTTCCATTGGCCTATATCTCTGTTTTGGTACCAGTACCATGCTGTTTTGGTTACCGTAGCCTTGTAGTATAGTTTGAAGTCAGGTAGCGTGATGCCTCCAGCTTTGTTCTTTTGGCTTAGGATTGTCTTGGCAATATGGGGTCTTTTTTGGTTCCACATGAACTTTAAAGCAGTTTTTTCCAATTCTGTGAAGAAAGTCATTGGTAGCTTAATGGGGATGGCATTGAATTTATAAATTACCTTGGGCAGTATGGCCATTTTCACAATATTGATTCTTCCTATCCATGAGCATGGAATGTTTTTCCATTTGTTTGTGTCCTCTTTTATTTCACTGAGCAAGTGGTTTGTAGTTCTTGAAGAGGTCCTTTACATCCCTTGTAAGTTGGATTCCTACATATTTTATTCTCTTTGAAGCAATTGTGAATGGGAGTTCATTCATGATTTGGCTCTCTGTTTGTCTGTTACTGGTGTATAAGAATGCTTGTGATTTTGGCGCATTGATTTTGTATCCTGAGACTTTGCTGAAGTTACTTATCAGCTTAAGGGGATTTTGGGCTGAGACAACGGGGTTTTCTAAATATACAATCATGTCATCTGCAAACAGGGACAATTTGACTTCTTCTTTTCCTAACTGAATACCCTTGATTTCTTTCTCTTGCCTGATTGCCCTAGCCAGAACTTCCAACACTATGTTAAATAGGAGTGGTGAGAGAGGGCATCCCTGTTTTGTGCCAGTTTTCAAAGGGAATGCTTCCAGTTTTTGCCCATTCAGTATGATATTGTCTGTGGGTTTGTCATAAATAGCTCTTATTCTTTTGAGATACATTCTATCAATACCGAATTTATTGAGAGTTTTTAGCATGAAGGGCTGTTGAATTTTGTCAAAGGCCTTTTCTGCATCTATTGAGATAATCATGTGGTTTTTGTCTTTGGTTCTGTTGATATGCTGGATTACGTTTATTGATTTGCATATCTTGAACCAGCCTTGCATCCCAGGGATGAAGCCCACTTGATCATGGTGGATAAGCTTTTTGATGTGCTGCTGGATTCGGTTTGCCAGTATTTTATTGAGGATTTTTGCGTCGATGCTCATCAGGGATGTTGTTCTAAAATTCTCTTTTTTTGTTGTATCTCTGTCAGGCTTCGGTATCAGGATGATGTTGGCCTTGTAAAATGAGTTAGGGAGGATTCCCTCTTTTTCTATTGATTGGAATAGTTTCAGAAGGAATGGTACCAACTCCTCCTTGTACCTCTGGTAGAATTCAGCTGTGAATCCGTCTGGTCCAGGACTTTTTTTGGTTGGTAGGCTATTAATTATTGCCTCTATTTCAGAGCCTGCTATTGGTCTATTCAGGGATCCGACTTCTTCCTGGTTTAGTCTTGGGAGAGTGTACGTGTCCAGGAAATTATCCATTTCTTCTAGGTTTTCTAGCTTATTTGCATACAGGTGTTTATAGTATTCTCTGATGGTAGTTTGTGTTTCTGTGGGGTCGGTTGGTGATATCCCTTTATCATTTTTAATTGCGTCTATTTGATTCTTCTCTCTTTTCTTCTTTTCTTCTTTATTAGTCTTGCTAGCGGTCTATCAATTTTGTTGATCTTTTCAAAAATCCAGCTCCTGGATTCATTGATTTTTTGGAGGGTTTTTTGTGTCTCCATCTCCTTCAGTTCTGCTCTGATCTTAGTTATTTCTTGCCTTCTGCTAGCTTTTGAATGTGTTTGCTTTTGCTTCTCTAATTCTTTTAATTGTAATGTTAGGGTGTCAATTTTAGATCTTTCCTGCTTTCTCTTGTGGGCATTTAGTGCTATAAATTTCCCTCTACACACTGCTTTAAATGTGTCCCAGAGATTCTGGTATGTTGTATCTTTGTTTTCATTGGTTTCAAAGAACATCTTTATTTCTGCCTTCATTTCATTATGTACCCAGTAGTCATTCAGGAGCAGATTATTCAGTTTCCATTTAGTTGAGCGGTTTTGATTGAGTTTCTTAGTCCTGAGTTCTAATTTGATTGCACTGTGGTCTGAGAGACAGTTTGTTATAATTTCTATTCTTTTACGTTTGCTGAGGAGTGCTTTACTTCCAACTATGTGGTCAATTTTGGAATAAGTGTGATGTGGTGCTGAGAAGAATGTATATTCTGTTGATTTGGGGTGGAGAGTTCTGTAGATGTCTATTAGGTCTGCTTGGTGCAGAGTTGAGTTCAATTCCTAGATATCCTTGTTAACTTTCTGTCTTGTTGATCTGTCTAATGTTGACAGTGGGGTGTTAAATTCTCCCATTATTATTGTGTGGGAGTCTAAGTCTCTTTGTACGTCTCTAAGGACTTGCTTTATGAATCTGGGTGCTCCTGTATTGGGTGCATATATATTTAGGATAGTTAGCTCTTCCTGATGAATTGATCCCTTTACCATTATGTAATGGCCTTCTTTTTCTCTTGATCTTTGATGGTTAAAGTCTGTTTTATCAGAGACTGGGACATTGCAACCCCTGCTTTTTTGTTGTTGTTTTCAATTTGCTTGGTAGATCTTCCTCCATCCCTTTATTTTGAGCTTATGTGTGTCTCTGCATGTGAGATGGGTCTCCTGAATACAGCAAACCGATGGGTCTTGACTGTTTATCCAATTTGCCAGTCTGTGTCTTTTAATTGGAGCATTTAGTCCATTTACATTTAAGGTTAATATTGTTATGTGTGAACTTTATCCTGTCATTATGATATTAGCTGGTTATTTTGCTTGCTAGTTGATGCAGTTTCTTCCTAGCATTGATGGACTTTGCATTTTGACATGTTTTTGCATTTGCTGGTACCTGTTGTCCCCTTCCATGTTTAGTGCTTCCTTCAGGCTCTCTTGTAGGGCAGGCCTGGTGGTGACAAAATCTCTCAGCATTTGCTTGTCTGTAAAGGATTTTATTTCTCCTTCACTTATGAAGCTTAGTTTGGCTGGATATGAAATTCTGGGTTTAAAATTCTTTTCTTTAAGAATGTTGAATATTGGCCCCAACTCTCTTCTGGCTTGTAGAGTTTCTGCCGAGAGATCTGCTGTTAGTCTGATGGGCTTCCCTTTGTGTGTAACCCGACCTTTCTCTCTGGCTGCCCTTAAGATTTTTTCCTTCATTTCAACTTTGGTGAATCTGACAATTATGTGTTTTGGAGTTGCTCTTCTCGAGGAATATCTTTGTGGCATTCTCTGTATTTCCTGAATTTGAATGTTGGCCTGCCTTACTAGGTTGGGGAAGTTCTCCTGGATGATATCCTGAAGAGTGTTTTCCAACTTGGTTCCATTTTCCCTATCACTTTCAGGCACACCAATCAGACATAGATTTGGTCTTTTCACATAATCCCATATTTCTTGGAGGCTTTGTTCATTTCCTTTTACTCTTTTTTCTCTACACTTCTCTTCTCACTTTATTTCATTCATTTGATCTACAATCGCTGATACTCTTTCTTCCAGTTGATTGAGTCGGTTACTGAAGCTTGTGCATTTGTCACATAGTACTCATGTTATGGTTTTCATCTCTATCAGTTCTTTTAAGGTCTTCTCTGCATTGATTATTCTAGTTATCCATTCATCCATTCTTTTTTCAAAGTTTTTAGTTTCTTTGCACTGGTTACAGAGTTCCTCCTTTAACTCTGAGAAGTTTGATCGACTGAAGCCTTCTTCTCTCAACTTGTCAAAGTCATTCTCCATCCAGCTTTGTTCTGTTGCTGGCGATGAGCTACATTCCTTTGGAGGCGAAGATGCGCTCTGATTTTTTGAATTTCCAGCTTTTCTGCACTGCTTTTTCCCCATCTTTGTGGTTTTATCTGCCTTTGATCTTTGATGATGGTGACGTACTGATGGGGTTTTGGTGTGGGTGTCCTTTCTGTTTGTTAGTTTTCCTTGTAACAGTCAGGACTGTCGGCTGCAGGTCTGCTGGAGTTTGCTGGAGGTCCACTCCAGACCCTGTTTGCCTGGGTATCAGCAGCAGAGGCTGCAGAAGATAGAATATTGCTGAACAGCGAGTGTTGCTGTCTGATTCTTGCTCTGGAAGCTTCGTCTCAGGGGTGTACCCCACCGTGTTAGGTGTGAGGCGTCGGTCTACACCTAGTGGGGGATGTCTCCCAGTTAGGCTACTCAGGGGTCAGGGACCCACTTGAGCAGGCAGTCTGTCCATTCTCAGGTCTCAACCTCCATGCTGGGAGATCCACTGCTCTCTTCAAAGCTGTCAGACAGGGGCATTTACCTCTGCCAAGGTTTCTGCTGCTTTTTGTTTAGCTATGCCCTGTCCCCCAGAGGAGGAGTCTACAGAGGCAGGCTGGCCTCCTTAAGCTGTGGTGAGCTCCACCCAATTCGAGCTTCTGGGCAGCTTTCTTTACCTACGTAAGCCTCAACAATGGCGGGCGCCCCTCCCCCAGCCTCGCTGCCACCTTGCAGTTAGATCTCAGACTGCTGTGCTAGCAATGAGGGAGGCTCCATGGGCGTGGGACCCTCTGGGCCAGGTGTGGAATATAATCTCCTGGTGTGCCGTTTGCTAAGATCCTTGGTAAAACGCAGTATTAGGATGGGGGTTTCCTGATTTTCCAGGTGTTGTGTGTCTCAATTGCCTTTGGCTAGGAAAAGGAATTCCCTTCCCCCTTATGCTTCCCAGGTGAGGCGATGCCTCACCCTGCTTCAGCCCTTGCTGGTTGGGCTGCACCCGTGGACCAGCGCCAACTGTCCGACATGCCCCAGTGAGATGAACCCGATATCTCAGTTGAAAATGCAGAAATCGCCTGTCTTCTGTGTCACTCACGCTGGAGGCTAGAGCTGTTCCTATTCAGCCATCTTGGGCGTGCCCCCTATTTTACCTTTTTTTGACAGAAATCTAGAAGACAAGACCAAGAGGACACAGGGAGCACAATTATTCCGTACTGCAAGGCATAATTGAGTCAGACTCACATTGATGTACATCACATTCACTGGGGGACTTTTGTAAAACATCAGATTTCCGGTCACTACTCCAAGAGATTCTAATTCAGAAAGGCTGGGATAGGGCCCTCAGCCTTCATTTTTAACAAAGACCCAGTGTTTCTGATGTCTACCTCACTTTTAGAAAGATTGACTTGGTCTTTTAAGCTAGAGTCAGTGACGCTACTGGATGGTCCAGGTGTTTCCTAGGAGAGAAGCTTTTCAGAAAATGGAAGAACTGTAATAATTGAGGCACAAAAAAGTAACTGAGGCTGGCCACAGTGGCTCACACCTTTAATCCAAGCACTTTGGGAGGCCAAGGCAGGCAGATCAGGAATTCGAGACCAGCCTGGCCAATGTGGTGAAACCCTGTTTCTACTAAAAATACAAAAATTAGCCAAGTATGATGGCACATGCCTGTAATCCCAGCTACTTGAGAGGCTGAGGCATGAAAATCACTTGAACCCTGGAGGCAGAGGTTGCAGTGAGCCAAGATCGTGCCACTACACTCTAGCCTGGGCAACAGAGTGAGACTCTGTCTCAAAAAATAATAATGAAATAAAAAGAATAACTGAAAAGATCCACTGGCAGGCAAACATGGAAGGTGATTCTATAAAGAGAAGAGAGTGTTGGGACTCTCTGATGACTACAGCTTCCTCTTCTCCTGTGGTCCCTTGTCCTCAAGCCTCAGGCATGGGCCACTCCAGGCTCTGGGTGACACAGACAATGTTAAGATGGTGCAGGTGTCACAGAGAATCAGTGTGTAGTAGGAGGACCTGGAACTCGATCATGTTTATCCGCCAAACAAAAGCAAGACCTGTGACTGAAGTCACCAGTGGCCAAACTTGTACAGCTGTCCCACAAAGAGAGGTGGCAGCAAGGGCAGCCAGAAAGTCATGGGAGAGCCCCGCCTGTGGATAATGAGCCAGGGTGAGGTCTGAGCTTGGCAGCCTCTCTGCTGGGCACTCATGAGGCCTGTTGGCAAAGCCTTGCGTGCTGGGGCTGGGAGCTGGGCCAGGCTGGCCTGTTCTATTAGATTGGGAGGCAAAGAAAAATCTAACCAAGGCTAGAAGATCTTACTTTGGACTACGGTCATTTTTTTGACAACTACACTAGGACTTGGTTTCATATGGACACGGAGGGAACTGTATTAGAAGGGAACTCCCTTGAGGGTCCTCCATGCCTTCTTGTTCTGCGATTGAATGAAATAAACAGGACAAAGTCCTTGGTGAACTGGAAGCTGCTCCTCATGTGCACATTTTCGGGTCCCCAACATGATCTCAGGGCACCTTGGTATGCAATAGGCACCATACACTTCTTTGGACACGTGTTGGGAGGCAATGAGGGCAACCCTCAGAACATGCGGTAGAGTGGGCGGTGCTGTTTGTGAATCTATGTGTGTCTGTGAGTGTGTGTGACTGTGTGTGTGGATGTGTGTGTGTGTTTCTAACCTAGTTTTGCTCATGAGGAGCTGCCAACAGGAAGAAGGAAGGATTCTTTTGCCACAAGGAGAGCTTGAGTGCAGTTGCTGGATTTTGTCTCCAGGAATACAGGGCCTTACCCAGGCTTTGTAGCTCCTGCTTGAGTTCCTGCCACCTCCACCCTGCTCACACACTCTTGTCACCCAGACAATTACCTCTTGTCCCCTCAACAATTTTATTCCTTTGGATACTCAAACAGGTTCCTTTCTTGTGGCTCTTCCATGAAAATCTCGGAACCACACTTGAGGCCCTCGTCGGCCAGGAAGCCACTCAGGGCCCCTCTGGCTTCTTTTGCAGGCTCTGTTTGTTTCCGTACCATCTGAGGTACAATGGTAAACTCTTCCCAAAGCAGCCTTGCCTCTTCTAGTGACTATTTGCTCAGGCTGCCATCTCTTTTGCTTGCTGCTATCAAGAAGGGCCTTTAAAAATACTACTGATGTCAGGCTGAGCTTGGCATCAGTGGAGTGGCTGTGGACATTCTGGGGAGATGAGGCAGAGTGAGGAAGGGGAGAGGTGATGCTACTCAGGCCTTTAAGGACCAGAGAGCAGAGAGGAGCAGAGACTGAGGCAGAACAAGGGTAATGGACGGGCTTTGCAGATCTGGGCAAATCAGGTTAATGTTGCCGTGGGTTTGTACTTTCATCAGAGGTGTTATTAACTCCAGCAATTTAAACATACTTGTTTTACAATATCTTCCATAGCCAGAAATGGCTTATGGATTATTGACTCTTTTTGATTATCTACATCTGTTTTTATATGAACTGGGGCACGTTTATGCTCAACTTCTCATCGAGACTGTTTGGGATGTAACAGCAATGTACCTGAGCCAGGGAAAGAAGAAAGGGGGAATGTCTCACAGGACACAAGGATGTGTCATGACGGGAGGAATGTTGTCGAGGCCTCACAGGAGTCTGGAACCAGAAAGGGCAGAGCATCCGTGGGCAGGGCAACCATCTTCTCAGTCTCTGTGGATAGGGACACACAGGGTCTGGTGACTCTTTGTCTCCTGTTCTATTCATCCTCCTTTTTCTTCAGAGATATAGATGGCCTACATTGCCTGGATTTACAGGTGCTGTGAATCACAATTCGATTCTCAGGAGAGAGAATTTGGCTCAGCTTGGTTAGGTGTCCACTCCTGGTCCAACTGTCTCTGGCAGAGTGGTGGATGGGTGATGATGTGTAAATATGGCCACCGGGTACCATAGCTATGGGAGGAGGTAGTTCTCAGAGAAAGCAGGTCACCGTGGGCTGGAGAGATATCCCAGATGTGTCTTTTATAGCTGTTCAAAAATACATGTAACCTCTGTGTGCCTTTTACTTTCTCTCTTAATGCCCATATTAATCATTTGTTCAGCTGGTTTCTCCTCCATGTTGAAAGTTCCTGGAGGCCAGGGATTTGGTCTGTCTAGTGCTAGAAATCAGCAGATTGACTTACACAATGTTCTGCATCTTATGAGAGTCCGCAATAGAGAATATAAGCAGGATATTTAACATCTTTTCAAACTTGTGCTTCACCAAGATTAGACACATCTTGTTCTGTTAGAAAATTTAGAATCAGTAGAATTTTAAGAGACTTGTGATTTACACAAGGGTGAGACTTGTTCCTAATCCAAAAGTACAATAATATTGTAAGAGGCTTTCTCTGATACTAACCTGGGGAAAAGAGCAGCTATTAGTAGTAAGAATGTTATGAATTTCCCCCTGTGGCAGCCAGGTTCAAGGACCTCACATAAGAACCTATACCTGGGCCGGGCGCGGTGGCTCAAGCCTGTAATCCCAGCACTTTGGGAGGCCGAGACGGGCGGATCACGAGGTCAGGAGATCGAGACCATCCTGGCTAACCTGGAAAAATACAAAAAAATTAGCCGGGCGAAGTGGCGGGCGCCTGTAGTCCCAGCTACTCGGGAGGCTGAGGCAGGAGAATGGCGTAAACCCAGGAGGCGGAGCTTGCAGTGAGCTGAGATCTGGCCACTGCACTCCAGCCTGGGCGACAGAGCGAGATTCCGTCTCAAAAAAAAAAGAACCTATACCTGGAGAAATTAAGTAATGAAGAAACTAAGAGACATGATTTTGGGGGAATTGTTGGCAGAGCTGAGACACAAATGAGATCCTCTGCTCAGATCCTGTGCTCTGGCCTCTGGTTGGCCCCTCATGGGTATCAGTGCAGACAAGATTGTGTTGTGAGATGTTCCTCATAGACACAATGCCGTCATAGGCAAGAAAATAAACTTTGGGGCCACTCGCTCTTGCAAACTGTGTGACCCTTCCAATACAATAAAACCACCAGGCAAGAAGAGTTCCATTTTAGAAAAGAGACCAAATTATCGCGGCAAGCAATATTATATCACTAAAGTCGACCAAAGTTATTTGACCTTAAATATTTTTTCCCTGTAACCACTTAAAGGAGCAGGAGACTATAGAGGAATGAGTTAAGCTCCATATAACTGAGAATACACTGATAAAGTTGTTGATGGCTATTTTTTTTTTTAATTGGGTGGTCATCTTGCAGATTGCTTCTGTCAAAAACCTTTGTTTCAAATTCTAATATTTAAATTGTAGGCTTGGCTTATTGACCCTGTTCAAGAGAATGAATGTGTATCAGTTCCACAGAAGGCAAATTTAGATTCAGACAGCCTTAGGTCAGATCACAGCCCCTGAACATAACTATATATAGTAAAAGACTGATATCAAGCTCTGTGCTAATAAGGCAGGTACCTGTCTTGTCCCCAGCACCACTCCTGCATCTGGAACCCCTAGCACACTAACCCAAGGAAATGCTCAACGTCTCGCTCACTCCACTACCCAGTTCACCTAAGTGACCTCAGAGGTGTCTGCTGATCCTGGAGATGGGCCATCATCCCTGTCCCCCGCCTGTCCTGGAGGCATGGGGAAAGCCACAAATAGGCCTTCGTAGCAGCAAGAGGCAGCAGAACAGCGCCACTGCAATGTTGTCATCACTCTTGGTGTCTCAAGCTCTTTCCATCCTCAGCCCCTCCGTCCAGGTTTGGATCTTTCAAGCTGATTCTCAAGTGTGGCCCCAGTGATAAGAGCCAGAAGTGCTGCTGTCTTCATTGCGGCAATTTTAAGGCAAGTCAGGAGTGATTCAGGCTCTTTCTGTTGATAGAAGGTTGTGAGGAAGATGGTGTGGCAGGCACTGTGAAGAGCTGACCTTGAGGGTATCTGGAGTAGGAATGTTGTACAGCTTGTGTGCTCAGGAGCAGGCAAAGGGAAGATAAACAGAGATGAAGATGTGGTTGGTCAGGGCACAGTGATCCTCCCTGATGACCTCCATCTCTTTATATCCTATCATCAGCAGCTTGAGGCAGGGAAGGACTTGAAATGTCATATAGTCCAATAACCTACCCAACACTTGTATCCTATCTATTCCATACCTGTGATGGAATACTTCCAGGGCTGGGCAACTCAATACCTTCCATAGCCGTCTATCTCTGGAGACAATAGCTAGAAAGTGCTTCTGTTAAAATGGAAATAACCTACAAGTCCAAAAGTAGGGGAACGGTTAAATGTGTAATATCCATGTGGGATATTATGCAGCTGCTGAAAATAGTATCTTCAAGGAGTTTGAAAATGATATGTAAAGATACTGTAAATGCTAAATGAGAAAACCAGGAACTAAAACTATTTATAATACACAATTCCACATTTGTGAAAATTTGTGTGTGGGTATATGGGCTTATAGAAACATAGGTATATTTGCATTAGAAAGACTAAGCCAGGCTGGATGTGGTAGCTCATGCCTGTAATCCCAGCATTTTGGGAGGATGAGGCAGGAGGATCATCTGAGACCAGGAGTTGAAGATGAGCCTGGGCAAAAAAGCAAGACCCCATCTTTACAAAAAATTTGAAAATTGGCGGGGCATCATGGCACATGGCACTTGGAACACTGAGGTGGGAGGATCACTGGAGCCCAGGAGTTTGAGGCTGCAGTGAGCTTTGGTCATGCCATTGCATTCCAGCCTGGGCAGCACAGTGAAATCCTGTCTCAAAAAATAAAAAAATAAATTAAAAAAAAAAAGACTAAGCTAATCTATGGGTTGAATCACAGGTGATTTTGTTGTGGTAGACACTGTTGGGGGGCAACTGAAAAACCAATCCCCATATCCTTGCTAGTCTTCTATTGTATAGGCTGGAAAAGCCAGATAGTTTTTTTTCTAGCCTCTCTTGCAGCCAGAATTGGCCAAAGAGATATACAAGGACATCTGAGAAATTATTTTATTCTCTTTTTTTCTTTTGAGACAGGATCCCATTATTGCCCAGGCTGGAGTGTACTGGCCCAGTCATAGCTTACTGCAGCCTTGAACTGCTGGACTCAAGTAATCCTTCCACCTTAGCCTCCCCAGTAGCTGGGACCACAGGTGCACACCACCACACTTGGCTAATTTTTGTATTGTGTGTAGAGACAAGTTTTTGCCATGTTGCCCAGGCTGGTCTTGAACTCCTGGGCTCAGATCATCCACCCGCCTTGGACTCCCAAAAGGGTAGGATTACAGGCACGAGCCACCGCTGCACCTGGCCCAGTTATTTTCTTTTCTGACAAAATGATAGCACCATTAAGGAAAAGGTCCTCTTTGCTACATTGGCTACCCTCTCGCTGTCACCCTCCTCCCTCACTTTGCGCGCAGGCTTGTGTTGTTAGAACTTCAGCAGCCATCTTGTGACCATGAGGCCACAGACAGAAGGATGAGGCCAATACTGAGGATGCTGGAGAAGAAGGTTGGAGAAAGCCTAGAGCTTTAACCACAGGCTATTTCTAGTCTTCTTTTTAAGTAGCAAAAATTTTTCTTTGGTGAAGTCATTATTAATCAGGTTTTCTGTTACTTACAGTTAAACCAATACTAACGGGCGCGTTGGGTTTCTTCATTATACATTTCTCCAATATATCCCTGAAGTATCCACTCACTGTCCTGAGTTCACTCCTCAGAGCCAGACATTACAAGCCCAGTCTTTCTCCATGCGGTAGAATTGTAGATGTTTATAGAGAATTCTTGAGTCACCATGAAGCTTGTTGATATAGTTTGGATGTTTGTCCCCTCCAAATCTCATGTTGACATGTGATCTCGAATGTTGGAGGTCACGGTGGAGCCTGGTGGGAGGTATTTGCTTCATGGAGTTGGCTCCCTCATGAACGACTTGGTGTGCCCTCCCAGTGGTAATGCCTTCCCTTCACGTGAGATTTGATTGTTATAAAGTCTGGGATTTCCTCCTCTGTCTTGCTTCTCCTCACCATGTGACACACCTGTTCCCTGTTTGCCTTTCACCGTGATTGTAAGCTTCCTAAGGCCCTCACTCCAGAGGCAGATGCTGGTGCCATCCTTCTTGTACAGTCTGCAAAACTGTGAGCCAAATAAATCTTTCCTTATAAATTACCTGGTTTCAGGCATCCCTTTTTAGCAATGCAAAATAGACTAATAGTCTTGTCTTCTCCAGCTAAACAGCACTATTCCTACATTGTGCGGTCCAGGGCTCTGTGAATCACACTAGCCATTTATTCTCTGAATGTACTCTGGTTTGCATCCTTCTAAATGGACAGTAGGCAGACCTGAAGTTGATATTCTGGGAGTCTAACCAGGAAAAATGGAACCGATTACCTATTCCCTCCTTTGTATCTTATTTTTCTATCAGAACAGCTTCAGATTTAGCTTTTCAGGTGCCCTCATCTGAGTTAAACCCTTGACCCTTTTTCATGTGTTTGCATGGACAGTTTGTTTTATTTTGGTTTATGTATTTATTTTATTCTCTCAAGTGCAGGACATTCCCTCATCCTTATTAAGTTTTCTCTTATTAAATTCAGACTGGCATTCTAGCTTGTTGAGACTTTTGGGGATTCTAATTGGGTGTTTGCTGTTCCTTTCAGCTTCCTGTCCTCCCCAAATTTGATAAGCATGCCTCCTGTGTCTTCATTTCAACTCCTTGATAACAAGTGCAGCCCAGATGTCAGCTGACGTCACCCTGTCCTTTGAGATTTAAAATAAAATTAGCTCAAGCCCCCGTCACACATCCTGTGGGAAGTTGGAGGCCTCCTCCCAAAGATCTTCGCAAAGCTTCAGGGCTTTCATGGTCACTTGTGGTTCCAAGGCCTCCTCCAGCTGGCCTTGGGCTCACACACACCCCACCTCTGGCTGCTCTCCTCTTCAGCCCATGCCAACCAGACTCTTCCCTTGATTTCTTTAAGGAAACTGCTTATATAAGACATGTGGGTGTGTGGCAGACTTCACTCAAGACTTGCAGATACAGGGTGCATTTGGAGCGAAGTTGTGGTTGCACAACAGGTACTTATATTTGAATTATTAGGTATCCTTTTTCTGTCCTGGAAAGCTCCTCAGTAATAACAGCACCAGGACCTTCTCCCTAGCTTCCCTAGCCATCCCTAGCTTCCTTTTTCCAGGTGCTCCTCAAAACTGCCCAGAAAACCCAGATCCCAAGTTTTCCCATTAACAGCCCTTGCCCTGGTCAGGGTTTGGGGAGGAGAGTGAGCAATGGGAAACATAAGGGTAGACCCTGGGCAAATTTGTGAAGGAGTGTTTAAGATGCCCCCAGCCTCCCTTTTTAATTCAAAAGTTAATAATATATTGCATTTAACCAACATAATCAAAATATAATTTTACCATGTGTTATGGGCTGAATTGTATTCCCTCAAGATTCTTATGCTGAAGCCCTAAGCCCCAGTGCCTCAGACTGTGGCTGTATTTGAGATAGGGCCTTTAGAAAAGTAATTAAGGTAAAATGAGGCTCTTAGGGTGGGCCTGGCTCCAATTTGTCTGATGTTCTTATAAGAAGAGAAAATTTAGACACACAATAGATAGCAGCCTTGCATGCACACATGGAAAAGACCATGTGAAGAGGTAGCAAGAGGACAGCCATCTGCAGGTGAAAAAGAGAGGCCTCAGGGGGCACCAACCCTGCCGGCATCTTGATCTTGGACTTCCAATCTCCTAAGCAGTGAGAAAATAAATTCCTGTTGTTTAAGCCAGCCAATCAGTGGTATTTCGTTATGGCAGTCCTAGTAAACTAATGTGACATGTGGTCAACATAAAAAAAAAAAAATTATATATATATGTTAAGGAGTATAATGGGTTGAAATGTGCTCCTCCAAAGGTTGTGTCCATGTACTAACCCTTGGAACCAGTGAATGTGACCTTATTTGGAAGAAGGGTCTTTGCAGATGTAAATAAATTTAGGATCTCAAGATGAGATCATCCTGGATTAGCAGGGTGGACCCTAAGTCCAATGACAAGTGTCTCTGTAAGAGAAGAGAAGAAAATACAGAGACAGAGGGGCAAAGGCCACGTGAAGACAGAGGGGAAGATGGGAATTATGCAGCCACAAGCCAAGGAATTCCTGGGGGCGTCCAAGAATTAGGAGGCTCTATTAACATCTTGGTTTCGGACTTCGGGCCTTCAGAACTGGGAGAGAATAAGCTTTTCTCATTTTAAATTACCAAATTTGTGGTTGTTGAAGCAGCCCTGGAAAACTAATATGAGGAGGGATTTTGTGTTCTTTGTTCATTCTTTGAAATGTGGTGCATATTTTTTATTTCTAGCACAGCTCAATTCAGAATATCCATGTTTCATGCCAGTTTGTTTGGGAAGTGATCCCAGGCAGTTGGAGTGAGGGAAGGGATGGAGTCATAGGGCAGGAGGCCAAGATGCCTGGTCAA
Organism: Piliocolobus tephrosceles; assembly: GCF_002776525.5. NCBI lineage: Eukaryota > Metazoa > Chordata > Mammalia > Primates > Cercopithecidae > Piliocolobus > Piliocolobus tephrosceles. The sequence goes on from NC_045444.1 coordinate 58,291,076, forward strand.
GTCGGCCCCAGCACACCCACCCCTCCCTCGTGCAGCTCACCTTTATGTCCTTGTTCCCACAATGGCCAGCGCCTTTCAGGTACAAGGGGGCTCCTGGGGCTGTCTCTTAAGCTGGAGTTCCCTCCCAGGGCGGCAACCGTTTCATCCATGTGAAACTCAGAGCCACCTGTGCAGTCTCCCTCAGGGTGCTGGCTGGTGATCCAATCTGAGCCCTGTGGCTGGGAGGCTGGGAAGTTTCCCCAACAATGTCCACATGCTGCCCTTCCCACGACAGAGGATCCGTGTCCACATTCCCACCATTCTTTCCCTCTTGCATTAGTTTTCTAGGGCTGCCGTGACAAAACGCCACAAACTGGGTGGCTTAAACAACAGAAGGTTTTTTACCTCACAGTGCTGCAGGCTGGAGGGTGAAGACCAAGGTGCAGGAGCATTGGCTCCTCCCGAGGGCTGTGCGGGAAGGATCTGCCCCACACCTCTCTCCTTCTTCTCCCAGGGTCTCTTCACATTGTCTTCCCTCTGTGGGTGTTGATCTCCGTGTCCATATTCCACCCCCCGCTTCTTTTTTTTTTTTTTTTTTGAGACAGAGTCTCGCTCTGTTGCCCAGGCCGGAGTGCAGTGGTGCCATCTCGGCTCACTGCAACCTCTGCCTCCCAGGTTCAAACGATTCTCCTGCCTCAGCTTCCCAAGTAGCTGGGACTATAGGCACCCATCACCATGCGTGGCTAATTTTTTGTATTTTTAGTAGAGACGAGGTTTCACTGTGTTAGCCAGGATGGCCTTGATCTCCCGACCTTGTGATCCGCCCGCTTCGGCCTCCCAAAGTGCTGGGATTACAGGTGTGAGCCACTGCGCCTGGCATAAATTCCCCCTTTTTATAAGGACACCAGTCATATTGAATTAGGGTTCCCTTTAATGACCTCATTGTAATTTGATGACATCCGTAAAGACCCTATCTCCAAATAAGATCACATTCTAAGTAGTGGGGGTTACGGCTTCAATATATCTTTTTGTGGGGAACACACATTCCACCTATAGTACCTCCTTCTCGTTTCACCTCATTATCAGACCCAGTGCCCCTGGACTTTCCCTGGAATCTATGGTCTATTTATTTCTCTAACTCTCTATGTTTTGTTTTCTCAAGTGTAAAATAGGGGCCATGATATTTATTTTACAGTGTTGTAAATATGAGGCCAGACTATACAATATGAGCTGGTGTTCTTATCACTTCCCACCACCACCCCTGCCCCTCGTACACCCTAAGAGGTGGGACAATGCTAACTGGTCCCTGGCTTCTGTCACCAGCAATGAAGTAGCCAAAACAGGCAGTGTGATGTAAATCTAAGACAAAATTGGATTTTTCTAAAGGGAATCTGCCCAGGAATAAAGTTAGACAACGGAATATGCAAAACTATAGAAACAGATGAATGTGTAGGATCCCTATAATGATTTTAACATAGGAAGAATGAGTGCAGGTGGGCTTGGCTGGCACGTGGTTGTAAAGTGCTTGGGGTTAGCCCATTCCCCTTGCTTCCGTCTTGCCTGCCTCACCTCCCTAACCCCATAGTGTGGGGTCATTGGCTGGTGCTCATGGCCAAGATAAGCTCAGTTCTCCAAATCCTGTGGCCTCATGCATAGCCCGTCACCGAAGGGACTCAGCTTAGCATGGGTGCCCCAGCTCAGACTGTTCCCACGTCCTCCCAGGGACTGTAGCCAGCCCCTCAGAAGCCTCATGGTCCAACTCAAGGGTTTTCAACAGTGCCTGCTCTGTTATGCATCCACCTAGGATCTTTTCTTGAGTGGATGGAGAAAGTAAAATCTTTTTTTTTTTTTTTTTTGAGACGGAGTCTTGCCCTGTCACCAGGCTGGAGTGCAATGGCGTGATCTTGGCTCACTGCAACCTCCGTCTCCCGGGTTCAAGCGATTCTCTTGCCTCAGCCTCCCGAGTAGCTGGGACTACAGGCGCGTGCCACCATGCCCAGCTAATTTTTGTATTTTCAGTTAGAGACGGGATTTCAACATGTTGGACAGAATGGTCTTGATCTCTTGACCTCGTGATCTGCCTGCCTCGGCCTCCCAAAGTGCTGGGATTACAGGCGTGAGCCACCACGCCCAGCGGAGAAAGTAAAATCTTATTCTCTTAGCCGTAGAATTCACATCCCCTTTCCGCCTTACCAGTGTTGTTGAGAAAATACTCTAATAAGCTATCTAGAATGAGGAGTAAAGTTCCAAGAGATGTTGAGCGCTAACAGGTGTTTATTGAACTGTTTTCTAATGGAAGTGCTGGGGGAACTTACCATCATGCTCTTATTTTGCTATTTTTTTACTGAGGTGAAATTTACATAACATAAAGTTAACCATTCTAAATTAAATAATTCAGTGGTGTTTAGTACATTTACAATGTTGTGCAACAGCCACCTCTAATTCTAAAACATGTTCCTCACTCCAGAAGGAAACCTCAGACCCATTAAGCTGCCACTACCATTGTCCCTTCCCCCAGTCCCTGGCAACAACCAACTGCATTCTGTCTCTATGGATCTACTGGTTCTGGATGTTCCACACAAATGAAATTATACTACATATGACGTTTTGTGTCTAGCTTTTTTCACTTAGCACAATGTTTTGGAGGTTCATTCATGTTGCAGCACGTATCAGCACTTCATGCCTTTTTAGAGCTGAGCAATCTTTCATGGCATTAATGTAGACCACCATTATTTTACTTTGCCAAGTGGGATATGCAAACTGAGCAGCAGAACTGACTTCTTCTGGCATTTTAGGAACTGTGTAGGGAAAAGAGAGAGAGAATGGAAAGTGAAACGATAGTCCTCAGAGAAAAATTTTAAGACAAAATTATAGATGTTTAAAGAAGACTCTTGCAAAGGTTTCAGTGTGTGGTGTGAAATGAAAATCTTCTTGGTCTTCCTATGAAATCTTTACTGAAATTTATATTATTAATGTTTTGTGTCTTTAGATCTATTATTTTTCTGATATGATAAATCGCTAAGTGCAACCTTAACATATGATCAGGGCAAAAACTGAAGCTACCAGTGCAAGTCTCAGGTAACCTGGGTGCCTGGGTTCAACAGCCTTGGATTAGAACTGACTTCCCTCCAGAAGGTGACTAAAGGTGTATCCTCTCGGTGGAGTGAATATAGATGGTGATTCTGCCATCGCATCCAGCTTGCTTGAGAGCTAAGCCCAGTTTTGCCATATTAAGATATAATTTGGCTGCTAAAATTTTTTGGCTGAATGCTATGGTGTGAATGTGTCCCCCCAGATTCATATGAATCCTAATTCCCAAGGTGTTGGGTATGAGGAGGTAGGTCTTTGGGAGGTGTTTGGTCATGAGGGTAAAGGCATCACAGATGGGATTAGTAGCCTTACAGAATCTGCCCGCACTTTCTCCATAACTATGAGAAATAAATTTCTGTTTTCATAAGCTACTTGGCCAATGGTATTTTGTTATAAGAGCTTGAAAGGACTATGACAATTATGAAGTGAGCCAACTGGTCTCTAAATTAAGTCTCTTTTTTTTCTTTCTTTCTTTTTTTTTTTTTTTTTTTTGAGACGGAGTTTCACTCTTGTTGCCCAGGCTGGAGTGCAAAGTCGCAATCTCGGTTCACCGCAACCTCCGCCTCCTGGGTTCAAGCGATTCTCTTGCCTCAGCCTCCCAAGTAGCTGGGATTATGGGCATATGCCACTGCGCCTGGTGAATTTTGTATTTTTAGTAGAGACGGAGTTTCCTCCATATTGGTCAGGCTGGTCTCGAACTCCCAACCTCAGGTGATCTGCCTGCCTCGGCCTCCCAAAGTGCTGGGATTACAGGCATGAGCCACCACACCCAGTCAATTAAGTCTCCATTTTAATCTGGTGTAACTGGGCCCATTCTCCCACCCTCACTAACAGTATGAAAGATTGGAGAGGGGAGGGGAGCACCTGATAAGGCCTTGTATGAGGAAGCATCTCTGCAAGCCTTGGGTTGCTTTGCTCTCTTCCCTGAGCTGGGGTAGAGTAGAAAGAATTAGGTGATGGGGAAATTCACTGCAGTATAAAAACATAAAGCTTTGGCCAACATGAAGATTTTCTTAATCTGATTAGGTGCCTGGCATTCAGAATCATTTAATGCCTATTGTACAACATGAATAAAAATGTGCCGAACTTCAGCTGCTTAATAGAACAAATAAAATTATAATTTACTAGGCTAATACACCAAAAGGAATGGGGCTGTTTCTCTTTGGGGAGTCTAGAGACCTGTGATTCAGAGTTCTGAGTCGAAAGACTGATTTGAACACTGAAGAATCCATAACAACAGATAACAAACAGGTCAAAATCCAGCAAAGGGTGCTCACCGTTCCCCAAATTCCTCCTCTGTTCTGGTATTTACCATATCTGGAACAACATCAGAACCCTTGTTCTGATGATGTTTTTATAGGATTGACTGGAATGGCAATTACCCTAGAACATTTAACTTTTATTATCCAAGCAATTCCATCTAGAATATATAAATATGCAGGAGAAACTGCACTCAACTCCACCTTCCCATTGCTAATTTCCTTCCTTTCTAGTCAGTTAATAGGTCTCAAGAGGCTGTGTTAAGACAGTATGTTCAGAAGCTTTCAATTTTTAAAATTCTGTTTGAACATTTTCTCCCCAATCTATAATATCACTTCTCCAACAGAAAAGCAACAATTATAATACGGCTATGGCTTTTCTTTGAAAAGGAAAAAGAATGGGGTGGGAGCAAGGGTGGGCCAGAGAGGGGCACGTGGGCTTGAAACTAAGTGAAGACATGTGTGGCCAATACGGACTCACAGAGAGGCAGCCAGGAATATGCTAATATCCCATCTCTCCTGTTCAGTGCCATCTAGCTCCTAGCAGTGGGAAGAGGCAGGAATGCCTGTCATTAACCTGAACTTGATGTTGATTGAGTATTGATGTTAATTTTCCCAACTTATCTTTTGGAGAAGGAGGGTGGACAAATGAACCTCAGGAGATCTTTTTATCTTTTTTTTTTTTTTTTTGAGACAGAGTCTTGCTCTGTCGCCCAGGCTGGAGTGCAATGGCATGATCTCTGGTCGCTGCCACCTCCACCTCCCAGGTTCAAGCAATTATTTTGCCTCAGCCTCCTGAGTAGCTGGGACTACAGGCACATGCCACCACATCTGGCTAATTTTTGTATTTTTAGTAGAGACAGGGTTTCACCATGTTGGCCAGGCTGGTCTCGAGTTGCGGACCTCAGGTGATCCAACCGCTTCAGCCTCCCAAAGTGCTAGGATTACAGGCGTGAGCCACTGCACCCAGCTGAACCCAAGGATATCAATGAGTTTGAGCTATGGGCACCTGATTTCTGAGCACTGCACAAAGACACTGTCGCAAAGACACCTAGGCAAAGACAGATACTACTTCAACACTATGGATTTCACAACCACGGACAGCCACAGAAATCTATTGTTTGACTATTCATTGATTAAATATGTGTTAAGAATCCTCTAGCTGGTCAAACCTATTTGGGCTTTTTCTGCCTTCTCTGGTAAATTCAATATCCAAGGACATTTCCTACCACTCTCCCCTATGTGTGCTCCAGCCGTAGTAGCATCCTCGCTGTTCCTTGAACATAACCAGGGTGGCTCCCAACCGGGGCTTCTATACTTGACATTCCCTCTATCCAGAAGCTCTCTCTCAGACAGCAACATATGGTTCCATCACCTCCTCAGGTCTTTGTTCAAATGTGATCATCACTGAGAGTTCCGTCCTTCCCCAGTTCTCTGACACCTCCCTTCAGTTTGCTTGATCTTTCACTTATGTATTTATCATCTCTTTCTTTCTCCCCTGAAATGTGAGCTTCCTGAGGAATCTTGGTTTTTCACTGCTATATCCTCATCCTAGATTGGTGCCAGGCTTAGGGTAGGCACTAAGTAAGTATTTATGCAATGACTAGATAAATGAATGAATGTCCTCCTAAAGTCACTTTCCTTGTGAGGAATCACATATCTGCATATCATCTGTACATTTTTGAGGAAGTTAGCATCTAGGGCAACCATGTCCAACCCTTTGAATGCAAGGAGATTTTGCTTGTCTCTGTGGAGGAAATGATGAAAATTATGCACAGAGTCTTGCTCTGTCACCCAGGCTGGAGTACAGTGGCACACTCTCAGCTCACTGCAACCTCCGCCTCTGTGGTTCAAACAATTCTGTCTCAGCCTCCCAAGTACTGGGACCACAGACACACACCTCCATGCCCTGCTAATTTTTGTATTTTTAATGGACATGGGGTTTCACCATGTTGGCCAGACTGGTCTCAAACTCCTGAACTCAGGTAATATGCTCATGTTGGCCTCCCAAAGTGCTGGGTGTGAGCTACCGCACCCAGCCAAATATTTTATTTATTTATTTATTTATTTATGCTTATCAGCTATTGTTAGTGTTAGCGTATTTTATGTGTGGCCCAAGACAATTCTTCTTCCAGTGTGGCCCAGGAAAGCCAAAATGTTTGATACCCATGATCTGGGGCCTGTAATACGCTTTTGTTATTTTCATAACTACCCCAAGCAATGCTTTTTTAAACACATATTTATTTCCAGGTGAAAGTAACAGAAAATAGGAAATTCATTTGATCATTTAGCAAACCTCCATTGAATATTCACTCATTCTACAATAGATCCTATGTAGGTCTAGAGATTCAAAAATTAATTAAGACATAATTGTTGATTCCAGAGACAGGCGTGTTGGCTCATACGTGTAATCCCACCACTTTGGGAGACTGAGGCAGGAGGATTGTTTGAGCTCAGGAGTTTGAGACCAGCGTGGGCAACATAGCAAGATCTCATCTCTACTAAAATAAAATTTAAAAAAATAGCTGAGTGTGGTGGCACATGCCTGTAGTCACAGCTACTTGGGAGGCTGAAGTGGGAGGATCACTTGAGCAGGGGAAGTTGATGATGCGGTGAGCCCTGATCGTGCCACTGCACTCCAGCCCGGTCGACAGCGAGACCCTATCTCAAAAACAAACGAGCACACAAACAAACAAAAAACTTCTAGGAAAAGAAAAACAAACCAAAGAAAGAACAAATAATATGTGCTATAGTGGAAACTATGTTACATTCATCAGGGTAAAAGGCTAAGCAGCTTTAACAAACATACCCAACAATTCTGTGGCTTAAAGAAACAATGAATTTATTTATCTTGCCTAACAGTGAGGGTGGGTAGGCAGGATGCTGTGTGTACACAGTCATTGAGGAATCCATATTGCTTCCCTTCCACCAGAAGACTTTGTCTTTCTGTGCATGATTGAGGTAGATTAGATTATTGCTCAAAAATAGTTATTTCCTCCCCTAAACCTCTATAAAAGATGTTTTCTGCTCCTTCCCTTGAATTCGGCCTCCACCATGTGACTTGCTTTGGCCAAGGCAAGGTTGGGAGCAGGTGTGGCTCAAGCAGAATTTTGACATGTGCTTGCACAGCTAGGCTCACCCTCTGCCATCCCTGCCATCCCTGCCATCACAGTAAGAAGATCCCCTAGGTAGCTGCTGCCCCTTCGGCTTGGGTCTCAAAATGAACACTTGTGGAACAGATCAGAGCTCAACCCCAGCAAGAGGCAGGCCCTGCCAGACCCATAGCTTGAAGTAGAGCCACTTAGCCAACTCTCCAAGAGAAGAAATGATTCTCATTTTAAGCCTGGGTTTTAGGGTGGCTTGTTACCTAGTGCTAGCTCATTGATGCAATGGTGAACACTGGGTTTCATAATACATCCGTGTTCCAGCTCACAGGAAGGGGACAGAGAGCAGAAAAGTAATGCAGTGAGGTGGGAGTGGCCCAAATCACATCAGCTCACGTTCCCCACATGGTCACACAGAGCTGGGAGTGGGGGGTGGTGTGGGAAAGTCAGTCTTTGGTAGTGTGGCCAGATATTTAGCTACTTCCCTGTTGTTATGGAAGACAAGGAGAATGGATTATTTATTTATTTATTTTTTTAATTTATTTTCTGAGACGGAGTCTTGCTCTGTCACCCAGGCTGGAGTGTAGTGGTATGATCTTAGCTCAGTGCAACCTCCATGTCCAGGGTTCAAGCAATTCTCCTGCCTCAGCCTCCCGAGTAACTGGGACTACAGTTACCTGCCACCATGCACTGCTAATTTTTGTATCTTTAGTAGAGACAGGGTTTCACCATGTTGGCCAGGATGGTCTCGATCTCTTGACCTCATGATCCACTTGCCTCAGCCTCCCAAAGTGCTGGGATTACAGGCGTGAGCCACAGCACCCGGCCAGGGAGAGTGGATTTTAGGGGCTAGCTAGCAGTATGTGCTGCATGTAAACAATGACCGAAATGCAGAGGTGAAAGGGACCATCAGAAGACATTTCACAGAAAAACAAAATACTTGGGTTGAGGCCTGAGGGTGTGGAAAAGGCAGGGAGAAGCATTCCAGGCAGAAGAAGCAGTGCACACAAACGGGAAAAATATACAGGAAATTATGGCTTGATCAGGGGGCAGTAAATAGATTGATGTGATTGGAGTGGAATCGATGGTGCTGGAAGGAGAGCCTGTGCAAGCAGAGGCCTAGCATGATTAAGACATTTGGGCAGCTGAGAGGGCACATAGTTTGTTTTACTTGACTTTCTATCCTGATGGACCTTTATGATCTTTACATAGACACAGAAAAAAAAATAGAACTGAGGCATAAGTTTTACAATGTGCCAGAGCTGGTTGAGTATGCCTTCTCTGTTCTATCTGACTGGTTTTCTCCTAGGAAATGGGAGGTGGGCATGTGCTCCCACCTGGGTGCCCCCATGTCTTTGACATGGTCGTCTTTCCTGCAGCTTCAGGAACCACAGTGCACCTTTTCCAACTTTCTGCATTGCCAATTCAAACTTCCACCTTCCCTTCTCCAAATGCTATCTGGGAAGCACATACATTTTTCTCCTCACTTCTCTAGCTCCTAACTTCCATGCAGAAACTAAACGAAGTCAAAAGATTACCCTAGACCAAGAAATGGAGATTATAATTTTCAACACCTTAATTGTTGAATTGTAGAAATGCTATAATGCAGCCTGCTATTTGGGGTTCATTATCTGGGAATCATGACCTGGACAGGGGGATGGATGAACTCTCTAGTCCATTATTAGATATTAGCCGTGACTCTTGATAAGTTCATTATGATGTGCCTTGTCTGTTTTGGACTCTCTGTTTCTGCTTGCTTCCTTTCTCAGTCCTGGCTAACAGAAGCTGGAGCTCACATTTTATGTGGCTTCCTGGTCTTTATTCCTTTCAAGAGCTCTCCACAGGGCAGGGCTTTATGGAGAGATGAAATTTATGTGGTGTCAGCAGAACCTAGTCCCAGATGTCCCAATGCTGAAAGAATTCTATCAGGCAGGTGCTGCGACACGTCTGCTTCACTTAGGGCCTGATAAATTGCAGATGTCCTAACATTTGCAACCATCAGCATGAAGTCCGGATACTATCACTCAGGATTCCTAAACTCATCTTCTCAACACTTATAAAACTGCCCAATCTTCAGCATGCTAAGCCAGCGACATTAAGTAAATGGGGGAAAATAAAAACTCCTTTTAAGCACATTATCTTCTACATGAAAGCTCATTTTCCATGTGAATTTTTGGAAAAGTTCCCCCTGACATAATGTGCCTGCAGCTATGCCAGGAAGAGGGAGTCGAGAAGCAGCCCTGCTGTCGGTGCCTTCTATAAGCGTTTTGGAAGACACTCCTGGAATCTGGCTTTCAGACAACCCTATGGGTTGGCTTCCTCTGATGATTCTGGGCGGTACCCGAGGAAGTAGAAGAAAGTGGGTTGCTTCTTGGGGGCTGATGGTGCAGCAATGGGAACTCTAGTCCTTCCGGTCCTGGAGATGTCCTAGTCACCCGACCAATCCCTCTGCATAAGGAGGGAGGCAGCCCAGGGTGATTCCTTTCCCCTTACTGATCACTCTGTGGCTCCTGAGAGCTGATTGGACGAGGAGAAGACCTAACAAAAGGGCCGCTGATCTATTGGCTGGCCTGTCAACAGCATTCACCCAATAGGGATAAGGATAGAAACCAGCTGGACCAATCAAAGCCCTTTCTCTCAGGATTTGAATGCAGTAAAGCACCCCCTAAAGCAAACAAAACTGAATAAAAGTAGAGACAGAGTGAGTGACTGAATCTCACACTGCTGGAGTCCTGGAATAGGAACTCATGATCTCCCATCACTGAGTTGACAGAGAAAAAACTCGGGGGCCAGAGCTACATAATATTCTAGTCCAGGGCTCTAGCCAGAAAACAGGAAGGATGGCAAAAAGTTCCTACAGCACTTGCTGTGTGCCAGGCACCGTTCTGAGCACTTTACCTGTGTGATCTCATTTAATCCTCACAATAATTCTGTGAGGTAGGTGCTTTTTATCATTCTCTCTTTATGAGGAGAAAATTGCAAAGAAACTACCTATAGGCATGCCTCATTTTACTACCTTTTGCTTTATTGTGCTTCACAGATGCTGGTTTTTTTTTTGCAAATGGACTGTTTGGGCAACCCTTTGCGGAGCAAGTCTATCGGTGCCATTTTCCCAACAGCGTGGGTTCACTTCATGTCTCTGAGTCACATTTTGGTAATTTTCTCAATATTTTGAACTTTTCATTATTGTTATATCTACTATGGTGATCTGTGATCATGTCTTTGTTGTTACTATTGTAATCGTTTGGGGGTGCCAAGACCTGTGACCATATAAAATGGCAAACTTAATTGATGAATGTCGTGTGTGTTTTCTGACTCCTCCATCAATAGGCTGTTCCCCCCCCACCGCCCCCCCCCAACCATATCTCTTCCTCTCCTCAGGCCTCCCTATTCCCTAATTAGCAATTAGGTTAATTAATAATCCTACAATGGCCTCTGAGTATTTGAGTGAAAAGAAGAGTCACATATCTCTCATTTTAAATCAAAAACTAGAAATGATTACGCTTAGTGAGGAAGACATGTCAAAAGCTGAGAAGGCTAAAAGTTAGGCCTTTTGCACTAAACAGTTAGACAAGTTGTGAATGCAAAGGAAAAATTCTTGAGGGAAATTAAAAGGGCTACTTAAACAAACACACAAATGATAAGAAAGCAAAACAGGCTTATTGCTGATATGGAGAAAGTTTTCATGGTCTGAATAGAAGATCTAACCAGCCACAACATTACCTTAAGCCAAAGCCTAATAATCCAGTGCAAGGCCCTAACTCTCTTCAATTCTATGAAAGCTGAGAGAAGTGAGGAAACTACAGAAGAAAATTTACAAGGTAGCAGAGGTTTAAGGAAAGAAGCCATTTCCATAACATAATAGTGCAAAGTGAAGCAGCAAGTGCTGATGTGGAAGCTGCAGCAAGTGATCCAGAAGATCTAGCTAAGATGAAGGTGGCTATGCTAAACAATAGACTTTCAATGGCAAAAACTGCAATTACTTTTGTACCAGCCTAATAGAAGAAATTGCCTTTCACTGGAAGAAGATGTCATCTAGGACTTTCATAGCCAAAGACAAGTCAAAGCCTGGTTTCAAAGCTTCGAAAGACAGGCTGACTCTATAGTTAGGAGTTAACGCAGTTGGGTACTTTAAGTTGAAGCCAATGCTCATGACCATTGTGAAAATTTTTGAGCTCTTAAGAATTATGCTGAAACTCCTCTGCCTGTGCTCTATAAATGGAACAACAAAGCCTGATGACAGCACATCTGTTTAAAGCATGGTTAGCTGAATATTTTAAGCCCACTGTTAAGATCTACTGCTCAGAAAGAAAGATTCCTTTCAAAATATTACTGCTCACTGACAATTTACCTAGTCACCCAAGAGCTTAATGGATATGTACAAGGAGATTAATATTGTTTTAATGCTTGCTAACACAACATCCATTCCATGGACCATGGATCAAGGAGTTAATTTGACTTATTACTCAAGAAATACATTTTGTAAGGCTATAGCTGTCACAGACATTTCTCTGATATATCTGGGCAAAGTAAATTTGAAAACTTTCTGGAGAGGATTTACAGTTCTAGATTCAATTAAGAACATTCATGATACATGGAAAGTCAAAATATCCGCATTAATAGGAGTTTAGAAGAAGTTGATTTCAACCCTGATAGATGGCTAAGGGGGGTTCAAGACTTCAGTGGAGAAAATAACTACAGATGTGGTAGAAATAGCAAGAGAACTTGAATTAGAAAGGGACCCTGAAGATGTGATGAAATTGCTGCAATCTCATGATAAAACTTTAACAAATGAAGAGCTGTTTCTTATGGATGAACAAAGAAAGTTGGTTTCTTGATATATAATCTATTCCTGGTGAAAATGCTGTGAATGCATTGTTGAGATGACAACAAAGGATTTAGAATATGACATAAACTTAGTTAATAAAATAGCTCCAGTGTTTGACAGAATTGATTCCAATTTTCAAAGAAGCTCTACTGTGGGCAAAATGCTATCAAACACCATGCATGCTACAGATAAATCTTTCATGGAAGGAAGAGTCAGTCAGTGTGGCAAACTTCATTGTTATCTGGTTTTAAGAAATTGCCACATCCACCCCCATTTTCAGCAACCACCACTCTGATCAGTCAACAGCCATCAACATTGAGGTAAGATCCTCCACCAGCAAAAGCATGATTCACTGAAGGCTCAGATGATTGTTAACACTTTTTAGCAATAAAGTATTTTAAATTAAAATGTGTAGATTTTTTAGACAAAATGCTATTGCATACTTTATAATAGACTAGAGTATAATGTAAACAACTTTTTTTTTGAGACAGGGTCTCGTTCTGTCACTCAGGCTGGAGTGCAGTGGCGTGATCTTGGTTCACTCTGCCTCCTGGGCTCATGCGATTCTCCTGCCTCAGCCTCCTGAGTAGTTACAACTACAGGTATGTGCCATCAGGCCTGGCTAATTTTTGTATTGTTTTTGTAGAGGCAGGGTTTTGCCATATTGCCTAGGCTGGTCTTGAACTCCTGGGCTCAAGCAATGCTCCCACCTCAGCCTCCCAAAGTGCTGGGATTACAGGTGTGAGCCACCACACCCAGCTATAAATAACTTTTAGATGCACTGGGAAACCCAAAAAATTGTGTGACTTGCTTTATTGAGATATTCCCTTTATTGCAATATTTGCTTTAGAATTAATATTAGTATTTATTATTAGTATTAGTAATTAGTATTTAATATTAGTATTTAGTCTGGAACCAAATCCACCATATCTCCAAAGTGTGCCTGCCTATGTTTAATAGAATTATTTGATTGCAAACAAAGAAACTAACCCTACTAACTTGAATCGAAGGGAATTTAGCTGAACGCAATGAGGTAGCTCAGAGAGTATAAGGAAACACTCTAGACCAAGGCTTGGACTGCACGGAGCCAGAGTAGCTGTGAGCTCTAGGTATCAGCCCTGAATCGACACTGCTACAGTGGGCTGGAGGAACTCCAACACTCTTCCATTCTTGCAAATTCCAGGCAGAGAGATCTACTGGTCTCTCTGAGCTTGAGTCCAACACTCACCCTTTCGCTTGGGAGAGCAAGGGACTGGGTAGATTGTCCCTCTAAGACTATACACAGCCAGAGAGCAGAGGTTTCCCAGAACAAAACTGGGGAGGCTTTCTCCTAGAAAGGAAATGGATGCTGATATGGTTTGACTCTGTGTCCTCACCCAAATCTCATGTTGTATTGTAATGCCCAGTGTTGGAGGTGGGGCCTGGTGGGAGGTGATGGGATAATGGGGGTAGTTTCTAATGGTTTAGCACCATCCCCCTAGTGCTATCTTGTGATAGAGTTCTCATGAGATCTGGTTGTTTGAAAGTGTGTATCACTTCCCTTAAGTTTGCCCTTCCTCCTGCTACAGCCATGTAAGACATGACTCTTTTCTCTTAGCCTTCCACCATGATTGTAAGTTTCCAGAGGCCTCCTCAGCCATGCTTCCTGTACAGCCCACAGAACTGTGAGTCAATTAAATCTGTTTTCTTTATAAATTACCCAGTCTCCAGCAGTTTTTTATGGCAATGCAAGAATGAACTAATACATATGCAAAGTAGGCAAAACCAAAACGTGTCCACTGTAGCAGGGATCCCCAACCACCAGTACCAGTCCACGGCCTGTTAGGAACCAGGCCACACTGCAGGAGGTAAGCAGCGGGCAGGCCAGCAAGCAAAGCTGAGCTCCGCCTCCTATCAGATCAAGAATAGCTTTAGATTCTCAGAGGAGCACGAACCCTGTTGTGAACTGCTATGAACTGTTGCATGTGAGGGATCTAGGTTGCATGCTTCTTATGAGAATCGAATGCCTGATAATCTGTCACTGTCTCTGATCACCTCCAGATGGGACCATCTAGATGCAGGAAAACAAGCTCAGGACTCCCACTAAGGATCATCAACCATCCCCCACCCCACTCCAGTCTGTGAAAAAATTGTCTTTCAAGAAACCAGTCCCTGGTGCCAAAAAGGTTGGGGACTGCTACACTACAGGATTCATTGTAGCAAATTAAGGCGATGAAATCCCCATGAAATGCCACCATCCAGAAATAATCAATTTGTAACATTTTGGTGAATATTCTTCCTGTCACCTCTTTCCCTTGTAAGAGTTTATAAAAACGGGCCAGGCACAGTGGCTCACGCCTGTAGCCTAGCACTTTGGGAGGCCGAGGCAGGCGGATCACTTGAGGTCAGGAGTTCAAGACCAGTCTAGCTAACATGGCAGAACCCCGTCTCTATTAAAAATACAAAAATTAGTTGGGTATGGGGGCAGGTGCCTATAATCCCAGCTACTTGGGAGGCTGAGGCAAGCGAATAGCTTGAACTCTGCAGGTGGAGGTTGCAGTGAGCCAAGATCACACTGCTGTACTCCAGCCTGAGTGAGAGAGTGATACTATGTCTCAAAAAAAGAAAAAAAAAAGGCCATCACTCACACCTTTCTCTCTTCTCCCCTCATCCTTCCCCCATCCCTCTTCTCCTCTTTCTTAGGTCAAAGACCTTACAAATGCTGCTGATCTTACTCACGTTTTCCCTCTTTCACTGCCTCAAGCTCAGTGTTTTTCCACAGATCTATGGTGATAAGTTAATTGTTTCTTAAAAATTTTCCAATCTGGGTTTCTGACTTACTTTTGTAAAATGCAATAAAATTAATTACCTGGGAAAATAAAGTAGGGAAAATGGGTATATAAAGTACATTCCCAATTTTTAAATTATTAGATTCAATGAACATAAAATTACTTATTTGTTATATATGTATAATGTTATCAAGGTTTCTAGACTGCCACTTTCTTACTTACCTTACAGTAGACTGGTAACAAATATGTAAGCACTTTACAGATTTTTCTTGCCTGCTACACAGAAAAGCCAATTCACTGAGACAGAAGTATTGCAGTAGAGAAAGAATATAATACATTCAAAGCTAGCCAAGTGGAAAGTTGGGAGCTTATTACTCAAATCAGCCTCCCTGAGAACTCAGAGGCCAGGATTTTTATGAATAATTTGGTAGACAGAGGGCTAGGGAATGGGTTCTGCTGACAGATTGGGGATGAAATTATGAGTTTGGAAAATGGTCCTTGTATGCTGAATTAGCTTCTGGGAGGGAGCCACAGGACCATGGGAAAAATTTTAGTTATCAGTTTCAGGTCCAGGTAAAGTCAGTCAGTCACAAAAAAACAAAAGTCTGAAAACATCTCAAAAGATCAATCTTTGGTTCTACAGTAGTGATGTTATCTATAGAGGCAATGGGGGAAGTCACAAATCTTGTGAATTCTGGCCACATGACTCCTGAGTAGTAAGGGATTATAGAAAAGCAAGCTGGGAAACAATGGTTGGTTATTGTTTATGGCTATATTTTAGCAGAATTCAGGCATCTCTCATTATCCTAATCTTGTGGCCTTTCATTACTCCTACAAAGGTGGTTTCAGTCCCCAAACAAGGAGGAGGTCAGTTTTAGGGAGGGACTATTATCATCCTTGCTTGAAAGTTGAGCTATAAACTAAATTCTTCCCATGTCTGGCTTGGCCTGTGTCCAGGAATGAACAAGAAGAGCCAGCCTTTGAGGCTAGCAGCAACATTGAGTCAGCTATGCTGGATTTCTCTCACTGTCATAATCATTGCAAAGGTGGTTTCAAATAGATTTCAAAGACACTTTGGGTAGTATTGTGCTAGATAATATCAACCCTTTCTTTCAGTGTCAGTTAAGATATCACTTCCTCCCAGAAGTCTTCCTGACAACCCTTCCCCACCCCACAACTGAACTACGTGGTCTCATAGAATCTGTGTGTCCCCTCTGAGAACGTGAATCAAGCTGCATTTGAAATGGGTCTGCCTTGCTGATTTGGGGGAGCTGCTGTTGCCTCTAAGTGTGTCAACCTTATGCAAACATTCAGGGCTCCAAAGTCAGTAGTCATCACAATCCCTTCTGTAAGCCAGTTGGGCAAAGGAGGTAAGTCTGTGTATGTGAAGGAAGAAATGCTGTTTGTCATTAAATTTAAGATGCCATAATACAAAAATTAGCTGGGCATGATGGTGGATGCCTGTAATCCCAGCTAGTTGGGAGGCTGAGGCAGGAAAATTACTTGGACCCGGGAGGCAACGGTTGCAGTAAGCCAAGACCGCACCATTGCGGTCTCCAGCCTGGGCAACAAGAACGAAACTCCATCTCAAAACAAACAAACAAACAAACAACAACAACAACAAAAAAAAAAACCATGAATTGTAAAGTGCATCCCTAGTTCAGTAATGCAAAAATAAGAATTTTAAGACATGGGACTTGGTGTGGTAATTCAAGCCTATAATCTCAGCACTTTTGGAGGCCAAGGTGGGAAGATCCTTTGAGCCCAGGAGTTTGAGACCAGCCTGGGCAACATAGGGAAATCCTGCCTCTACAAAAAAATAATGAAAATATCAACCAAACATAGTGATGTGCACCTATGGTCCCAACTACTGGGGAGGCTCAGGTGGGAGGATCACTTGAGCCTGGGAGGTCGAGGCTGCAGTGAGCTGTGATTGTGCCACTGCACTCCAACCTGGACGACAGAGTATTCCAGAGATGGCAAAGTATGTGTGTCTTTGAATTGATAACATGTGGCTGTTAAAATCTCAATCATCCGTCTTTTGACTAAAGTCTCAATTGTCTGTCAAGAGAAGATTTTGTAGAAAAGGATAAAACATAAAGTAAAGTATATTTACGTTTATGATTATAAATACTTCTGCCAAAAGAGGGTATTTGTGGCTTCTTGTAATCCTTTGCAGATATTGTCACTAATCTCTCCTTCATTCCTCCAAATTATGCATGTACTTGGTATTCTTATTTCCTCATCCCTATCTTATCCATCAAGTAAGTAAAGCCCTGGATACCTGAGTTGGTTATCCAAGACTTTGCAGTGAGTGAGTCAGAGAGGAACGGAATTTCTGTTCTCCTTACCCCCAGGTAGCATTGCCTAGAGCCATGCTGGGAAGATCACTCTGTGAGACAAACCAGGAAACCTAATTAACAGGACAGGTCTGGTCCTGACTCTACATCATTTTCGTCTTCATATGGATGACTGATGAGGGGTGGCTATGACAGAGCTATCTGTATTGTCTGATCTGGGAAACTGTTTCTTTGAAAAGCTCATAAATTGACCTATTAAGACTATTATCTGTGTTCCAGGACTAAATAAAAGCCACAGCTGGAGACTCCAGTAATAGGTAAACATGAATCTATATTAATGTGGATATAAAATTGCCCAGAAATCTCTTGATCAAGAAATTTTTATGTATGTTTTGCTTATCTATAACTGATCTTATAGCTTCCCTTGCTTACTGGGCATCATTATATAATAATTAGTGTGTTTATATATGTTGAAGTATCTGCTAACTAGAATGATTTGGGATTTATCCAACTTGGTCCAAAAACGAATTTGGCCAGGGCTTTGATAATCCCTGCCTTCTAGGGATATCAATACATAAATAGTTCATATTAATATTTAGGAAGACAACAGACAAATGGCTGTTAAGAATGCCAGGACTTCCAGATAGACTAGTGATACCAGAAATAACGAGTGGAATCTCAGGAGTGCAGAACATTTAGAAAATTATGGGTCTAGAAAATGTGTTATTTCCCTGATAGCAGAAAAACATGTTGCCATAGAAACAATATTGAAGTGACCATTGGAGTCTCGAGCCTTCTCACAAACACTTGTGTAGCCTACAGTGAAGCCACCCTCTTATCCTGATAGTCCTACCCTGATTTCTGGCTGCTAGGACTCAGGGACTGGGAGGAGGAAGAAGGAGAAAAAAGGCATTTGCCTTACACCTTCTTTTCTTCACGTCTTTCTCTTCCTGGACCCCCCTCCAGGCAGCACTGCGCACAAGCTGCTTTATCTAGACCCTACCTAGGCTTGCTCTTTTTCCCCAAGGCCCCCAAGCATCTCAGTGACTTCCCTCCTTTTTGCCCAAAAGAAACTCTTATTGCCTCTTGGCAACGGAAAGCAATCAGATTTAATTGATTGGCACCAATTTGTGTTTAACTGATTATTCCCTATATTTGTCTGTTCTCTAGGTCTGCATTTTAAAAAATATTTTCCAAACTTTGTCCAATGGGTGGATTATAGGCAGGGAAACAGTAGTGAAAAATATTTAGTGTGTGTGAAAGGAGGATGATATTTAAACACGCACTCATGAACACAACAAGGTATATTAGTTATGGTTTTCAGATGTCAAGCAACAGAAACAAATTCTGACTAATTTAAATATAAAAGGCATGAACTTGATGGCTGTGGGGTAACTCACAGAATCAAAAGGAAAGTTGAACAATTAGACTTAGGACAAACAGGAATCGTGAAGTTTGAGTGGAAGAGGAAGATGTATTCTAAACAGAACTGATGAGTGATATCTTACCAAATCAACTCCAGTAGTCATTTAATCACTTGGTCAAACATTCAGATTCCTGAATAGTCTTGCTTGGGTCAGAGACCTTCTCCTTAGCTGGGACTGAGTAAGGCACCTTGATTGATGGTCCCAACCAAGGGGAGAAGGCGGTTCACTAGGATGAAACTAGGGTTCCATTCCTAGAAGAGTGGATGGTCACCGGTTGGATGGCTCACTCTCTGCTAAGTGCTGTAGGTGCCAATCTCCTTGACCAGCTATGCCTGGAATTGTGTCCTTGAGTTCAATCTCCTACTCTCTACTTTTCACAGCTTCTACCCTTTTCGAACCCACAGCTGATCCAAATTCGTTCATACAACAGGTCTTACAAAACAGCAATACTGATAAAATGCCTGGTTAGCTCGTCCTACCTCCAGGCCCCACTGTACAGGTCACTGAAAAGTCTGACTCCTTTCTGGGAGCTAAGGGCAATGGACTGGGTTGGTATCCTGGTTGCACTTTTTATTTCGGCCCTCTGGGCAGTGTTCCAGTTAAAATGAAAAAAACAGGATTAATTCTAGTGACGTTTCCATCCCCTCATAGAACTATCAAGTCCTTCCTTTGTGACTGCTGTGGATCTGGCCTCTTAGAATGTGGAAAAACCCTTGCTTTGCCCAAGGTAGCCTTTCTGGCAGATAGATCTCAGAATTACTTTATTAAACAAAGTCTAATTAATGCCCAACGGAAGAAACAGTGACACAGATTAATATTTAACCTGTTGGAAAGAGTAACTGTGTGTTTGGGGTTTAGTAACAGATCTGCAGCACAGGTTGACTCGGTCTCTGCCTCATCAGCACTCCTTGGGTCACTCTGTTCCCTAGACCACAGTCTCTCCTTGACTTCATTCCCCACCCCTGTTCTCCTATGAGGAACCCAGGAGGAAACATGGAAGGCAAGCCTCAAACTGAAACTTGCTAGCCAAAGGTGGAGCTGAGTTTAAGTTTAATATTTACTCAGCCAGGAAATACTCTAATTAAGCCTCGCTCTTTAAATCTTAAAGCCCCACCCTGGAAGGACAGAAATGAGCTCTCCCAAAGGGTTTCATCCTGTGGATGAGAAATCCTTTTTCCCCTACATCCAAATATTTCTGAGATGGGTTAGGCAGGTCCTCTTTCCAAGTTCAAATGGCATAACTAGGATTGTGTGTTGAATTTCCATGGGATGCCCAGATGGATTCCAGAATAAGAGCTGGCTGTGTAGATCCCTAATTCCAGACAGCCAAAAAGGATTCACTGAATATCTGGAGCAAAAGGAGATTTTCAATGCAGGGAGGCAGTTTCGTATAAATATAAGGGCCAGAGTCAGATGTCCTGGGTCAAATCCTGGTCCCACCACTGTTTTCTGTGTGACCTTTGAGTGTGACTCATATCTGTAAGCCTTAGTTTCCTCATGGGGAAATTGCAGTAATAGTATCTACCTCATTGGACTCTCGAGAGAATTACACAAAATAGTCCATGTAAAGTCCTTAGTACATAATAAGTGCTTAAAGAATATCTGCTATAAGTTATTTGACCACTCATTCAAAAAAAAATGACTTGTGCCTAAAATGTACCAAATAATGTGTAAGATAATGGTACATATATAGATATAATGGTATGTATGAAACTCCTTTTTCTGAAGAAGCTCACAATTTAGTGGGGAAGCTAACATAGAAGTTATTCTTCTATGTTGTAATAATTGCAACAATAAAGGTATTATATAAAAGTACTATTAATGTGCTTATTAACGGAGAGGGAGTTCCTTCTATGAAGAATTTTGGGAAGGCTTCATGGTGACATTTAAGCTGTGTCTTTAAGAAAATTTTGGAATTTTTCATGCCCAGAAAAGAGGACCAACTATTCCAGAAAGAAGGAACATCCTGAGCAGAAGCACAGCAATGAGAAAAATCTCAATGTGTTTGGGAAGCAACAGAAAATTCGGCTGGAGTACCAGGGAGAAAGGTAGGTTTAGTAGGCAATGGGGCTGGAAAGTCAAGGTTAAGGATGTCATGGGCCGTAGATGTTTAGATTTTATTTTGCATGATCAGTGTTCCATTAAGGAAGATAATTTTACCATGGCCACGATGGGAATATTTACATCATGGGTATTGGCAAGCACTACAAACCTGGTCTTTTTCTTCCACAGAGTTGGTTGTTAAACATTTGCCAGCATACCACTGCATGTGCACACATGCGTGTGAATGTGCACGGACACACGCACATACATGTGCACGCACACACACACACACTACCCCAGGATAGATTTCTTCAATTTTTTAAAATACAGGTGGCGGCCGGACGCGGCGGCTCAAGCCTGTAATCCCAGCACTTTGGGAGGCCGAGACGGGCGGATCACGAGGTCAGGAGATCGAGACCATCCTGGCTAACACGGTGAAACCCTGTCTCTACTAAAAAATACAAAAAACTAGCCGGGCGACGTGGAGGCGCCTGTAGTCCCAGCTACCCGGGAGGCTGAGGCAGGAGAATAGCGTGAATCCGGGAGGCGGAGCTTGCAGTGAGCTGAGATCCGGCCACAGCACTCCAGCCTGGGTGACAGAGTGAGACTCTGTCTCAAAAAAAAAAAAAAAAAATACAGGTGGCATCACCTTTACCGTATGTCTCAGCACAGCATATCAAGGAAAATGCTGTCATGCATTGAAATATTGTAGTATATTCATCATTCACAATTAGAGTTTCTTACCAAGATATTTATCTGTCTCCCTTTTGCAGTAAGTAATGACATTACTAGACCTATAGTCCTTAGATTTCTCCCCATTCTCCCTTTAAGGAATTCCTTATTGTGAGGGGCCTCACCCAAATAAGAAATCTGTACCTACTTTTTTAGGTGGAGTATTTTTTCCCTATTTTAAGACCACAGTTAAGAGCACTTCTGGCATAGAACCAGAAGTCTTGCCAATTTCCCAAGTCCTTGAAAGAGTAATCACTCAGTAGCCAAGGATAAATTTACATTGGATGACTCTTTTGGCCTTTCTCGCTAACAGAAATATATTTATGAATTCAGTGGCGTCTCTGTAATATTATTTCCTTGCTTAGCACAATTTTAAGCCAAGTGTAAGCTCAAAATAGAATCAAATCTTGAATACATACTGTTTTAAGGCTGATGTAATATCTTTCTTTTTTCAAGCTCCAATTGAACATATATACCCAACAGATCAGCCATATGGTGTTGGGGGAGTGGGGGCAGCCAATGCTTTAGACTTTTAATCTACTTAATGGGAGAAATGTTAGACATAATTAAATATCTTTAAGCTTGAATCTTTCAGTGCAGTAAGTAAATGAATTAAATCTATCCAGGGGATAAAATAGAAACATTTATCAAGGTAGCAATTTGGAAAGCATAAGTCTCCTTCTAGTCAAACTTAAAATGTCTTGGCATTTTTGGCCCAATGCCTGAAAGATATGTATCAGCCTTAGCGTATTCTTAATAATGGCACTCATAAAAAGAGAGGATGAAAAGATTAATTCCCTCTTCTCTGAGCCCCAGGATTTTCCTTTTTATTTTTTTGGTCCCTGTATTATCCTATGAACTTGCTGGAAGAATGTTGGAGGTCCCAAAAGCAGCCACACCTTGGGTGGCAAAGGTCAGGAATTCAAACTCGGGCACCCTGAAGAACTTTCTGCATGTGATAGATAGCTAAAATACAGCATGCATGAAGGACAGGCAAAGATTGCTTTGAGAAGATTATATTTTCCTATAAGAAGAAAGTGCTTGGTTCCTGAAATGATTAGGTTTCCACTTGGCCAATAGAGCAGAATTCCAGGAAGGTGCTCGCAAGCATGACATCCTGCTGCCTCAGATCCTACCTAGAGCCACTGTCCCAAGATCCTGGTTCCAGCTCAATGTAGAATTCTCAGTGTTGGTGGAAGCTGACATCAGTCACTCCTCTCTGCTACTTTGCCTGAGAAGACTGTGGTCCAAACAGCTGCCTTTGCTAATGTAGCCTTGCATCCTGGTCCTACGCTGTTCTGTCCTGCCTGTTGACTAGGAAATAATGCATCTACTTGCTAGCCAATGAAACAAATCAGGTACACAGGATTCCTTGCAGATAATTTCCTAAGATAGTACTAGTGCAGAGAGATCTGCACTGCTATAAGCAGTGATCAGAAGGCTAGAGAAAGGGAGTGAGTGATAGGGAAGAAGGGAGGGGGCTCAGTAACCAGGGCCCTACATAAAGACAAATTACATGGTGTCATGTGAAGGTAGCAAGAATTTCCATTAACTGCTCTGATGCCTTGCCTCTAATATCCCAGAGGTCCCCTCTAACCTAAAATTTTAATCTTGGCCATTTCTTTGCTTCTTAGAATTAGGAAATGGAGGACAGATGATGACCAAGAGATCT
The DNA here is from genome assembly GCF_002776525.5 of Piliocolobus tephrosceles. NCBI lineage: Eukaryota > Metazoa > Chordata > Mammalia > Primates > Cercopithecidae > Piliocolobus > Piliocolobus tephrosceles. The sequence goes on from NC_045444.1 coordinate 58,314,278, forward strand.
TTCCCCACCTCCACTGCTTCCTCAAGCTCTTGTTCTTTCTCTCCTTCTCCCTCTCCATATATACACACACACACACACACACACACACATATACAAATGCACATACACATGACAGACCTACGCTTGTGTGTATGTGTGTGTGTGTATATATATATTTATTTTTTTTTTTTTTGAGACCGAGTCTCACTTTGTCGCCCAGACTAGATGGAGTGCAGATCTTGGCTTACCACAACCTCTGCTCCCTGGGTTCAAGCGATTCTCCTGCCTCAGCCTCCTTAGTAGCTGGGACTACAGGTGTGCACCACCATGCCCGACTAATTTCTGTATTTTTAGTAGAGGTTGGGTTTCACTATGTTGGCCAGGCTGGTCTTGAACTCCTGACCTCGTGATCTGCCTGCCTCGCCCTCCCAAAGTGCTGGGATTACAGGCATGAGCCACTGCTCCCAGCTTGTGTATATATATGTATAAGTCCTGATATTAGAGTTTGTTTCAGATCATGTTTTGCATTTTAACAGATATTTTTCTGGATCTCTGCTTTAAGAACACTGTATTGTCCGTTCTAATGATGACCTATATCTGTGTTCTTTCATCTCCATGTTTATTTTGAGCCACTGATTCTTGATGCTAAGTTTTTAACATTCTACATTTTCAATTCTATCAGTGTGCTCCACATAACAACTTGTTTGGGCCAAATACCCATAAAGAGAGCGTTTGCTTAACAATAGAGTAGATTCTGTGTTTCCCTATTGACTCACTTTAAGCCCTGGTGAATGGAATGTCTTGGCCTCACGAGCTACCTGGTAACCATCAAAATCACCTTATTTGATTGCTGGGTATGAGAAGTGGAGGAAGAAGAATATGGTATTTAAGCTGCGATGACCAAGCCAAGGCCTTCCCTGGGCTCAAACTATATAAGAAACAAAGGAAATGCAAGAGTATGCATTTACCATGAGATCCAGAGGATGGAGAGGTAAATTCATGAGTGATGCAGGGGAGGGGCAGACAGAACTGCAGTTTGAAGGTGGTTACCCAAGACCAGGGGTCTCCAGGTGGCTCCCCAGGTGGGAGCTGAAGGATGGCTGCTCCTTTCACCAGCTGGGGAGCCGAATGGCACTACTTTCTGCCCATTCCTGGATCAAGTGCTCCCTATAGCCAGTCCCCATGATGGCATTATCTTTGAAACCCTGGACATCCTATTTCTGGAATGTCTGCCCAGTTTCCTATGGCCTTGAGCATTTTCTTCCCTGTGTTGTAGAGAGGTAACTCAACCCAGTCATCTCTTGTACTTTTCCAGCATTGTTTGTGAAGTAACAGAGGGGAAACTAGGAAATGTGTGTGGCTGACATGGTGCCAGAGGGTCTCCACGGCCATGAATGCCTTTGTCCAGACTAATGGACATTGCTAGGCCTGAGACACTCGTGAAGGTCCTTGTATTAGTCCAGTCTCACACTGCTATAAGGACATATCTGAGGCTGGGTAATTTAAAAAGGAAAGAGGTTTAATTGACTCACAGTTCCACAGGGCTGGGGAGGCCTCAGGAAACTTACAGTCATGGTGGAAGAGGAAGCAAACATGTCCTTCTTCACAAGGTGGCAGGAGAGAGAAGAATGTGAGCCAACTGAAGGGGGAAGCCCCTAATAAAACCATCAGATCTCGTGAGAACTTACTCATTATCATGAGAATAGCATGGGGGAAACTGTCCCCATGATTCAATTACCTCCCACCAGGTCCCTCCCACCACATGTGGGGATTATGGGAATTACAATTCAAGATGAGATTTGAGTGGGGACACAGCCAAACCACATCAGTCCTCATGGATGGGATCCCCAAGAAACAAGCCAGGGTTCTGAGCTGCTGACAATTCAGACACAGGGATGAGCCACCTCATCCTTGTTTTAACAAACCCTGAGCTTGCTAAAAGCCCATGGGAAGCTGCTCATTTCCAGCTGCAACTTTCACATATCCACTCATCCTTAAGAAAAGAATAGATGAAACTCAAACAGCTGGGCTCTTTCATGCCAAAGTTCCCCAAACCTGTGAAACCCTTCTATGCGGCTTTCTCCACTGGCAGGATTTTGCACTTGGAGGTGATGACCCTGAGCTTGCATCATTTTCAATTTCTATTTAAAGGCACACCCCAGACAGAGAAATATTTGCCATAAATTGTTACAGCAACGTGACATTTGGCTTTTCTGCCACTAAGGTCACACTGCCATCGGCCTCTCACTTCCTCCTCAATTGCTTGTTCATTACACAAGGTTTCCTCAATTTCAGTAATTCTTGTGGTGCAGATCCGCCTGCCCAGCCATTTATCACCAGTAATAACAAGGAGAATGGTGATCTTTTACATCTCTACACAATGATCTGAGTTTTGGAAGGCTTCTGAAATTCCCTTGCCCCTCTGCCTGGCCAGGCAGGGCCTCTTTTCCTTTCTTAGTGTGGCATATCAGCAGTTCAGATGCAGGGCTCTCCTGCTGGGTAGGAGCTTGTAGGTCACAGCGACATCCAACAGATTCATTAACACAGCAATCGCAGGAGAGAAAAGAAGGCCAGGCGATTCTAGTGAATGCTGAGCCTTGTTCTAAATTCTCGTATAGAATATTGATAGAACCAGGAAGGAGTGAGAGATCTGAGACTGTTTTGCAAAAGAATTTCAGAGAGCCACTAGCTTGGAAATGAAGCCTATCAGGATGGAAAGAAAGTCATGCATTGCAAAGCCCTCCTGCAAGTTCAGCTCTGGGGAGAAAGGTATTAACTAAAATAACAGCACGTGGTAGTCAACAAGTTCCCTAGCTATGCCTTCACTGAAGCAGGTGAAAGTACTTTAAAATGTTGAATGAAGTGGGGGGAGGGGAATGCAGATAAAGCCAAGAATTCCTTTACTCTCTGCCAGTGGTTCTGTGAATTATTCCCTTGGAATACTATGCCTTCTCTCCAGCCCTGTGTTTCAGAATCAAGGGACTTTCCTGCAACCTACAAACATTTCCATAGATTTTGACGAACCTACCCTGGTATCGGGGGTGGGAAGAAGGATGTGTTAATTAAAAACAAACTGAGAAAATGCATGTCTTGAGGAAGCAGGACTGTGTGCCTTCATCCATCTGCATCCTCCCTGTGAGTGGCCTTCTAGACAGGCACCCATAGCTGGCTTACACAGTGGCCTATGAGTGTTTGCCTGTCAGGGGTAACTCTGGGGTCCACAGTCAACAGAAAGCCTCTGCACTTAAGGAAGGTCTGAGCAGTGGGCCATCTTGAACTCATAACCACGTTTAGGGAACAAAAGCTATGCACAGAGATTTAAGGAATTAAAAACTCAGAAAAAAGAACAACAATGGGACTGAAATAAGAGGAGATTGCTTTTTGCTACTGTCAAAGGCATGTGAACCAGAGCAACTCCATCTTGAATAGGAGCTAGGTAAAATGAGGCTGAGACCTCCTGGGCTGCATTCGCAGATGGTTAAGGCATTCTAAATCACAGGGTGAGATAGGAGGGCGGCACAAGATACAGGTCATAAAGACCTTGCTGATAAAACAGCTTGCAGTAAAGAAACCAGCTAAAACCCACCAAAACCAAGATGGCCACAAGAGTGACCTCTGGTGGTCCTCACTGCTACACTCCCACCAGCACCCTGACAGTTTACAAATGTCATGGCAACATCAGGAGGTTACCCTATATGGCCTAAAAAGGGGAGGCATGAATAATCCACCCCTTGCTTAGCATATAATCAAGAAATAACCATAAAAATAGGCGGCCGGGAGCAGTGGCTCATGCCTATAATCCCAGCACTTTGGGAGGCCAAGAAGGCCAGGGATTGATCACAAGGTCAACAGATGGAGACCATCCTGGCCAACATGGTGGAACCCCATCTCTACTAAAAATACAAAAATTAGCTGGGCATGGTGGTGCACGCCTGTAGTCCCAGTTACTGGGGAGGCTGAGGCAGGAGAATCACTTGAACCTGGGAGGCAAAGGTTGCAGTGAGCCGAGGTTGCGCCATTGCACTCCAACCTGGGTGACAGAGTGAGACTCCATCTCAAAAACTAAACAAAACAAAACAAAAATAGGCAACCAGGCTCACGCCTGTAATCCCAGCACTTTAGGAGGCTAAAGCAGGCGGATTGCCTGAGATCAGTAGTTCGAGACCAACCTGACTAACGTGGTGAAACCCCATCTCTACCAAGAATACAAAAATTAGCCGGGCATGTTGGCACACACCTGTAGTCTCAGCTACTCGGAAGGCTGAGGCAGGAGAATCACTTCAACCCAGGAGGTGGATGTTGCAATGAGCTGAGATCGTACCACTGCACTCAGCCTGCACAACAGAGCAAGACTCTGCTTCAAAAAAAAAAAAAAAAAAAAAATTAACAACGAGCAGCCCTTGGGACTGCTTTGTATGTGGAGTGGTCATTCTTTTATTTCTTTACTTTCCCAGTAACTTGCTTTCACTTTACAGACTCGCCCTGAGTTCTTTCTTGCATGAGATCCAAGAACCCTCTCTTGGGGTTGGGATCAGGACCCCTTTCCTGTAACACAACTACTTTTTTGGCCACGAATTCCAGAAAACTGATATAACTTTTTTTTTTTAACTTTTATTTTAGGTTCCACGGTACATGTGCAGGTTTGTTATATAGGTAAATTCACGTCATGGGAGTTTGTTGTACAGATCATTTTGTCACCCAGGTACTCAGCCTAGTACTCAATGGTTATTTCTCTGATCTCTCCCTTCTCCCACCCTCTACCTTCAAGTAGGCCCCAGGGTGTGTTGTTCCCCTCCATGTGTCCACGTGTCCTCATCATGTAGCTCCCACTTATATGTGAGGACATGAGGTATTTGGTTTTCTGTTCCTGGGTTAGTTTGCTAAGGATGATGGCCTCCAGCTCCATCCATGTCCCTGCAAAGGACATGTTCTCGTTGTTTTTTATGGCTACACAGTATTCCATGGCATATATGTACCACATTTTCTTTATCCAGTCTACCATTGATGGGCATTTAGGTTGATTCCATGTCTTTGCTATTGTGAATAGTGCCGCAGTGAACATACATGTAGATGTGTCTTTATAATAGAACATTGTATATTCCTTTGAGCATATACCCAGTAATGGGATGAGGCCAGCCACTTCCTACAAAAAGAGTGTATTTTACAAATACAATATTTGGAACTTAAAAAAAAAAAAAGTTGACCTTTCCCTACTTTGTGACTATATGTAATCAAATACGCTAGTAAGTTGCATTTTTGCTTTTGAAGTCATCCTATTTCTCTCACTTTACAGTTTCTTTTGGTGGTGAGTTCTTGTAAGGAAACTTGAATGATAGATGTGACTTGCTCAGTACTGGTCTTCCTTCCTTAGTACCGGCTGCTGCTTTTGATCAAAGAGCAAACCAGGGAGGAGCAGAGGAGGGAGGAGCAGAGGAGGGAGGAGCAGAGGAGGACCAAATAGCTGCCCCTGGTCCCTCCCTCGAAAGCCCTGCCTCACATTAGTCACATCTCTTTACTCAGAAGGAAGAAAAGTTACCATTTGAGAAAATAAAAGAACTTTTATCTGAGGAATATGGGTCCTTTTAAATTATCAGGTCCAGAAAGACATTAAAAGGAGATAGCAATTACGTTCCACTACCCACTCTGAACTATATTTATCTCCTGAAACTGCTTGTTATTGCCACAAGTAACTATAAATTCACCTAATAGTGCCACACCAGACACTGAACCCACACCCTATAGCTTAAAAATCTACAGCCAATCACTAGTCAATGTCATTTCTATAAACCAATGAGAATTCCTGACAATAGCTTTGTATCAGCCCATTCCCAGTCCACCCTTTTGCCTTTAAAAATCCACTTGCAATAGTGTGTATATTGAGGGCAATTGAATCTGTGCTCCCAAGTGGCAACCCTTAAGTTTGGCCCAAATAAACTACTTATATTAATTTTGCCTTAGCTCCTTCCCTTTAGGTCAACATGTTTGTTAGTGACTGAGAGTCGCTGTCTGCTCATGCTATTGATTTAGGTCCCTCTTGTGTCACAGCAAAGAGGGCAGTCGTGGGAGTGGGGAATCGGGGGCTGCGCAGGATGATTTGGTGTTTGAAAATGAACAAGTTGGGCTTTCTCTTGGAAGAACAGCAAGAATGGTACAGATTGGAGGTACAGAGGGGTTGGGGACGGGGAAGGCTTAGGGTCTGCAGCTGCTGAGGGCACAGGCATTCCTGCCACTGGGCCTCCTGAAGGGCCACCAAGCAGCGCTATTGTGTTATACAACTCCAGGGGCCCCATTCACCCTGGGGACTGTCATGCTGGCATACTAGGTCTGTGGGTTCCCATCTGGCAGCCTGAGGGGGAGAGGTGACAAAGACAGTGAAAGCCCACAATCCCGCCTCCACCCTACCTGCCTCCCTAGCTGGCTTCGACTCAGTCATGCAGCTGGCTAAGTGGCAAGGGCGAAAGTCTCTGAAGGCCGAGATGTGCTCGTGTGGGAGGAACCCTCTTCATGGCTTTGCTGCATATTAAACATCTGCCATGTTATTCTATTTCCTGAATAGAGACCGATGACCAAAAGAAGACTTGTGAATGACGTTTGGAACTTGGCCTTCAAAACTGTACTTCGTGCCTTACACGTTGCCCCCTAGACATTTCTTTTGTACTCTTGGTGCTTCCTCATTTGAGCCAAGTCCATTCGTGTGATGACTGAGTTTGTAGTTCGGGCTCTGGAGTAAAGGGCTGGTTCATCACGCTCTTTGGGCCTGGGGATTCTCTCAGGTTACCTCAAGTAATGGTAGATGTTGTAAAAACAGACATGGCAGAAGATATGGATCCCACAAGAGCCCAGGATGGAGGACACCGGCTGCCCACAGAAGAGAGAGTAGAATTCAGGAGTTGGAATGATCTAAATTTTCTCTAGGGTTTACTTTGTTGCTCCCTCACAGTGACAATTTTGTATCCCCACCATTACAGTGACTGAGCTCTTTTCATCTTTCCTTGGCTTTTCCCAGCATCTGCCCAGTGCCCTGCATTGTGTTTCATCCCGTGTCTTTGCTCTGTGTTGGCGTGTTCAGCTGGCCCTTCACTCAGGGAGAGCCATGGCTTCTGCTTACTTATGGCTTGGTTCATCTGTGGACTCTTGCTGCTCATTGCCAATGAATCATTGCTCTTATATCTTATGTTCAAACTTCACAATAACGGGCCTGGTTTTGACACCAACAGTCTTCTAGATTTCATGCAAAGACACTCACCAGGGCTGGGCATGGTGGCTCATGCCTATAATCCCAGCACTTTGGGAGACAGAAGTGGGCAGATCACAAGGTCAGGAGTTTGAGACCGGCCTAGCCAACATAGTGAAACCCCATCTCTACTAAAAATACAAAAATTAGCCAGGCATGGTGGCACGTACCTGTAATCCCAGCTACTAGGGGGGCTGAGGCAGGAGAATTGCTTGAACTTGGAAGGCGGAGGTTGCAGTGAGCCGAGATCGTGCCACTGCACTCTAGCCTGGATGACAGAGTGAGTATCTGTCTCAAAAAAAATTAAATAAATAAAGATACTCATCGGTCTGTACATTGCCTGCCTAGACCTGTCCCTTAGCAAGGAGGGTGGGGGATCTTTTCCCTAGAAGAAGACTGTGGGCTTGCAGAACTTGATGGTTCCCTCCAGTATATAAAGAAAAGTGTGAAAAGGGAGAGAACGAAATTTTCTACTATTCTACAAAACCCTGGATGCACCCCTGATGCCAAAGTGTCTTGGAAGCCCGCTCTTTCAGAGTCCCCTATTACTCATGTGGCATTTCTACCAACAGAAGATTCTGCAGGTCGTTGGCCTGAAAGCAATGGCCAGCCATTATCTGTCTGCCATTTTGTAAATACTACTACTACTAATAATAATAAAACCAAACCTTTGCTCAAGGCTGTGAATACTAAAATTTGCCAGAGAAAGTGGAGGGAGCCGCATTACTTAAATCTTTTCAAAATTGTCTGAATAAAGCACTTCACTCAGATACACAAAGAATAGACTGGCGCTGACCCTGCAGGGCATCCATAAGATGATCTCAGAAGGTTTTTTTCCTGCATCTGATTCTGTGAAAGAGAGAGGCTGGAGCTGAACCAATGAAACAAAGAAATAAGTTCATACCCCTCTCACCCCAAGCCCTTTAATCTCTAGTTGGGCTTGGATTCCAGATCGTTTCTACCAAAGAAGTTGTAAAAGCATCTACACATAATGTCATCCTAAAATATTGTAAGATCATCCTCTCAGTTTTAAAGAGAGAACCATTTCAAATAGCCTTTCGTGCTTCCATTTCTTCTTCCATAATTATTACACACGTTGTCATGAATGAACTCTGAATAAGTCTCTTAGTTCGCTCTGGTGCCTCAAAATGCCCTCCACCTTATAGCAGTCAAAGAGACTAAGATGTTGCCTTGCATGGCTTTTGCAGCTTCTGTTATTAAGTAAGGGTTGTTTGCTCTTTGAGATTCAAATAATCACATGGTAGCTTCTCAAGCAACAGCTAGAATCCCCAAAAGTAACAGCAGAAAGAAATGGGCATCTTTTGCAGGAGGTGTAGCTTGCTTTCTTTTCTTCTTCTTTCATTAGTTCTTTCTTTAGAAAGCAGATAAGAAGGTATTACTTATTGAGAAGGAAGTGTGTGCATTAGCTACCATGGTAACTTATGTTACTATCAGCACTGTCCAGGCCAATTAAAGCCCTTTCATAATGTTCATTTTCTTTCTTTGGCCTGAGAAAGCCACTCAAGTCAGAGACAGATAAGTATCTTACAAGCACGAAGCATCAGGCTACGCATGTCCCTTTATTGACTTTCCCGGAAATCTTACTGCACACAATGGAGTTGCATTTTCTCCCAAGTCTCTGGGAGGACCCTGGGCCCTGGACTGTGTCCAGCTCTAGCTCTGGACAGGGAGAGACCTTCTTATGTAGGGTTCAGTCTTGCCACTGTGCTCTTCTGCTGTTGCCTCCCAGTCGCTCTGCAGTTAGATTCTATGGATTTCTTCTTTTGCAGGGCTCTTTGTTTAGGCCCAGGAACCTGCTGTTATAATCTCTTTGGTGCTAAAACTGCTTGTCTGCTGAGATCTATCTGTTTATCCATCTACCCTTCCATCTATCCATCCATCCATCCAGCCATCCATCCATCCATTCATCCATCCATCCATTTATTACCTACTACATACCAGGTGCTGTATTTGGGTCAGAGATACTGAGATGGATAGGACATTGTTTCTATCCTCAAGAAACTTACAGTTTAATAGATGAGGCAGACGGAAAAGCTGGTGATTTTATATATGGGCATGTAAAATTAACATCATATGAAAGGTTTACAGTAAAACATTTTATTTTCACTTCTGTGGTGCACATCCCTGGTTCTTCTCCCAAGTAAACTTAAGAAATGAATTGACATTCTCCCAGGCATATGTGTACATGCATATACCCAAGGTATCTGAGTTGGGGTGGACATACAGTAGATGTCTTCTGGACATGAGGACTCTAATTGAAGTGGTGAGGGTACAGAGTCACTCTAGCAGGGACCTTGTGGAGCTATGTCCCAGTTTTGGTGCCCTAGCAAACATGCTTTCATTCTTTCCAACTCCCATTCGCACAGCTGGGGGTTAACCCTCCTAGGTTACCAGGATATCCATGATGTCTACCAATCCCTATTTACCTGCTCATTATGAGACTGTTTTCTTAGCCACTTCTTTGGAGATGATAGAAGGAACGCTAACATTTGCATTCCAGATTCCATGTGGGTCACTTCCATTGCTTCTTCGAGAAGGCTTGACTCCATCCTTCACACTTTATCGACTATAATGGGTATTCATCATAATGTAAAATAATGGGCAGGAAGAAAGACCACATTGGATTAAAAACATGGTTGTCCAACTCAAAGTAATATAGCTGATGTGCCAGTGGCTTGCAGCCTGCATAAAATACACATTAATAGTGGATTTGTAGTGAATAAAAGTTTGCACATGTTCAACGCTTATGTTCTTCTGGTATACACTGGACAGCCGTGCTTGTTAATAGTTGGTGGATTTCTGATTACTCAGTGTCCACGCCATACGAGTTCAAAACTATATCAGCTAAAAGTGTTGATATAAATAAGTACTTCAACATAAATAAGTACTTCATGGGACAGCTTTGAATAAAGCATGCCTGTATTTTATGTATTTTAATATAAGCAAGCATATATATTAGGCCTGGGATTTTAAAAGCATTTTCTGAGCCCCTTTAGCCTTTTCTTAAAGTTTCTCAAGGGTGACGTCCTTGGGTAAGCAATGGAGCCAAATAGGCAAGGCCTTGGTCACCTTCCTCCACTTTGTCAAAGCGCCTGCTCTTTTGCGTTGGGTTCTGAGTAAGATTTCTTTTGAAGAAAGTGCTCCATTAATAAGAAAAGTGGTTGAAACCCTATGAGGGTTTTATATTAAATGGTACGCTGGTGGTATGTCTATGGAGACCATGGGGATTCTAGGGGAGGGGCACCTAATTTAGTCTTGGGGGTGTGGCATGGATTAGGAAAGGCTTTCCATAAAAAGTGATTCCTGGCTGGGCACAGTAGCTCACAGCTGTAATCCCAGCACTTTGGGAGGTCGAGGCGGGCGGATCACCTGAGGTCAGGAGTTCAAGACCAACCTGACCAACATGGAGAAACCCTTTCTCTATTAAAAATACAAAATTAGCCAGGCATGGTGGTGTATGCCTGTAATCCCAGCTACTCAGTAGGCTGAGGCAGGAGAATCACTTGAACTCAGGAGGTGGAGGTTGCAGTGAGCCAAGATCACGCCATTGCACTCCTGCCTGGGCAACAAGAGCGAGACTCCATCTCAAAAAAAAAAAAAAAAAAAGGTGATTCCTGAGTGTGTGTAGAGTAGAGTAGAACAATTATGTACCTTCCAGGCAGAGGTAGCAGCTTGTGGAAAGCCCCGGAAACAAGGCAAAGAAAATTTAGCTCATTCAGAAAAGTGGCGTGGTTCAATATGGCTGGCAGGTTTGGTTGTAGAGAAGCCTGAAGAAGCAAGCTGAGGTCAAGTCTGCATTCCTGCCCACTCCACTCTGTCAGTTTCACATCCTTCAACTAATGCTCTGGATCTGGGTGGTGCCTCCCAAACTCTGAACTTCAAATCCAATGCGGGTACCACATGTTTCTCCCTGTCCTTTCTGCACTGCTGAACTTTGACCCCAGCCACATGACCTAGCCTAAAAGACTGGACATTGGATCCTGACAGCTCACCTGTCCATTTGTTTTCCTGCAGTCTGCATATACTCATCAACTTTCCAGACTCCTGAGCCCTAGCAAGCCTGAGGCCTGATTTGGCTAAACCAAGTGCTGAACTTCCACCAGAACTGAAAATGCCAGAAGTTTCCTCCCTTTGTGTGCCATTGAGCACCATGATGGCTGCCAGCAAGAGAACTTTGGATCTTCACAAAGAGCTCAGTTCAAAGTCTCTAGAAAGCCGTCCTTTCTGGCGGAGAAACTGTAAGTCCTATACTGCTTATTATGGTCTCCAAATTGTTGATTGTGACAAAGCAAGTTTTGTGTACAGGAAACAACGGCTTCCCTTCTCCTTTGGAGGATCTAAAAAATTTTGATCTTAGAAAACAAGCCATAAATAATTACATAAACACTCAGACTTTGCCTTTTTTCTTTTAATCTCATAATGGTACTGTAGTAATAATATCAACACTACTAATTTCCCTTCAGTGTTCACAATGAAATAAAATAGCAAGAAAATGTAAATATTATAAATACTTGGTCCTTACGACTTTGTGAGAAGACACTTATTGATTCATTGCTGGCTTCTAATTTGCTAATTATGCATCACTGAATGCAAATTTTCCCCCCAAGCAGAGAAAAAGACCATTTTACAGGATGTCATAGGGAACAGAAATTTCCCAAGTATAGGAAGTCCTCGAGTTAAAACTGTGCTTTCCGATGTGAACTATAGATTCAATGTTTAGTTTTAAATATCTAAACTTTAACTTCTCTCAAGCCATAAAGAAGTTAAAAGCCAAGCCACTCTCTAAACAGAGGTTGGACTTTCTAATCTACTGTTATTTTTTATGGGACAAAAGTAATAGCTATGAGGAAATGTTAAGCTGGCTTACCCTATGTAGCTTTTCTGTGGGAAGTTAGGAATAAAAATATGACCCATCAATGTGAGCAATAAATACTTGCCATGTAGTTAGTGATATTAGACATCTACTGTTTGGAAATGTTCTGGGAAAAAAAGGAGGAGTCACTTTACCGTGAAGAATAAGACTACCATTAACATAAGAAAGAATTTCCTGGATTTGAAGGGAAAAATGGTTGATTTAATATTTGACATCGGTGTTATATAGATTTTTAATTTTTTTTTTTTTTTTTTGAGATGAAGTCTCATTCTGTAGCCCAGGCTGGAGTGCAGTGGTGTGATCTCAGCTCACCATAATGTCTGCCTCCTGGGTACAAGTGATTCTCCTGCCTCAGCCTCCAGAGTAGCTGGGATCACAGGTGCACACCACTGCACTCAGCTAATTTTTTGTATATTTAGTAGAGACGAGGTTTCACCATGTTGGCCAGGCTGGTCTTGAACTCCCAACCTCAGGTAATCCGCCCACTTTGGCCTCCCAAAGTGCTAGAATTACAGACATGAGCCACCTCGCCAGGCCTGATTTTTAATATTTTAAAACCACAGCAATACATGATTATAACTTGGATATTATAATGCTGTCTAATATGCTGTGACTAATGAAGCTCATTTTATAAAAATTATCAAGGTGGAAGCTTCATTTAATTCTCTAATGCAGTTGTGTAATTGAACCTTTTATTTAATTAAGCTTATTTGCCTCATAGTAGTAGATTTGATAGAATAAACACCATCTCTATGCCTCCCTATGATGCTTTTGTCATTCATTCATAATATCTGTTGAGCACCTACAAAGGGCCAAACCACTCTGTAAGGCAGGAGACATCTAAGATAAGTAGGCTGTGGTCTTTGCCCTCCAGAAGTAAAAGATAAGTGGAATGGAATGTTTGATGTGCTCTGACGTAAGTGTGAACAGGATGCAGAGGAAAAACAAGGGAGGGAGGGGTTGGGTCTAGATGGACAAGGGCCTGGTATACAGTCCTACAATGCAAGATTGACACATAAAAGATGAGAAGGTGTCATGAAGAAGGCCCTGCACTGGGAATCAGATGGCTTGAGTTTGGCTGCTTGTCCAGCTACTTACTAGGTTTAGATTAGGACTCTGGGCAATTGACTTCAACTCCATGAGATTTTTCACCTATCAAATAGAAGTAATAATGGCTCCTTGGCCATCTCACAGAATGGCAGTTTTAAGGTTTGAATGAGCTGGTGCATATGAACATCTTTTTAAAAGGATTTAAAAGGCTAAGCTATGATATTTGGTAGTCTAGGTGCATTAAATCCTTTTTTGACTTACAATATTTTCACCTTACAATGAGTTTATCAGTTGAAAATGCATTTAATACGCCTAACCTATTGCACATTATAGTTTAGGCTAGCCTACCTTAAGCATGTTCAGAACACTTACATTAGCCTGTAATTGGATGACATCATCTAACACAAAGCCAATGTTAGAATAAAGTATTGAATTCCCATGTAATTTATTGAACACTGTGTATTTTGTTGAAATTGCAATGGTTTTGCACCATCATAAAGTTGAAATATTATAAGTTAAGCCATCACAAGTCAGAGACCATCTATATATATGCATGTGTGTGTGTGTATAGATGTTTGCTATATAATACACATATATATTTATATTATGGGCACTGGCGTCCTGTCCCAAGCATTGTGGCTCCCTTAGTGCTTCATAATGAGAGAGGAAGATGAAGAATTTCGAGAGGACTCAGGAGAAATGGATAAGGAAGTAAAAAAAGAATAAAATGAGAAAAAATGAGAAACCCAAGACACCATGTACAATAAACACAGGAAGGGCTCCAGGTGTTTCCTATCTCTACTAAGAACCAAATAAGAAGAAATGGATTTAAATCCCAGCACAAGAGATTTGGGTCAGGAATAAGGATGATTTTGTTTTCTCTAAAGAACTGTTAAAACATTAAGATGGCCAGAAAAAAAATGTTCTGGTTTTCCCCTCTGGGAGCCTTTAAAAATAGGGAGAATTGGCAAGGTGCGGTGGCACATGCCTGTAATCCTAGCACTTTGGGAGGCCAAGGTGGGCAGATCACTTGAGGCCAGGAGTTTGAGAGCAACCTGGCCAACATGGCAAAACCCCGTCTCTACTAAAAATATAAAAATTAGCCGGGTGTGGTAGCGGGTGCCTGTAATCCCAGCTACTTGGGAGGCTGAGGCACAAGAATCACTTGAACCCCAGAGGTGGAGATTTCAGTGAGCCAAGATCACACCACTGCACTCCATCCTGGGTGACAGAGCGAGACCCTGTCTAAAAAATAAATAAATAAATAAATATAAAAAAATTAAAAGAAGAATGGAGCTATCTTATGATGGGTCACTGTTCAGTGCCAAGTATATAAAACAGAGCTTAAGTACAAGAAATGCACTTGGTACAAGTTAAAATTATTTCTTTGGGGGAGAACTGGAATCCTGAGGATCACATCAGGGCCCCACTCAGCCCTCTGGATGTGGTAGATGGGAAAGATACGCCTTCTCTTCTCTGGACCTCTGTTATTCTTTATTCCTTTGTATAACTTCAGATGTTTTATGACATCTCTATACAGACTGAGGCCATGAAAGTCATTTACTTCAGAATGAACCAAACATGCAACTGCTTTCTCTTAAGCACATGGGCTGATTTCCATTCTTGGTGGGATTCTATTATTCCATCCCATTGCAACGTAGAGCACTATACAGGCTTAGTGGACACTGGACTAACACAAGCCTATAAGTTATAGCCTTTACTTCCATGTGGTCTAGTTCAGGGATTACTGGTATGTAGCTGGCTGGAAACCAGGAACATTGGGACCTAATGAAAATTCTTAATTTGGCTGTTTTCTGGACTTTATAAAGGGAATAAAGTGAACCAGAATCTTCAATGCAGCCAGGTACAGATGTAGTCCAAAGAGAAGGCAAGGGATAGACTGCATAACCAGCTCAACATACCCTAAAGAGATAATTTGCCCTGTTGGAATTTTCTGGACTATTTTAGGACTGACACCGTGATTAAACATGGCTTCCATTCCAAACACAGATGAGAGGCTACAAATGGGCAGAGGCCTACGATGGGTTTGCCTGTTGTCTCTAGTCCTGCCATTGCTCCTGCCTCTGCCCTTCTTTGGCTGTAAGAGAAAGAATTCGGGACAAGAGGATGCACCAATGGGTCCTCTCCTTTCCAGTTGCAATATTTGGATCAGACTCGTTCTTGAAATGGCAATGTTCTTCCTTAAGCATATTTCCCATCTGATCACACCATAGATCACACCAGAGCATGGGATGCTTTTTTCCACCCTCCATGATCAGGGAGTCTGCCTCTGTGTTTGTGTAGCCAGCAGAGAAAATGGCAGAAGTAAGAGGAAGTTTCTGTTGTAACTGTCTATTTTTAGTGGCTCATAAACTTCTCAATATTCCTTGGCCTGAAGCTACACATGCTTGGTCTCAGCCCAGAGGGAAGTTATTTTGGAAAGTTTGAGCAAAATTCTCCCCATTGCTGTTTGGGCTGGGTAAAGGAGACAGAAATAAATGGACTTTTGGAAAAACAGGTCTGTGACTCTGGGGCTGGTGTGGAACTGGCCGCTGGAATCCTACCTGAGGCGTCCTCCCCAGTCTCCCGTTAGAGGAGGGTGCTGACTGAGGTCCTTTAATCGGCCATCCTTCTAGCCACAGGAAAGTGGCATCACCACTGCTGCTGAGGCGAGTTCTGATAGCGGGGTAGTCAATGGGCTACACTGTGATGTGAAAGGAGAATGAACTAGATCCGAACTCAGGAAACCTGTGGTCTACACAGACAACTGGCTCTTACTAGTTGTGTGGCCTCAGACAGATCTATTCCCTTCCTCTGGGTTCAGTTGCCTCCTCTATAAAAATGAAGCAGTTAGGCCAGTTCTCCAGCAGACACATTCTAAAGTTCTAATTCTGATCTGGAACAAGAGGATAGAAGTAGATTTCATCTTGAGATGAAAATACCCAAATAACTGGGGAGATATTCTCTTCATTCTTTGGAAGCAATGCTGGTCAGAAGCCACTGAGACCAAAAGTCAGGCTTTTCCTGAAGCCCACATGAGGGAAAACTTAAAACTCGAGGCTCTGGTGTACAAACGCATAGGCTTTCTTGTTTGTGGAGGGCAGAGATGCAGGAGAGATCTAAACAAAGGTGATGATTTCTAAGTGGTAATTCTGTGTCGTTTCCCAGAAGTAAAGCTATTTATCCATCAAAGCAGATGAAAATAAAGCTCAATTCTCCTTCTTCCAAAAATGCAAAACCATTTATTTATTCATCTATTTCTTCAACCAATAATTATTAAGTGCCCACTAATTTTCACCTTTTCCTGTTTGAGTGGGAAAACAAATGGACAGGGGAAGGGAACGGTAAGGGAAAAAAATGGGTTGACACAGAAGATAGAGCTTGGAGCCTAGGGAGTACATTGAACTTGAAAATGGTATCCTCCAGGAAGGACCTAGAGCATCACTGAACTGAGTGGCCAGATGCCCAGATTATATATTTGTGCTTCCCACGTGCTTCCGGGTTTCAGAGGCAAATCCCCTGACCCAGCTGACTAGCAAGATGCTGGGCAGGATGCCATCACACCTACATCAGCCTTGTCACTTCCTTGCTCTGTCATTCATTCCCAGGGGAAGCTCTGAGTTCCCACACGTCCTCAGCCAGGAAGGTAGGCATGGACACATCTGTGTGTATCACAGAGCATGGCTGATAAGCACCAGCTGCTGGACCCTATTTGGCCCAGAGCACCACATCCTCTTCCCTATCAGCTACTGCAGCAAAACCACAGACCTCATCCACAGCCAGCTTTTGAGAAAAAGAAGAAGGAATGGTGTGGGGAGCTTGACTGGGTTTCTTGCCAACCAGGCTAGACAGACGTAGTGTTGGTACTGCTGCTGTCAGAAGCTGTAGAGGAGTGGTGGCATCCTTTTTCTGAGGCTTTAGCATGAAACCAAGAGAAAGAAATACCTCTACTTTCATCAACCTGAGAAAGCGATACCAGAGCATTAGAGTGGTCCTTCTCAGGCCTTCGTGTGCATACACATCACCTAGGGAGCTTGTTAGAAGGCAAATGCTCAATCAGCAGGTCTGTGACGGCACCTGGGAGTTTCCATTTTTAACAAGCTTCTAGGTGATGCCCAGAAAGTTTGTCCATAGACCACACTTTGACTAGCAAGGATCTATGGTAGTCTCCCCAGCACCCCTCCCCAGAGGTAGGAACACAATCGCGAATCAAGCTGGACCGGTGAAAACCTCTCAACATGGGCCAAGGGGTGGGCACATGACCCCTGGAAGGCCAATCAGAGTTGTTTTTAGAAAAAGAAAAAATGGAGTAGGGGATGATCAATACAGAACTGAGAAGGAAAGCTCTATCCTTTAACTGCTAAAGGGTAAGCCAGAGCCACTACTAATAATGATTCCTATCTCAAGGAGAGAAGATGCAACAGATATGCAAGAAAACGGGAACAGAGGAACGGAGAGGATCTTGACTGGTTCAATGTCCTGATTCTAGTTGTACCTAAGGACAGCTCCACCTTCTTGTGGTTTTCCTCTGTGAATTTGCAAATTGCCCTTTATTGCTTAAACCCAGTGGTTCTCAACCTGACTGCCATTAGGATCTGATGTCAGGATCTCTCACCTGGGGAACTGGATTCAATCGGTCTGGGATAGGATCTGGGCATAAGTAGGTTTTAAAGCTCCCCCGATTTGAATGCATTGCCAAAATGGAGACCTACTGAATTAAGCTCATTCAAGTTGGATATCTATCACAGCAACTGAGAGAGATTAAAGTGCGTTCTTAGGAACCACTGATCTAGAAGAGGAGTCGGACTCAACAGGAAGGCTGAGACAGACTCCAAGAGCACAGCATCTATAGAAGCCCTGACGAGAGGGAGGCTGTGGACAATACTCCAGCTTTCAGTGACCTCTCTGCTCCCTAAACTCTGTGCTGTCAGATGCCCTCTCTGAATCATGCGTAGTGCTCAGTCTTATTTTGGTCTTTGTTTCCAAAGGGTCTTTGCTTCAGATCCTATGCTCCTTAAGGGCAGGGATAGTATTTGTTGCCTCTTTCCTTTCTTCTAAAGCTTCAGCCTCTGTTCATTTACTGGCATTCTCACACAGGGGATAAATGGGCATCTGAGCATGTGCCATCATTGGCTGGCCTCAGCTTTCAAACCTGTCTTCCCAACTTCCTCCTTGACTGTGAAGAATTCGCAAGGCTGCTGTGTTCTCAGCATGGGTTTTGGAGGAGGGGAGCGGAGGCGGAGGTGAAGGCAGAAGTTCATCGAGTGCTTATTTTATAATTCAGATCCACATCTTAGTTCAGAGTGGATGGAACATGCCAGAAGTGGGAGATCAAGGGGCTTGTGAATTCTTTTGCCACTTAGGTTCAACAACTTGTTCTCTTGAAATAGAAATAGCTGCTAGCATTTCTTTAGTCCAAGTTCAGGCCCTTTTCTCAGAAATGCAGTTGCCTGTGGAAAACTGACACTCCCTAATGAGTCCTTAACAACTGTCAGCCCCAGAGCAATAGTAATGATTCTGCAGGCTTCTTGCTAAATTCCAGCGATGGTTTCTGCCAGGGCCTGGGAACAGATGTGCACTGGAGCTCTTTGGGTGGTATCCTCTCCCCTTCCCTTGGGAGTACTTGCCCTGGGAGGCTTCCAGGCAGACCTTCCACAGCGGTGTGTGTGAGGAGTCCCAGGGAGTGGGTGTAGAGCTCTCGGGAGCCTCAGGGCAGTTCTCCCTGAACTCAGAGAATCTTAAGCACAATAGGGGACTGAGCTGACGGTTAAACAGACATGTGCTTTGCCAAGAAAACACACACACACCTGCACGCTCATTAACATGTAGAAAATCTTCCACAAATGTAAACACTGTCGTTCTTCTTAGATATTATTGCAAGGATGAAGGCAAGAACATGCATAAGACAGCTTCCATCGAAGGTCCTCTAGGAGTCCAGAGCTTAGCTGTGGTCTTCTAGACTATTAATGCTACGACCTTGCTGTGTGATTTGGGATAATTCAGTTAACTTGTCTGGGCCTCAGATTTCTCATGGCTAGATATCTGTGGTCCATTCTAGCAACAACATTTTTACAATTTGGCCAATTATTCTTTAAGGTCAATAGCCTTCAAATAATAGATGTGGGAAACTAATTACAATTATTGGCACGAATATTAGGGGACTATTTCCAAGTGACTTGATTCTGCATAGATGTCAGTTCTTTTACTTTGTGGAGACTTGGCAGAAATAAAAGGCTAATTGGGAAGAAACTGTAGCCTCCTAGTTGTAGTCTTGGTGTGTTAAATAGATCCCCCTTGGCTTAGTGAGATAGATAATTCATTTTTTCTAGCTCATTTGAGAATTTTTGTTGTGCTTTGTTTCTCTCTCCCTCCTTCTTCCCCCAGGCTCAATGACGGTCAGAGGTGACCTGTCCCAGCACACCTGGGAAGGACATGGAATGGGGTGGGGGAGTCTAGTCAAGTCAACAGCTGCTTACTGCACATGCTAAAAGGGCACTAGATAAATAGCAAGGGATACCTACCTGGAGAACTGCCCCTCCCAGGCCATTCTGGGAGAACTTCCACCTCCCAGAGGTGGAATCCAGCCAGTACTTCCCAGCTGGCTCTGAAATCGGATGCCTTAATGATCAATTTCCCCATCTGACTCCAAAAGACTTGCATGCTGGGATAAAAGGGACATCTCTCAAGGGTGTAATAATCCACACTTCCTAATAAGGTTTCCAACACCACTCCTCTCAGTGTCTTTCTTGATTGATTGCAGATCTTTCCGTTGACAGCCTAAAAACACCCTTGATGTTACAATGAAGTGGGTTTCTACTTTTTTCACTTCTAGAATATGAAGGATTCAGAATCTGTGTTTTATATCCTCCATACTCCCACCATATTTTGTGTCCACTTCTCTGTTGCCACGTAGCATGGTTGTATTTTGGTTATTTGTATACTTCTCCCTCATTTAATGACCATTTCCTCAAGGATAAGAACTATGCCTTCTTCACTCCTGTAGACTCAGCAACTAATGGCATAAAGTTTGTAGCACATTGTAGGTGTTAACTAAATGTTATTTCAATGACTGCTTTGCATAAACTACATCACAGAATATGGGTGATCTTCCAGGAAAAGTGAGACTATCAAGAGTCAAAATACAAAGGATTGCATGGTTTTCAGTTCTCAGTAGGGGGCGTACATTTAATTTCACATTCAGAGCCCGAGTTAATTTTTATTAGTATAATCAAATTATTGGTTAAGTCAGTTTTCTTTCTTATAAGTAAAACTCCAAAGTCTTCTAAGATAACATGAAGTAATCCCATGATGCCCTAAATATGTAGAATTAATAAAGCTTGTATGTTCATTTATCCATCCGTATTTGTTAAATAATAAATAAATTAAAAATTAGTTCTTAATTAGCAGAATATATGTATATTCCCTGTAACTTTCTTTGACCTTCATCATTAAAAAAAAAAAAATCTTTAAATGAGAAAACATAAACCAGTGTTGTGTGTAGCACATAAATGTTAGCTATTTTAATTATTTTAATGTAGATAATGAATGGAATGCTTCCCCATTCAATACAAATCTGAACCCATCCTTCTATAAGGAACCCACTCCCAAGATAACAGCTTTAACCCATTCAAGAGGGAAGAGCCCTCATGACCTAATCACCTTTGAAAGGTCCCACCTCTTGGTGGGGTGTGATGGCTCACGCCTGTAATCCCAGAACTTTAGGAGGCCAAGGCAGGCAGATCACGAGGTCAGGAGATTGAGACCATGGCTCAATCTGGCTAACACGGTGAAACCCCGTCTTTACTTAAAATACACAAAATTAGCCGGGCGTGGTGGCATGCGCCTGTAATCCCAGCTACTCAGAAGGCTGAGGCAGGAGAATTGCTTGAACCTGGGAGGCGGAGGTTGCAGTAAGCCAAGATTGTGCCACTGCACTCCAGCCTGGGTGACAGAGTGAGACTCTGTCTCAAAAAAAAAAAAAAAGGTCCCACCTCTGAATACTGTCACAATGGCAGCTAAATTTCAACATGAGTGGGAGGAATCAAACATTCAAACCATGCAGATGGGAAATAGGACAGGTGGTGTGCATTTCATTACTGGTGTCTTCAAAAGCCCCGAGGGTATCTGGTTAATTCCATCAGGATTGAGAGGATTTGGTGGTGTTTTTGAGAACCCTGATGAATAAGGTCTCTTTACAGGGCAGTCTCTCCTCTCACCATTTACCCAGCCCGTCTCCCTACCTCAGCAGTGAGGACAGGGCTCCATCACCCACACTAGCTTTCCTCCTTCCCCCAAGCAGGTGGCTATCTATCTGCAGGGATTAGGCAGACTTTCTGGCTTTACGTTATCCTGGTGTCCCCAGACATGGGCACGAGAGCAATGTCCATTTTAAGGATTGCTTTGTTGTTTATGAACAGGAAGCCAGGTGACAACCCTTATAAGGTGCATAGAGCCAGGTGATGTGGTTGGGGATCAGGGTCCAAATTAGGGTGAGGCAAGTGAGGACAAGGCATGCAAGTGCAGGGCTGGATCTGATGGTGTCTTTATTTAACATTTTGATATTTTGTTCATGCTGGATGTTTGCATTAAAATATTCTCTTGCTTTCTGATATTTTTGGTATCCCCTTATATTTTGATGAAGTCAACAGTGTTTCAATCACCAGCACTGTCAGATTAGATTTAGTTGTTGAATTGGTGTTTTTTTTAATGGTTTCAGAGCAGATCAAGGCCTTGGTATTTGTATAATAGGATGATGCATCATTACTTCTGAGTTAACACAGATAAATTAACAGTGCCTGGTGCAGGTTAGGAACTCCACAAGTGTAGGTTTCCTTTCTTCCACTCTCAAGGGTGGAAACATCTCAAAGCTTGAGGGAATCTTCTCCAGCTTAATGAATATGTCCAAGTGAAATGTGATAGGTGAGTAGGTCTCTCTGGGTCTATTCGCTGCTGCGACAGAAGGATTGTTTTTACTTCTGATGTAAGAAAACTGTTTGCCTGCCTGTGGCCTCCCATAGCACTTCTTCTCTCCTGGATTACCGCCCTTCCTCTGCTAGTGCATCTGCTCCCGTGTCTGACTCCCACAGGACAGTGAGTTTCTCTATGCAGGGATGTTGTCTTACCTTGTTTCTCCCTAGCAGTGCCCAGCCTAGACCTGCTCAATAAACGTTTATGAAGTGAAGGAATCAGTTGGGTAGTGTTTCTGACATATGCAAAATGTTTTTGGGAGACACCTTATTATGGTGCTTTTTTGCTGGCCTAAACTTTTTGTACCAGAAATTCTTTAACAAATCAGAACCAAATGCATTCTGTGAATGTCATCTAGCTCTCTCATCCTATATTTCCATTTATGAGTGTTCAATGTATGTAGGGTCTGGCCATTTAGGAAAGTCAGTTTTGGGCCAGACTGCCTGTCACTTGAAACCATTATTTTAGTGATTGAAAGTTTTCTTCAATTAATCAGGACGTTTTGGGTTTCAAGTGACAGAATCCAACTCCAATTAGCTTAAGTAAAAGTGGGAATTAGCTCAAATAACAGAAAAGTCCAGGAGTGGATAACTGCTCCAGGAGTTGAAGTGATGTAATCAAGCTGCATCTCCCACCACTGGTGAAGATGGTTTCAAGCATTCTGGGGTTCAGATGCAACCTGCTTAGCAACTCCCATTGAGGAAGAGCTTCTTCACATTAAGTCCACCGGGAAAGTCTTGGGAGAGGACTACATCATATGCTCACGTGTGAACCCATCACTGGAACCGGAGGTAATGGGCCACCTTGAACAGGCCCAAGTCCTATTCCCACACCTGTGGCAGAGGAGAGGTAAGGGTTAGCTCCACCTGAACTGTACCACCTGAGCCCCTCAAGGGACAGGGGGTCTCTCCCTTACAGAAGAATAGGGTGGCTTCTGGGCAGGCAGAAACTACAAATACCTACTACATTCTTTTTTTTTTTTTTTTTTTTTTTTGGAGACAGGGTCTGGCTCTGTTGCCCAGGCTGGAGTGCAGTGGTGTGATCTCGGCTCACTGTAATCTCTGCCTTCTGGGTTCCAGTGATTCTTGTGCTTCAGCTGGGACTACAGGCACACACCACCATGCCTGCCTGATTTTTTGTATTTTTGGTAGAGACGGGGTTTCACCATGTTAACAGGCCAGGCTGGTCTCAAACTCCTGACCTCAAGTGATCCACCCGGCTCAGCCTCCCGAAGTGCTGGTATTACAGGCATGAGCCATCGCACCTGGCTGCCTCCTACTTTCTTACATCAGACATGACACTATATTTGTTACATTTGCTTATTTTCCATTTAATTTTCATTTTTGCATTTTGTCTTCTTAACGTATTTCACTTAAGCCACTAAGTAGATTTATAATTAGAGCAGCTTTATAGTTTGATCTTCATCTTTTTTTCTCTAGGGGAAATTTTTTCAGGCCGTTTTTCAGACCTGTTCTTTTATTTTTCCCTCCATATTGATCTGCTTTCCTTGATTTGCCAGTCTCTCCCTTTTCATCCTCATTGCTTGCTCTTCATTACCCAGGGTGGATCCTGGGCTTCTGGTTATTAACAGCAGTATCACGTGTGTGCTGTGTGCCTGCATGCATGCATGGGTGGATGCGTGTGTTATGTGTTGTTTTGAATCTTGACCATCTTCAAATGTCACTTACAATGACTTGAGCGAGCTGCCTTGTTCTACAAGGCCTACTTCTGAGAACCCCCAGGTGCGTGTGGTCGGGGTGCTCACTGGGGGTGTTTAGGGAAGGAATGCTGATTCTCTGTTCTCACACCACCAAGCATTTGCATGTACTGTTTTTTGTTTTTTTGTTTTTTTGTTTGTTTGTTTGTTTGAGGCGGAGTCTCGCTCTGTCGCCCGGGCTGGAGTGCAGTGGCTGGACCTCAGCTCACTGCAAGCTCCGCCTCCCGGGTCCACGCCATTCTCCTGCCTCAGCCTCCCCAGTAGCTGGGACTACAGGCGCCCGCCACCTTGCCCGGCTAGTTTTTTGTATTTTTTAGTAGAGACGGGGTTTCACTGTGTTAGCCAGGATGGTCTCGATCTCCTGACCTCGTGATCCACCTGTCTCGGCCTCCCAAAGTGCTGGGATTACAGGCTTGAGCCACCGCGCCCGGCTGCATGTACTGTTAACTCTCTCCGAAATGCCCTTGCCCGGTCTATTTCTCCTTGTCCTTCAAGCGTCTAATCAGGCCTCGCTTCCTCTAGGAAGCTCCCAGGCCATCCAATCTGGGCTAGGACAGGGTTTTTTCCTGATCAGCCAGTGCAGCCATTTATAGAGTCAATTGTTTACTGCTGGAGTCATTTCCGATTGGTGAGTTAAAGATCTTGAGTATTGGGCCGGGCGCGGTGGCTCAAGCCTGTAATCCCAGCACTTTGGGAGGCCGAGACGGGCGGATCGCAAGGTCAGGATATCGAGACCATCCTGGCTAACACAGTGAAACCCCGTCTCTACTAAAAAATACAAAAATCTAGCCGGGCGAGATGGCGGGCGCCTGTAGTCCCAGCTACTCAGGAGGCTGAGGCGGGAGAATGGCGGGAACCCGGGAGGCGGAGCTTGCAGTGAGCTGAGATCCGGCCACTGCACTCCAGCCTGGGTGATAGAGCGAGACTCCGTCTCAACAAAAAAAAAAAAAAAAAAGATCTTGAGTATTACCTATGGTTACAGCCCCTCCTCTGAGTTCCACTGCATCCCATATATATCCCTATTTGCTCATTATCATGCTGTTTGGTATGCACCTGTTTGTTTATCTTGCTCTCCTAATAACAGGTGAGCCTCTTGAAAACAGAGACTTTATTCCTAGTACCGAAGCTTAGTAAGCCTAGGATAAATGTTTGGGGAATAACCCACCGCCTCTATACTTAGAGCCTCTTGCACTCTGCTGCAGGTCCCTGCTGTTCCCAGCACACATCCATTACCGCATCATTGCTATTCGTTTGTGTGTCTCATTTCCCCCATAGCATGGTAAAGTTCCTTGTGCTAACCGAGTGGTTTATTCGTTTCTGTTATCCGGCCCATAGTACAATGCCTGGCATATATAGAAGGTGCTAAACAAGTGTACAAAAAATATTTTTAAACTTATGTCTCTTTAACTACTCAGAGTGGCAGATTATTATATATCTTTTTGTTTGTATCTTCTGGAGTGCTTGGCTTAATATGATTTTTGTCAACACTTGGTTTAGATATTCCTTAAACGTCCTTGGGTACCAGACTGTTAACTTGCACAACTAGACTTCTATTACTCTTCATATTAGGATGAGAATAAACTCAGAGGCAATGAGCACAATCTGGGCATTTTGTCGGTGCCACAGTCCTATTGTATCCTGGGATATGTCTTCATTAGGCACCTGGCAGAGAGTGCCCAAGCCTTTCAGTGAGCTGGGAGTCTCAGACCTCAGATGAGTAATACAAGCAAATGGGGTCCATCAATGAGGGCAGTGGTAGGTCTGCATCAAGTCCACACTTGTAGAAGCGAGAAGAAGCCAGAGGGAGCCCTGAAAGGGGATACTGGGAAGCCTCCCAGAGACAATGGGATGCAGCAAGGGCCTTGTCGCTCCACACTCACGATTGAGTCTACGGGTGGAGAAGGATTATCTGGGGCCATGAGTGAGCTCTGAAGTAGACAGAAGGAAGCTGGTTCTTGGCTACATGCGGTGGCAAGCTGGGGGGCCACCACAAACATGCCATGTGTGTCAGAGGATATGGATGGAGTAGGCAGAAATACCCAAGACAAATGTATCCTGAACTGGTCTCAGCCAGGCTGTCTTTGGGGCCCAGGGTGGAGGCCATGCATGTAGAGACAGGCTGCAAGATAGGGGTTGTTGCTGTCTTCTGTGTTCTGAGCAGCCCGGATTCTGACAACAGTGCTCCTCCTCATCCTAGGAGGAGGCAAAGCCAGCTCAAACAAACCTGATGAATAATGTGTCAGCTGCCCTTCAGATAAAAGAGCACGGGCCAAGCCTGGCTATCCAGTCAGTAATTCACACTCACTGAGTGGCAGCGGGCTCACAACCTGTGCTGAACAAACTGGGGAAGATCAGGACAAAACTCTAGAGAAGAGAAAATGGGAAAGCTCACATCTACTTTTTTATAATTACAATTGAGTTTAGTAAGATTTCTGAGTATGGGGAAAACAGACTTGAACCACTTTCCTCTCGGAAGGAGACACTTTCTTTCCCAGCCAGTTTACGTCAGAGTAGAAGATGAGGCTTTGATAAAACAATGTCTTTATTTCCTATGTATATTTCTTTGTTCTGAAAAGAGCACTAATGTGTTTTCATGTTGGGTTCAAAGAAGAGATTGTCCTGGAAAAGTCACAGCTTCTTTGGAAGGGCAACCAGGATGTAAAATCATTTCTACTAAATCTTCACCCTGCCAAGCTGAGAATTGAATTTCCTGAACCGGAGTGAACTCTCTGGCTCAGGTGGTTTTTAATTAAAGCAGTTTATATTCAGAGAATGTGCACACATGCAGGCTCACACAAAATCAATAAAGTCAAAAGGGGAAACAGAAAAAACCTGACTGTAATTGAGAAGCACTTACGTGGCGGGGCAAAAAAAAATAATAATAATTTAATTTTTGTTTAAAATATTTGTATACATGGCCTAATTACAGCCAAAATTCAAAATATGTTGCCTGCTATTTACTATCTTCCCCCTTTCCAGCTCTACTTCTACAAGATAAAGCTAGGTTTCATCCTAGATTAGGCACTGCTTCTTATTTTTTCACATTTTAACAAGTATACAGTTTGAATGTCTAGTAGAACACATGGAATAATTTGCTGCCACTTTCTTTCAACCAACTTGATGGGAATGAGTTATTAATCAGTGTCCCCTGACACAAGCTCCACCGTTTTGTCATTTTCATGAAGTTTGCTGGCATATAAATATAACCCCCACATTCTTTTATGAAATACATAAATGCAATAAAATAGTTGCTTTGGTTCTTTTCTGGAGGCAGAAGGAGAAAAATGTCAAACTTCAATTGTTCAGTGTTTCTAACAGACCCCTTTTGTATAACCAGTATGACTTTCCAGCACAAAGTTCTGAACAGATAATAGCTTAAAAGGCTATCTGAACCCATTCTGTTATGTAGATGAAAGAAAGTCTTTAAAATTAATCTATGGCATCTCTGAATAAAAAAGAAGGGCACTCATCCAACTCATTTCCTTGGGCCAAAACAGTGAGCAAGCAGACCAAAAATGCCAAGATTCTGCTGCTCAAAAGCCAGAGTCTGACATGGCGCAAGCACAGCAGATTAGCAACTAGATTTTTACTTCTGACCCGTCACTGTTTGGAAATATGCAACAGCGTGCTATTATTCAGTGTTACCAGTAAACTAAGAGGCAATGTAAGGCATCTGACTAAATAAAGTGTGACATACTCATTAAGAACTGTTTTGTAACAAAATATTATTTTATGAGATGTAAATATTTAATGGAGATAAAATAATCCTTATTTAAAAAGTAGAACATCTGTTAGAAGACTGTCTAAACCAGGGGAAGTAACTGAAAAACTATGTTTGTCAAATTGGGATGAACATACTGGGAAATATACGTGACATATCACACTGGAGTATCAATTTTATTAATAAAATAGTGTCTGTAAATTTATTTATATTACAACAAATATTGTATTAAGGAATTTAATGTAAACATGACCGAAATGAGGTATTTATTTATTATTTTTGAAATTTTTGATTTGGGGGGTACATGTGCAGAGTTGTTACATGGATATATTGCTGTGATGCTGACGTTTGGGATACAAATGGTCCTGCCACCGAGGTGGTAGGCATAATACCCAAAAGGTAGTTTTTCAGCCCATTCCACATTCCCTCCCTCCCTCATCTAGTGGTCCCGTGTCTATTATTCCCATCTTTATGTCTATGTGTAGTCAATGTTTAGCTCCCACTTACAAGTGAGACTATAAGGTATTTGATTTTCTGTTCTTGCATTAATTTGCTTAGAATGATGGCCTCCTGTCACATCTATGTTGCTGGAAAGGACATAATTTCACTTTTTTATGGCTGCATAGTATTCCATGGTGTCTATATACCACATTTTCTTTATCTGATCCAGCGTTGGTGGGCACTTAGGTTGATTCTGTATTTTGGCTATTGTGAATAGTGCTGTGATGAAGATGTAAATGCACATGTCTTTTTGATAGAATGAATTATTTTCCTCTGGTTGTATCCAGTCATGGAATGCTGGGTAGAATGGTAGTTCTAAGTTCTTTGAGAAACCCCTAAGCTGCTTTCAACAGTGGGTGAACTAGTTTGCATTCTCATCAACAGTGTATAAGTGTTCCCTTTTCTCCACAGCATCTGTTATTTTTTGACTTTTTAATACTTGCCATTCTGACTGGTGTGAGATGGTATCTCATTGTGGTTTCATTTGTACAAAATAAGAGATTTAAATATTTTTTGAGTTAATAGCATTACTTAAAATGGCATCTGCCATTAATGGTATTCAGATGAAAAGGAATGGAAGCATTCAATTATCAGACCTAATCAGAGGAATCAGTTACAAAATAATTATGCAAATCAATGCTGTTCCTGTATGCAAGCAATAAACAGAAATTATAATAAAAGTATAGATTCCGTTCACAATAAGACACACACACCATAAGATATAGATAGTGCTATTGTCTGAATGTTTGTCCCCACAAACTCGTATGTTGGAATCTAATCCCCAGTGTGGTAGTGTTAGAAAGTAGAACCCTGTCTCTACAAAAATAATTTAAGAATTAGCTGTGCATACTGGTATGTGTCTGTGGTCCTAGGTACTTGGGAGGTTGAGGTGGAAGGATCTCCTGAGCCTGGGAGGTCAAGGCTGCAGCAAGCCCTGACCATACCACTGCACGCCTGCCAAGACAACAGAACGAGACTGTGTCTGAAAAAAAAGAAAAAAGATATATTATTAATAAGTCAATCCCCCAAATTAAGCTCTGATTTCCAACCCATTCCTAATTAAAAAACCAATAGGATTTTGGAGAAAACCTGACAAAAATGTTTTAATACCCTTCGGAAAGAAAATCCATGTAAGGGCCAGGCACGGTGGTTCATGCCTGCAATCCCAGCACTTTGGGAGGCTGAGGTGGGTGGATCACTTGAGGTCAGGAGTTCAAGACCAGTCTGGCCAACATGGCGAAACCCAGTCTCTACTAAAACTACAAAAATTAGCTGGGTGTGGTGGCATGCATATTTTAAAAGAAGACTTTGAATAATATTAGCAAGATCTACTAGCTTTAAATCTCTGCCAGTAAGTTACTGACAAAATTCCTTTATAATAAGTAACATGAGAATGAGATTTCCTCTTTAATAAGAGCACCAAGACCCAGCTAATGCCCTCATTCAGTGTTTCTCAAATTTGGTTAGTTTATAGACAGCTTTTCATGGAAAAATTATTAGTCCAAGTGATGACTCAAATTTTTTTTAAGTAATATTACTTCATGACCATCAAACAAAACTAGTTATATACTTCTTAGGTTTTTGACCCTTAAACAAGTATAATGCTAAAAAACATTTATCAATTAAATATCCATAATTATAAAAATCAGTGAAATTCAAATGAGGAATATTTTAAAAATGTGATAAATGATACTTTATGGAAACCAAATTGCTGGTGTTGGATTGAATAGGAGGAAGATGTGTTTGGTTGTTTCATGTTTCACTAGCTGGTTGATGCTTTTGATCTGGAATATGATGAGCCATTATTTGAGGCTTAGTTGTTCCCATCACTATTATTTTTAGCTTGTATATTTGTTTTTATCCATTGTTCAACTATGTTGATGTCCAATGAATTTAGTACATTGTCTTGTATACGATATTGTGTACAGTGTTGCATACAGCATTGAAAGTTTAGCACCAGTTCTCTTGGAAACACAAACGCAGATAACGACCTCAAGCCAGTATTTAGTTACAAGATGGTCAGCCTAATGGGCCAGAACACTCTGATATGACTTTTCTTAGATCGTAATCCAAAGAAAAGCCCCAAATTTAAAAAATTATCTCAGAACTTGTGAATCTCAGTTTCAGAAAACATTACCCTAGCTTCCTTCAAGTACTAATTGAGTTTAAAAAGAAATTCCAGGATAACAGAAGAAATTGGGTAGTATTTTGTGACTATTGTAAGTGAGACTTTGTGACATTGATCTATGTTTTCAGCACCCATCTGTGGCATGGACTGGCTGATTCTCCTTTAGAGATGGGCACTGCTAAGCCTATTCTGCAGATGAATAAATTGAGGCAGACAACAGCACTCCAGGGGCACAGAGAAAGTTGTGGTGAAATTTAGGTTCGAAGTCAAAGTTGTGCCTGAGAGGGAGAGTGAGGGGCAATGACAAAAATTGCTTAGCCTTGGCTTTCTCTGACACTCATTTAAGCTGTACCTTTTGTCTTCCCTAGCTAAACAGGACTTGGCATCCCAGACCACAATGCAGCGAGCCTCATCAGGCACTTGTGCTAAACATGCAATCCCTGTGCCTGACCCCCTGTGTCCTATTCAGCTACAAGGGATGAAATGGAAACTAATCACTTATCGCTTTTCTGAGACCATGAGAACCAGCAGTCAGCTTGCAAGATGTTATCCCTTCTAATTATAGGTCCACAAGCGGTGAATACTTGCCATGGGAAGCTACTAGTCTTTCCCAAATGCAGGTGTCCCTTCTTGAACAGCTGCCAGGAGCTCAGCAGCCTTGGAGGCCCTTCAGATAAATAGCACTTGAGGTTACATTGCCTCAGCTGTGGCATGTAGAGACACAACCCTCAGGTATCTGGGCGTGGACTTGCTTTAGTCATAGGGAGACTAGAGAGGCTGTTCCTTCAAATCAGACCAACTTATAACCATCTCCCCAAACATCAAGGGAACAGCACCCTAGCCGTAGTTACTATTGTAACCAAAGGAAATACCCAGAGAACACAGAGCGCCAGACTGTGCCAAGTAGATTCATTATGAGTGGTAAATAAGATAACATTTAGGATTAAATCAAACTTTCCTAGGCTTGAGACTTCTCTGCAACTCCACAGAATAGCACTGGAAAATAATTTCGGTTTTATAGTTCTTATTATTAACTATGGTCAGGGCTGGAGTCCTGTTTTTAAATTACCAGATTTGACTTGTTTGCATGTTTGAGGTTACCTGCCAAAAGTAGTCACAGAAAACCAGGTTGCTCTCATTCTGTACTTATTATTTTTGTTTTTAGGACCCCAAAAGTGAGTTACTACATTATTATAGGAAGTCTGACTTACGATCTTTACTAAGGAGCTTTTAAACGTTAGTCAAGGTTTGAAAGCCAAATACTTATAAACATGTTCCTACAGGCATAAAAGGGAGGATGTAAACCAAACTGTTAACAATGATTATCTCAAGGGAGGGGCACTGGACTGGGTGGAAAATGTCACTTTCTGTTTTATACGCTTCTATTGTCTAAGTTTCTTTGTTTAATACTGAGCATGTGACTCATACTTCAACTGTTTAAAAACAGTTTTTATTTAGAATAATTTCATTCACTTATGAAAAATTAAACTGGATTCACACTCATGTCACAAGCAAGCATGATTCAAGGCATATTAGAAAAGTTGATCTGATTTGATTGACTTTAGGAGGAACTTGTGGAAATAAACCAACATAATTTAGGGTAGAGCCTCTTCCTACAGCAGGAGAGATGATTTTTCTCAGTCTCTTCTCATCCAGACCTCTGGATTGAGAAATGGTGCGAAACTAGGCAGATTGCAAGCCCTTATATGGAACCTTGGTGGCAGTGACTGGTGATTACTGTGCCCCATTAAGGCAGAGGATCCAGCCTCAGCAGAAAGCCATGGAATTGCCTCAGCCTCTGTGAAGTGTTTGCTCTACCACTGCATGATTTGTCTGCCACTGCAGAACCCTATGAATCCTACTGTGTTGCGATGTTGAGAAGAAGAACATGCTACTTTCATTTTAATCTGGTTTTCTGGGGAAAGTACTTGCTAGGATTAGGGAGACTCACAAGCTGGGCCTGGCTCTGCTCCTTATCCTTTATGGGTCTCAGTTTCCTTAACTCTATGCAGAGGAGAAGACTGAATTTTACATGATCTCTAAGGTCTCTTTTGGCACAAAAATCCTTATGACCTTTGAAGTGGTTCCTAAACCAAGAATTTTGAGTAGTGAGTACCATATAGTTCCTTTCTTGTCCTTATTGATTGATGGATTGAGACAGGGTCTTGCTGTGTCACCCAGACTGGAATGCAATGGGGTCATCATAGCTCACTGTAACCTTGAACTCCTGGGATTAAGGGAGCCTCCTGCCTCAGCCTCCTGAGTAGCTCGGACTACAGGTGCATGCCACTGTGCTCAGCTAATTTTTTATTTTTTAAATTTTTTTGTGGTAGAGTCAGGGTCTCACTAAATTTCCAGGGCTGATCTCAAACTCCTGGTCTAAGCAATCCTCCTGGCTTAACTTCCCAAAGTATTGGGATTTATAAGCATAAGCCACTATGCCCAACCTCGTCCTTTTTTAAAAAACCCAACTTAAGTAAACATAGCAACTCGGTCATAGTCATATATGTAGTCATATAGGTGTATGTTTTATGTTATGTGTGTATGACATGTCAGTCAGAGAAAAGTCAGCCCAACCTGCTTTATAAGGATGGGAGAGGGAGGACCAAGAGACATGGAGGGTCGGGGTTTCTCATGAAACAAGTATGTATTTGGGATTAAGATCTTGTACTCCTTGCTCCCACATGGAGACAAGTCTGCCTTCAAGTTTCTCTTCATCAGCGCAGCACCTTAGAAATAAGGGCCATGTCACCCATTTTCCTTTAAATTACTCCTAGCTCACAGGCAGAGGTGGTACAGGGTGGCACCCTCAGGGATGTTCTTCTGGCCAAGCCATTCCTGCTCTGATGGGGCCACTCTGGAGTGGGCGGGTGGGTTCCTGAAGTAAGCTGATGACTCACTTGGTCTTGGCCTGATTCCCTCAGGTATGGAATCTGTCCCAAGGAAGTCTTGTGGAGAGTAGGGAAGGGATACTGCACATGAAGTGCCCAAACTCCTGGCCACTCTATATGTCAGACTCAACTTGAGTCACTTCCAAGCATGGATGTGATTTGATGATGACCAGCCCGTTACATACTACATTGTACAAAATAAGAGAGGTCAGAGTGGCCTTCAGACCTCATCCTGAAAGTGAATGTTAACTTGAACACCTCCTCTGATAGCCTTCCCTTCTTTGTTTGTTTCTTTTTCCTTGTTTTTTCTATACTCCCGTTCTTCCTTCTTATCTGACTCTTGACTTCCCATGGCACTCATGGATGGACGTTGTGTATTTTCCTATCTGCAACTCAGTTCCAAAGACAAAAAAGAAAAAACCTACTGAGCCCTATCTGCCAACCATCCAAGACTTCCAGGTGTTTCTAAATTCTTTCCTGAATGTCTATCTCCAGGACTAAGGAGTTCTGGATCTTCTTTTGCAGGCTGTCAACAGATTGCCCCTCATGTTTGACAGAAAAGCTTTGACCAAAGCTTAGTTTTACTTCTATGAATAAAAGAGATAATTGTGGTCGGTGGCTAAAACCATACACACACACACACACAATATATATATACCATATATATACACACACACACACCATATATCTATATATAGATATATAGTTTTTTTTTTTTTTTTTTGAGAGAGAGGATCTTGCCCAAGCTGGAGCTTAATGGCATGATCATGGGTCACTGCTGCCTCAACCTCCCAGGCTCAAGTGACCCTCCCATCTCAACCTCCTGAGTAGTTGGGACTACAGGAGCATGCCACCACACCCAGTTTGTTTGTTTGTTTATTATTTATTTTGTAGAGACAGAGTCTTACTATGTTGTCCAGGCTGGTCTTGAACTCCTGAGCTCAGTGATCCTCCTGCCTTGACCTCCCAAAGTACTGGGATTACAGATGTGAGACACCATGCCCAGCTTCTTCCATGTTCTTTTTTTTTTGAATAAAGAGACAGAGTCTTGCTCTGTTGCCCCACCCAGCTGGAGTGCAGGGGCATAATCTCGGCTCACTGCAGCCTTGACCTTGCCAGTTCAAGCAATCCTTCCTCCCACCTCAGCCTCCCAAGTAGGTGGGACTACAGGGAAGTGCCACCATGCCCAGCTAATTTATTGTTGTTATTTTTTGTAGAGACAAGGTCTCACTATGTTGCTCAGGCTAGTCTTGAACACCAGGGCTCAAGCAATCCTCACACCTCAGACAATATTCTTAAAGATAAAAGAGAAATCACCATTAGCTTTCTTCTCTCTAGACCACATAGCACCAACTCCCTGTGCCTTTACTTATAAGTCATACCTTAATAATTTTGATTATTATTGGAACTCTTGTCAGAAGCCCTATGTCTTTTCTTAAAAGGATGACTAAAATGAGACGGTGTGCTATGTAAGATCTGATTTTAAAAGAACAAAAACCTCGGCTCTTTGAAAATCATGATTTATATAATGCATTCATTTTCATATAGGCCAACATTATATTGGTTTTTTTAAACAATGCTCCCATATAGGTAAATTATTCTTAATTTTAGGTCATTTTTCTTTTTCCACATTAATATTTCCTTAACTTATTTTTGGGTGGAAGGATTCTGCCCAAAAGTTAACCATTTTTATTCATCTACTTTTTGCCTTAGGTTTTTCTGTTCACAAGGAACAGAGACCCTCTTGAGTTATCTAAGGCCATGGGGCTTGTTGTAAGGGTCCTCGTGGACCACAGCGGAACCTGAGAGCCACCAGAAATCTTGGCAGCTTGGCACAGGGCCACTGCTGGCCTCTCATGTTCATTCATGTGTGTCTCCCCCCGTTCCCCTATTCTCTTTCATTCTGCATTTCTATTTCATTCGTCTCTCTACAGTGACTACCTTGCTCTGCTCCCTCAGAGCTTCTGTTCTCTGTGGCCTTGGCTTGCACATGCACTTGGTCACAGTGATCTCTCTTCTCCTTTCCCCACATCGTAACTTTCCAGCTTAAGTTATGGTTGCCAACTGGGTCATTCTGTCTTTCAAAGCAAATTCCCACGAGTGAGGATTTGATAGGACCAGCTCATTTTTTCATTCCAGCCTGTGGAGTGACTGAGGCTCAAGAGTGACCCAGCACCTTGGGTCAGGTGTTCACCTATGTCCATCATCATGCTGGGCATGTGAAATTGTCATTCCAAGGACATGTAGCTGGGAGCAACTGATCAGGCACTGTGATTGATAAACCTCTGGTACCTCCTAAGTGAACTGAACAGTCTTCATAGAACTATTCTCCCTACTTTCTGAGAGTGAATTTTCATTATCTCCCAGAATATTAATTCTTCTAAATGTATTGTCATATAAAAGTTGGGGGCATATATTCTAACACTTTTTATCCACCTAATAAATACTGATATTAAATAAGATTGATTGTACAGATGAACTCCATGGGACTTTTTTCTGAATATCCCAGGTGGATACTGTCCCACGGAACACTACTACCTTTTGGGTTGAATCCATGAGCCATAACTGTAACTCATACCAAAATAAAGTCAAAGAGTATACTTTTTCTTGATTGGTAACCTATAGAGTCCCAGGTTCTGGGAAGCAGTTGAGAGTGAGGGTTGCTTGCACAGGCTCTGGAGCCAGCTTGCCTGGGATCAAGTCCTGGCTTTAACACTTCTGAGCTGTATCATGTGGGGGGCTTATGTGACCCCACTGCTCCTCACTTTTCTTGTATATAAAATGGCACCACTAAGAGTATTTATGAGACAGCCTATTGTGAGGATTTAAAGAACTAATCAGCGTAAAATGTTTTGA
This sequence comes from Piliocolobus tephrosceles, assembly GCF_002776525.5. Classification (NCBI taxonomy): domain Eukaryota; kingdom Metazoa; phylum Chordata; class Mammalia; order Primates; family Cercopithecidae; genus Piliocolobus; species Piliocolobus tephrosceles. The sequence continues at coordinate 58,350,216 of NC_045444.1, forward strand.
ACAGTATCTACTATAAGGTAAATACTCTACAAAATAGTTACATTGTTACAATTAATTCCATAACCTTTTGTTGAATACCAACTATATAGCTTAAGCTAGTTTCAGGCAGAGTTCTGTGAATTTTACAATCACAGTGGTCTTTTTATTAAGCCATTTTTAAAATTTTATTTTTTTAAATTGACAATAACTGTACATATAACAGACATGTTTCAATACATATAATGTATCATGGTATAGGGTAATTACCATATTCATCATGTCAAACATCATTGCTTTGGGAACATTTAGTGTCCTCTTTCTAGCTATTTGAATCTATATGTTATTGATTGTAGACATCCTACACTGATATAGAACACCAGAATTTATTCCTCCTATCTAGCTGTAATTTTGTATCCTTTAACAAATCTCTCCCTATGGCTGCCTTCCCCCTCCTTTTCTGAGCCTCTAGTCACCTCTGTTCTACTTTTTACTTCTATGAGATCAACTCATTTTTAGCTTCCACATATGAGCGAGAACATGCAGTGTTTAATTTTCTAGCACAATGGTCTTAGTCAAGAAAATACAGATGGATTTCCTAGTCACTTTCTATCAGTCTATGTGGCCATAATTTTATTATAGAAAGAAATTAGACAAGTTGCTGTGCCAAGCTCTTTACAGAATCACATTGGTAATTTTCTGTCATCTTCATATGTATTATTTCATGAATTTCCTATTATGAATATTTCCAACTGCCTGGGATCAAATTGAGAACAATTGCATGATTTTTACTGTCTTCCAGAATATTAGAGACTTAGTTTAATTAATTCCAATGAAAGTTTCCTCAATTCAATATAAAATATTTTACAAAGATCATTCTGTGAATCTTACAGTGATGTTGTTCTTTGCATTCCCCGCCCTGCATCACTTCTGGGTGTAGTGACTTGAAGCATAAATATATTGGTGTGAGAGTCTATACTGAAATAGACACACCAGGCCCTCTTGGATCTGAGTTCAACAAAAAATGAAGTGTGGCGTTGCTAGTGATCATCCTGAACTAAGCTGCAAAAATTCTGCTCTAAGGTTTTGTCAAACTAAATAGACTGATATTGCTAAGTATACACATCAGGTTCACTGCCTCTAAACAGGCAGCCTCTCATAACCTAGTGGTAAACATTTTGATTAGTGAGAAGTGTTTTCACATCTGCTTATCTGAAGCACAAGTGTTTTTCTCCTCCTCACAGAAGGATTGGGATAAGGCAAATATCATCAGCTCCATTCATTTCCACTTGCAGTTTCAGCTAGTATGTAAATACAAGGCTCAGAGGACCAGAAGACGTCTTAAATTAACACAGTATTATAACTGCATCGCCCAATGCTAGGGAGTGATGGGAAATTGGCATTCCTAATAGAGCTGTGGTGAATATTCATTTTTCCATCTGGAAACTAAGTATGTGTGAATTTAGGAGATTAAAAACTGGTGTGACTTCAGCACTATAACTATATAAACTTTACAATCTTGAGAGTGAAATTCAAATCAAAAATGTGTTTCTGTAAAAGTATTGAATGAGAACTAGAACTGAAACTAATTAAGTCCGTTTGTCAGAAGTAACCTAGGGCACAATTACATTTTAAAGAAAACACAGGTGGGGGATCCAGGACCATACTTTGATCACTCTTTTAGAGACTATAGGAACTTGGAGAAGTTCTCTGCTCAATTCCTCCACATGATTCCAATTTCAACAAGAGTTGCCAGGATCTCCTTAGAAATACAGAATATTGGAGAAATGGAAGGAAACAGTAACTGGAAGACACACCTTATGCCATAAATAAAATCCTGTAGTTAGAGCTTGGAGTGAAAATCTTCTGGGGATGACAGCTCATTCCTCTCTTAGAATTGCTCTTTAGAATTTAATGGGCTTGGCTTTGTATCTCCAACTGTTCTTCACAAATGAACCAAACTGGGAATCAGTTGGAGTCACTGAAGCTTAACACAACTCCAGCTATTGTTTACATGGCTCCCATGAAACCCCTGAGCCAAACTGATTAGATTTACAGTTCATTCGATAAGCCTGTCTGCTCATGGCACATAAGGCAGTGAACCTTTTCACAAAATGAAACTAGAGCTGGAGAGGGGGGAAAACACACAAAATCTTTAATGAAGAAGGAGGCTGAGACTTTGGTGGAAGAACTTTTAAGTTTATAGAAAGCCTCCCTTGTACTGGAGTTCTTAGGCTCCGCGTTGAATTGACACTTTGGGACTTGCTCTCCTGCCTACCAGAAACTCTACAGTGCCGTTTTCAGATTCTTTGTAATCATAGATATGTTTAACGCTAACAACAACTGAGGATTGGAAAAGACTCTTTAAAACAAAGATGAAGTGGGTCAGGGAGCACTGTGTGGATCCGTGGAAGCCATCACCAACCACACGATGTCAGACAGAGCGGCTTTTGTTTCCAGCTATCTCCCATCCCCACCCTAAACAAGAGGCTTGGGGGAAATGTGTAAAACCTATGCCAGTGGCACATGCCTTGGACCTATTATTGAGTGGTTGGGAATTAGTCATGGAACCATAAAGTCATCACCCCCAATTTTTAGTCCCTTTTTAGCCAGCATAACTGATTTCACTTCTCAAAGAGCATGACTCAATTTCTTTGTAGACCCTGGCCTAGCACTGCAGAATTGCTCCCACTGTGACAATAGCAGAGGAGGTGGCCAGCTGAATAGAAGCTGACACCTACCATCAGAAGAGTCCCTTGTGGGAGCTTTACACCGTATCTGTTTCGGCTATCCATTGCTTCATCACAGACTGCCCTAAAACTTAGTGGCTTGAAGCAACAACCATTTTATAAATACCTCTTAATTCTGTGAGTCTGTGATTCAGGTAGGGCTTGGCTGGGTGGTTCTTCTGCTCCATTTAGTGTCAGCTGGGGATACTCGGTTATTCAACTGGTGGGTAGGCAGGTTTGTAGATTCCAAGACAGCTTCACTTCCACAGCCTTGGCCTAGACAGCTAGAAGGGTGGGCTCAGTTGGACCTCTCCCTTTCCATGTGGCCTCATATTTACTCCACCATGGAAGCTGGACTTCTTTTTTTTTTTTTTTTTTTTTTTTTTTTTGAGACGGAGTCTTGCTCTGTGGCCCAGGCTGGAATCCAGTGGCCGGATCTCAGCTCACTGCAAGCTCCGCCTCCCGGGTTTACGCCATTCTCCTGCCTCAGCCTCCCGAGTAGCTGGGACTACAGGCGCCTGCCACCTCGCCCAGCTAGTTTTTTGTATTTTTAGTAGAGACGGGGTTTCACCGTGTTAGCCAGGATGGTCTCGATCTCCTGACCTCGTGATCCGCCCGCCTCGGCCTCCCAAAGTGCTGGGATTACAGGCTTGAGCCACTGCGCCCAGCTGGAAGCTGGGCTTCTTACATGGTGGCTCAAGGTTCAAAAATGCATTCCCAAGAGTCCCAGGAATAAGACATGAGATTTCTTATATTTCAATCCTGAAATTCCCAGGTCATCATGTCTGCTAATTTCTGTTGGTCAAGAAAGTCACTAAGCCCAGTTCAGATTCAAGGGAAAGGGAAGTAGACCCTACTTCTTAATGAGAGGAGTGTCAAAAAATCTGTAGCCATCTTGAATCTGCCTCAAACACTTTCTTTTGACCTTAGAAAAAGAATTCAGTATTCTAAATCAAGTCATTTTTCATATATCTTACCCAAAAATGGAAAAAAAAGATTTCTTTTCTATAGAAACCTTCACATAATCCCAAATTAAAAAAAACAAAAGGCATATTCCTTATTCAAAATATGCCATATTCTCTGCCAGGCTTGGTTTTTCTTAGAACATAGGGTCTAAATTTGGTTTTGTTGGTGCTCTTCTTCTCCCCACCAACATGGCTTTTAATTCTTTTTTTTTGAGACAGACTCTCACTCTGTCACCCAGGCTGGAGTGCAATGGCCCAATCTCGGCTCACTGTAACTTCCACCTCCTGGGTTCAAGCAATTGTCATGCCTCAGCCTCCCGAGTAGCTGGGATTACAGGTGCCTACCACCACACCCAGCTAATTTTTTGTATTTTTAGTAGAGATGGGGTTTCGCCATGTTGGCCAGGCTGGTCTCGAAGTGACCTCAAGTGATCCCTCCACTTCGGCCTCCCAAAGTGCTGGGATTACAGATATAAGTCACTGCGCCTGGCCCATGGCTTTTAATTCTATCGTGAACTCAGTACTTAATAATATTCAGTAACACTTGAGAGATCCATTAAATGGAATATATGACTGGGAGTAATAACCTAGCTTTCAAATGAATAACTCTTGGCTGGAAATTTTACTGTCAAGCTTGAATAAATCACAGAGAAAATTGATGTTTAGGTAAAACAACAGAGCCCATAAATATTAAATTCTGGGACTCACACATTGGATGTCTCTTCCCATTCCTCGCATCATGGTCTGCTATCTCATACTAAAACCATACTCCTTCACATACCTCCGATGTCTGCAGAATTCTGTGTACACTATAGCTGTGGCTTTGAAGGATATCATATCATCCTTGCAGATGTGAACAGAGGCCATTTCCTTCAGTCTTTTCATTTTCATTGCAATGAAAAGGCACACTTGTAGTATTCTCCAAGCTCATAAACCTCAGCCATGTCTGCTATGATACTCAATGTATGCTTTCTCCCAAATATTTTCCTGAGAAGACCTTGCTGGCATTGAGCCTCTTACCATCTGGATATGTACAGTTAGAATAGGGAGAGGGCAGGGTTCAGAGACTGACCCAGTTATTTACCACTGGGTGGGTTGGACAATGGAGGGAGAAATGATTAGAGGAGTCTATCATCTCAACCATTTACTTTCTAGTTCATGTTACCCTGTCTTTGTATGGTGACTAAAGGATGGGACACACTGAAGATGGTAGCTTTATAAGTATCTTGGCACAGTGGACCAAAGAGTGAAACAAATACATTACCCAATTTAGGGAATCTACCCCTCCCAGAACTCTGCTGCTTTGTTCAAAGTGCTTCTCAATTTGTGGTCATCATGGCCCCCTTTCCAATCTACCCTCCTCTCCCCATTTTCCCTCCAACCTCCCCAAAGTCCTGTGCTAGGAATTTCCATTCTAGATTATGCAGCTCATCTTAACTTTTTCCTCTATATCTTTGGATTGTTGACAGCATTATAGCACCAGAGACCTTGAGTCCAAAATGGTGCCTTGGTAATCAGCTGACTTGATGCAGTTTTTCATTTCCATGAGAATTACCTAGGTAGACAGCATGTACCCTTTGGATAAAGTACACTGTTGGGTATGCTCCATTTTAAGAATGTAATGCAAGGATGACACATTTTCTAAAAATAACAACAACAACAACAAAATCCTTTCAACTTCAAAGAAGTCTTCTGGCATAAAAATGATGATTGGTAAAAACCCTTTGGTAATGAAGTGATTGTTCGATAGCTTCTATACTCTCGGGCCAGTGTTTGGCATCAGGCATAGAAAAATGACCAAGGCATAGTCCCTACTCTGAAAGAACTAAGGATTTAATAATAGGCATCTATGTAAGCAAATAAATCACAGTGTCCCTCAATGTGAGATAAGAGAGAGGGATATGCAGACTGTTGACTAGGAAGGGAGAGCTGGGGCAGATAGAAAGAGTGTCTACTTAATGCCCACCTTCCTCTTTGAATTTATTATAAGTGTAACCAAACCTAGATTCTGCTACTTACTGCCCAAAAGCCAAAACTTGAGAGGCAAGAGTTGGTGGAAGGAAAAGCAGGTTTATTTGGAGATTCAGTAAACAGAGAAGATGGTGGACTAGCATCCTAAAGTACCATATTAAGTCAGTACAAATTTCAGGCTCTTTTTATGTTAAAGGCAGAGGGAAGAAGAGAGGGTCGGGATCAAGAGGTGACCAATGACCGTAGACATCTGGACGCCAATGAGGGTCTGAGGAGGTTGGAAACAACTCTGTCTTGGTCAGGTCACAACACTCATATAAATCTTTAACAAAACATAGTTAATTGTTTACATACTTTCCCTTTAATCCCAGAGTTAGTTGCAAAAACTACATGATTGTTGTTTTTGCATATTTTCTCAGTGCTCTAAAATTATCCTAGCTTACGTGCAGGCTAAAGGCTCTTTAAAAATGGAGTTTGCTATGTTAGTTCTTTTGCTGTTTCACTGTTACATAAGTGGCTGATGGCTGGAGTATAATCTATAGCTATAAATCCTTTTAATTAACATTTGAAAATGTTTCAACTTTGGAGTATATTTTCAAAATACACATAACACTCAATTTATTTTCCCTGCATTTGAATTATTTTAAAAATACAGATGAGAACTGTTTATAAGCACTAAAGACATCGCTAGCTGACTGTAGTCAGCACATAAAGAAAGTCTCAGAGAAATAGATGCATTTTGGTTATTTACAGAGTGTAAATTAGGAAATTCTAAAAGCCCTTCAAAATCAAAGAGGTGACTGTCTCCCATACTCTTACCTCCTTTTAAACCAATGTGGCATTTACCCAACTGTTTCTGTAACCAGCAGCAACTGGGGTGGGTTGGCTACTCAGGGAAAGTAAACTTCTGGGGCAATGGATTGGAGGCTCTATTTCCTAGTAGGGTCCAAGGCTGAAAAAATTCACTCTGGTTTATTGGATTAAGTGGGGGCACAAATCCCCCTAAGTAGCCTTTCTGTGCTTTGCATCCTTCTGTAAGCAGGATGAACAAGTAGCATGTGTTTATAACGCCTGAACATCCCAACCTAACTGACAACGTGTTACTGGTGTTTTTTTTCCCTGCCAGAAAACACATTGGCTCAAGATCACACTTTGCAAACTGCTACAGTTCCTTGTTTGGGAAGCAGGAGATTTGGTCTCCATGGAGAATTTGTCTGCCAAGGCTGAAGAAGGGTTCAATGGAATGGTCTGGGTTATGAAATCAGAAGTCAGGAAATCCCAAATTTTAATTTGGTCAGAGAAACTGACATTCTTTTTAGGAAAAGTCCCTGCTTTAGTGTCTCCAGGCATAAAATTAGGACACTGGCTTTTGCTTTGTGGAGATGCACTGACTTTAGTGTTTGAAAAGATTTTTGAACATGAAATGTGATATAAGTATCTGTGAACCCATTTTTCTCCTGTTTCACCAGGGAAAGTTCAGAAATATGTTGTATAATGCAGAAACGTTTGGCCCTTCACTTTTGGGCATGTGATCTGGGACAACAAAGCCATTGCAATAGGGACATTCTCGGCTATTAGGTGGTTCAGATTTCTACGTTCTTTTCCTCTTTTCTTTGTTATTTGTTCTATAGAGTAGTGTGTTCACAGGGCAGAATTTATTGCATTGCTTCAAATGTTTTGTTAATGTGCCATAAGAAGGGACCTGTTAAATATAGTGACTACTTAACTTTTCTTTTCTTTCTTTCTTTCTTTTTTTTTTTTTTTTTTTTTTTTTGAGACGGAGTCCCGCTCTGTCGCCCAGGCTGGAGTGCAGTGGCCGGATCTCAGCTCACTGCAAGCTCCGCCTCCCGGGTTACGCCATTCTCCTGCCTCAGCCTCCGGAGCAGCTGGGACCACAGGCGCCCGCCACCTCGGCCAGCTAGTTTTTTTTTGTTTTTGTTTTTGTTTTTGTTTTTGTTTTTTTTTTTGTATTTTTTAGTAGAGACGGGGTTTCACCTCGTGTTAGCCAGGATGGTCTCGATCTCCTGAGCTCGCGATCCGCCCGTCTCGGCCTCCCAAAGTGCTGGGATTACAGGCTTGAGCCACCGCGCCCGGTCTTACTTAACTTTTCATGTGCCAGTGACTTGCTTTCCAAATTCAAAAATGTTGAAGAAATTTTAAAGTTCAAGATTCGATTTCCCTATCAAGTGACATGTTCTCGTAACCATCCTGTCAACTTATTTTAAGTAGTATAAGCTGCTTTAATATTAGCAGCAAGATGTATTCAAGAAGATAAAGCTCCAAACAAAATAATGATAAGTTGGCTGTGATTTGGGATAATTCATAGCGCTAACTTTCTCATTGGCTGAACAGGTTGTGATAAGGACGTGTTCAGTAATGTCCCTCTGCTTTTGTCTCTGTATCCCCCCCAGCCCTCCTAGCTGGCTTGTCCTCTGGACTGTTTGTCTCTTCTGAAGTTCAGGTGGACACAGAGTTTGGGACCCACTGTTACTTCTCCAAATCCTGGCAAAAGACAGAAATGGTTCAGACCCAGCGTGAAGCACAAACTTGTTTTTATGCAGACCTTGGCACCAGGAAACTATCATATGACAGAGATTATAGATGGCCCTCTAACAACATGGGATTGAACCGCGGGGGCCCACTTACACATGGATTTTTTCAAACAAACTCTCAGATTGAAAATACAGTATTTGCGGATGAACCCAGCAAATGCGGAGGACCGACTTTGTCTACATGCAGATTTTCAGGGCAGACTTCAGGATTTGACATGCATGGATTTTGGTTATGCGCAGGGGTCCTGGAACCAACCCCTTGTGTATACTGAGGGACGACTATATTTGCCAAGCTATAATGATAAGAATGGTTTATCCTGACCATTTAAATGACGTGAATATGGGGCACAAGTAACCTCATTTGCATATTCCCTCTCCCTATGTTTAATCTCCATTATTTGAAGTCCTCTCTTGTTTTATTTACTAGTATGCTTTCTTCACCTTAATTTTCACAGCTACTATTTTATTAAGCACGCATTTAATAGTGGACATTGTACTACATACCTCGCTTACACAATCTCATTTAATCCTTGTAACAACCTGATGAGGTAAGAATTCTATTTTACAGATTAGAAAATTGAGTCCTAGGCCAGGTGAGGTGGCTCATGCCTGTAATCTCAGCACTTTGGGAGGCCAAGGTGGGCAGATCACGAGGTCAGGAGTTCGAGACCAGCCTGACCAACATGGTGAAACCCCATCTCTACTAAAAACACAAAAATTAGCCAGGCATGGTGGCACACGCCTGTAATCCTAGCTGCTTAGGACGCTGAGGAAGGAGAATCGCTTGAACCCGGGAGGCGGAGGTTGCAGTGAGCCAAGATCACACCATCACACTCCATCCTGGGCAACAGAGCGAGACTCAGTCTAAAAAAAAAAAAAAAAAAAAAAAAAATTGAGTCCTAAAGAAGTTGGGTAACTTGCTCTAAGCCCTCAGCCGGGAAGAGGGTGAGTCTAAGCGTGTTTGCTTTAATCTCACCCAATACACTCCACAGATCACTGGCTTAAGTCCTAACTCAAAATCAGCCTTTTTTTTTTTTTTCCACAGAAGACATTTTTATAGAAAGCAATGAATTTTTTTCTCTAAAGAACTTAATTTTAAAATGTCTTCTCCATCTTTGGTCTTTCAAGAGTGCATTGTGTGTGACATGAGATGTACATAGCTTCATGTTTGTTTCTAATGAAGGTAGGGATGGAAAACCGAATTTGCCAGGTGGGGGATTTCACCCCAGCCCTGTGAACTCAGTTTTAGATTTAACTTGATTCATTTAAGGTTGGAGTTTATTTCTGGCTGGCAAAATGTGGCTTCCTGGCTTAGAAAAATTCCCTCAAAACAAACTTGAAAAAAGTTTGCCCACCTAAAATGGCAGTGTGAAATACTCTACATTTTAATGAGCTCATTGTAAGTGAATTAGAAACACTGAAATGCAATTTACTTCAAAATAGATCTGGGTGTTAAAATAAGGAACAGCGGGCAGTATGGAGTCTCCTGATCCCAACCAAAGGCAGGTTTGCCCCTATTAAGTCTGTGACTTAAATGAATAAACTGTCACTTTTTTTTTTTAAACACAAAAGCATGAAGTTTCAGTGTAGAAGAGAAAACTCTGAACACTAATATAAAAAGACAAATAAAAAAACAGTATGGGAAAACTCTTTCTTTCTCTGGAACAAAAAAATCTGCCATTGAATAGAAGAATCCCTAGTTTATTAAGTTTAGTTCACGAAACTATAAGTATATTGTGGTCAACGCATAGCTCATAAGAGACATATCTTGAAAGACTATACACAGGTGGAACCTCTGGTTTTGATGCAACATTCTAAGTGCTTTAGATAACATCAACTCTACTAATCCTTAAGAAAAGGCAACTACTGAGGGGTAGATGACATGTCATTATTTCCACTTTACAGCTGGGAAAACTGAGACATGGAGAGATTAAATGCCCATGTGGCCAGTGTGGAGCAGAGGCAGGATCCGAAATAAGGAACTTGGGTTCCAGAGACCATGTGCTACCACTCTCATGGATGGCCTCACATTAGAGGGCTCCAGGAAATATGTAAAACTGTTGGGATAATGTAACCGCAGAAGGAGAATAAAGAGATGTTTTCAATAACTAGTTTCTTGAGATGGAGTCTTGCTCTGTCGCCCAGGCTGGAGTGCAGTGGTACGATCTCGGCTCACTGCAACCTCTGCCTCCCGGGTTCAAGCAATTCTCCTGCCTCAGCCTCCTGAGTAGCTGAAATTATGACACCACCACCACGCCCGGCTCATTTCTGTATTTTTAGTAGAAATGGGGTTTCGCCAAGTTGGCCAGGCTGATCTCAAACTCCTGACTTCAGGTGATCTGCCTGCGTCAGCCTCCAGAAGTACTGGGATTACAGGCATGAGCCACCACATCTGGCCCAATAAGTAGTTTTTATGTTGCATGAAAAAAGCAAATATATTGTCTGCTGTTGGTGATGATGAAGTCAATATAATAGTGAACTTGATAACAAAATGATTAAAGTAGGTCTCAGGGAATGGAAAATATATTAGGCATGACACGGATTCTTCAGACTTCTCCATGAGTGACCAATATTCTAAAATTATTTTGAAAGCTCCCCTACAGAGGGTGGGCTATAGGACAAACAGGTAATTTTATTTTGAAGAGTGTACTGGTAAAACATAAGAATTCAAAAGCTCTCGCCTGGGCAAATGCCTCTATTCATAGCTTTCACTGCCTTTTAAGTAAAAGTGTTCAGTTTATAGAAGTTTCTTCTGTGATGTGTTATTTTGTTTTCTAGTCAGCCTTTTTTTTTTTTTTAAACGCAGTTTTGCCAGTTAACTGGATTTGTAGGGCCCCTCTTGCACCGTGCATAGATTGTTTTCATAGGCATGTGTGCTAGCACACACACACGCATATGCCCCGTGCCCTATATACTCAGCACACCTTTATCACCAAGCTGTCTCTCTCCCTTTGGTTCCAGACAAGTACCTTCCTGTCCCAGATTTTGTTTTCCCCATTAAAACTGTGTACTCCCTCCCCAGGTCTTTAATTTTTAGGGCTCTGAATTCTTTTATTCCTTTGGCCCCAGAGATTGACATGTCCTCTGTGGATCCAGAATGACCTCTAAACCTCCTTTTTGTAAGACACTTTTGTAACACACTCAACTCTATTTTACCATGGAAAAAACGACTGAGTCACAAAACGTTGATTTTTTTTTTTTTTTTTTTTTGGCGTCAGAGTCTTGCTCTGTCACCCAGTCTGGAGTAGTGTGGCGCAATCTCGGCTTACTGCAACCTCTGTCTCCCCATTTCAAGTGATTCTCGAGCCTTGGCCTCCCGAGTAGCTGGGATTACAGGTGCCCACCACTAGTCCCAGCTTTTTGTATTTTTAGTAGAGACAGGCTGTGGAGGGGCGGGGGGGTCTCACCATTTTGGCCAGAACTCCTGACCTCAGGTGATCCGCCCACCTTGACCTCCCAAAGTGCCAGGATTATAGGCATGAGCCACCAAGCCTGGCCAAAACGTGATTGTTATAGTCAGAAGGAGCTGATAATCTTCAAATAAATTATGTCAAGAGTGAGGGTTTGACTCAACTTCAAGTATCTTTGGCATCTATGTTAAGAGTGAGAGTTTGACTCAACTTCAAGTAGGCAGGAGACTTGGGCTAATAAGTTTTCCATTTGCGATGGGCACTTGACATATCCCAGAACAAGACTCCCAGCCTTGTTTTTCTTTAGCTGAACCTCTTCCCACACTAGCATAATTTGCTTCAGTAGTGCTATACATGTAGTTGTGATATTTAAATTTAATATTATTTAGAATTTCAATTTGAGCGCAATCTGTGTTTGGGATGAAGTAAATAACTCTGGTCATTCATACATCATCCACTGAACACATCTTGGGAAGACAGGAATGAATGGTCCACAGAACTCCTCTTAGAAGCAAGTGGTGATATTCAGAATAGTTAACAGCTGGTATGTCATGGGGATCTCCAAGCAGAAGGAGCCCTTGCTGCACCAGGGCTTAAGGGCTTAAACTTTCATTTGCTAGGCTGTGAGGAAGTTGCTTAGTCCCAGGAAAATGGAGAGGGCAGGGATGGTTGCCCGTGAGGAGCTAAGGGCAGCAGCTTTTATCAATCAATTCGGAATATTTCAGCAACCGTTACAGCCACATCATCAGCTCCTGGCTGAGTACACTCTGAAGTGAGGTTCATTATATTATGGCTATAATAGTGTGGACCCCATCTCTCTGGAATAGTGCATATTTTACATGAAGGGAAAAGGCTAACTTGCAACTTATTTGCATGAAAAATCACTTTACAAATACTTCCTAGTTTACTAGATTATTTCTCCAATAGTTTCTCAACCTTATCAAGATGTATTCGTTAAAACTGTGTGCTCTCCAAAATCATCTACTGAATTTAAACCCACTGCACCCCACTTTGGACTATAATTGACTGGAGTTACTGATTGGAAAGGAAGTGGTAAACACCCCTAATATGCTGAGGGACTTACTCTGGCAGCTGCTACCACCTGTGGGGACCCTTGATGATGTTCACGCAGCTTTTCTGAGTGGCACATGCTGTTCCCTTCAATACTCCTTGAGGTGAAGAAGAGGACACCCCCTACCCCTGTGCACACACAGCTCCTGCTCTTTCCTGGGGCTGCACCCTGCTTGTGTTTCCAATGCAGGGATGTCAGATTCCAAAGAGGGCTCCCCGAGGCACTCCAGAGGCTTCAGGCCAGCATGTCCCAACCTTTTCATGACATGGGACCCCTCTGGCAGGTTGCTGAAAACCATGGGCCTCTTCTCAGAATAAGGGTTTTAAATACATAAAAGAAACCACAAGAGGTTACCAAAAAAGCCAATAATATTGAAATACAGTTAACAAAATGTTTTTTAAAATTTCTGCTAGAGCAATATATATGCTTCATTATTGACATGTGGCTAATTGTCTAATAACTACTGTAATTTGAGATATTTGCAACAACTGTGATGTGATGTAAAAACCAATGGTTTCTAGTGATTACTAAGTCATAAATACTTATCCTACTGCTACTGCAGTTTGTTGTCTACGTTCATAATGGCAAAACATGCTAAATGTCAGAGGTTAGTGAAAATTAAGATGTAAATTTTTTCTCATCCAAGTTCACAGTACCCTTGAATGAATTCTCTCTCCTCGGGTTAAGAACCCCTGCAGGATAAGGTTGCCCCTAGGGCCAACACCTTACTGGAGCTCCGCCTCATGTCCTACAGGCAGGAGCCTTCATGCCACCCACACAGAACTTGGAGCTGTCTCTTGGCCCAGCAGTTCTCCCCACTAGTTCTTAAAGTTCGGGGCTAGGAAAGAAAGGCATCATTGCCTGAGCTCCTGGCGCCACTTTAAACAACCCATCCTTGACCTGCGTGACTTCTCCCACAAGCTCTCCTGGTCACCTGGGCAAAATCCTAGGTGAACTGGGGGCAAGGCGGAGCTTCGGTTTTCTGATCTGCAAAAAGAAACACCCACTTCATAGGACTGTTAGGATGAATTGAGGTAATGGCTGGGTTGTGTACATTATACAGCACGATCAAGCTGTGTGCTGTGATCATTTTTGAGGGTTAGGTCTTTGAGGACCCAGCACAGTCTACACAGCTGTAGTCCCCAAGTGTTGGGCACGCCTTAAGCACTCCACAAACACCTGTAGAAATGAATGAATGACGTATGCATCTGCACGTGGGCCCACATCTGCAAGAACAGGCTGCTCAGGCAATAAGGCCCGGTGCATCACCTGCACTTTTCTTTATAACGGGTAGTAAAGTCTCTCTCGCTCTGTGCTGCTCGGCAACCACAATTCTCCCCAGAGGGAGCGGCGGAGTGGGGCTGCTTCGCTGCGAGCTCGCCTCCGGGTCTCCCACGTCGTGGCTTCCGGGCAGGTACCGGGCGGCTGGAGAGGCGAGAGCCTGCGGGTAAGGTGCGGGCGGTGCGCCGGGCCGCGGGCGCGCAAGGAGGGGCGAGAGGGTGGGGAGGGGCGGGGCCGGCGTCCTCGTCACTTGATAAAACGCCTGCGAGTCTCCAGAGAACAACGGGCTCATTCAGCGGTCGCGAGCTACCCGCGAGGGGGAGCGGCCGGACTGAGAGTGCGACCCGTCCCGGGGGTGGGGCTGGGCGCAGCGGCAGGAGGAGGCGAAGGTGGCCGCGGCGGTAGCAGCGCGGCAGCCTCGGACTCAGTTCGGAGCGCAGGGCGGCCGCTGCAGGTCCCCGCTCCCCTCCCCGTGCGTCCGCCCATGGCCGCCGCGGGGCAGCTGTGCCTGCTCTACCTGTCGGCCGGGCTCCTGCCCCGGCTCGGCTCAGCCTTCAACTTGGACGCTGAGGAGGACAACGTGATCCGGAAATATGGGGACCCCGGGAGCCTCTTCGGCTTTTCGCTGGCCATGCACTGGCAACTGCAGCCGGAGGACAAGCGGCTGTGAGTTCCCCGACCCTTCCCACCCCCACCGGCGCGCCGGCCTGCGCGCGAGGAGAGGCGAGGGCGCGCCCTGTTCCCGCCGGCCCCGGGGAGGAGTTGGCCCGTGGGTCGCGCCCGGGCCGGCGGAGGCGCACCCAGCGCTCAGCGCGCTCCGCTCCCCGCCCTGACCCGCTCCGCGCGGCGCCTCCCCCCATTCAGCTCGGGAAGAAGGAGCACCGGAGGGCTAGGCAGGGCCCCGGGAGAGTTTACTTTTTTTCTGTTTTAAACAAAGTGCTTTCCGCCGGTCCTTCCCTGCGGGCATGTTTGCTGAGACCCCGGCAGGTGGCACGCTTTGCTGAGCTTCACGTGTGTGTTTGGGGCGGGGTTGGGGTGCGGGGTCACCGCAGCTCTGCTGTGGGTTTGCAGGGAGCGTAGTTCCAGGATGGTTCAGGCCTTTCCCAAACTCACTATGCACCCCGTCTCCCTCGCAGACTCGCGCGCCCCGCACAAGTTGGAAAGCCACTTTCCATGTGTCCTGCATGACTTTCCCAGCAAGGCGGGGGCGCTCCTTAGGATATACTTTTACGCGCCTGGAAAAAAAAAAAAAAAAAAAAAAAAAAAAGGAATTAACCAAGCACCTGTTCTCTGAGCTAGATCAGCTGAGAAAACAAGTCTGAGTGATGTGCCCAGCCCCCAAAGTACTCGGCCGCACCCGAGACCCGCTCGGCTCCTGCGCTGGGCGGGCACAGCCAAGGGGTTAAAGCAAAATGTCCGATCTGAGCCTGGACTTTGCAAACAAGGTTTGAAAGGGACAACCCCCGACCGTAGCGGTAAACCTCCCAGGAGAAAGTGGAGACCGGCACTACGGGCCTCTCCTTTTATTTCTTAAACAGTGTGTGGTTCCCACATGATCGAGCTATTTAAGCCGGAGAGGGTATTTTGGCGCTTAGTCGCCTTAATCGCTATGGGGCTGCATTCTTGATCTGTGCTACTGAAAAATAGGCTCTAGCAACAAAAGGTCTCCCCTCCCCACCCAGGCCTTGAGTTGAACCAGGACCTTCCAGGACCAACAGACCGGAGAAAGCAAAGTGCAGCCACGGTGAAGAGATTTTGTGTTTAGGAGAGGCGAATGGGATTTTAGAACTGGAGGAAACCTCTTGATTTCAGCGGTTAACAACTTTGGAATTCGTGAATGTTGCAGCCCCTGAATTTTAGTCAGTTGTTTTTTTCTGATAACACCTGCTAGGTGAAGCACAGAAATTAGCTGGGGGTGGGGAGGCTCTAGGAGGGTGGTCTGAGGCTGTATGCCTGGCCAGCTGCTTATACTCTGCTTTCTCTCAGAAATAATTGTTGTTAAGCTGTAAATCTGAAATGAAAGGTTCCTGTTAACTCAGATAATGGATGACGTTTATTGTCTCGGAATACTTGGTGTGTAGAATTTGAGCTTGTCAGTGCAGAAATGATTGTGGGCCAGTAGAGGGAATTCATTCTCCTGGGCATTCTCTCTCTGCACCGGAGGCCCACTGAAACCGGTGGCTTCCTTGAAATACTTGTTCAAGCAAAAAGTGTGAAGGAAACGTACTGGGACAAGAAATATCCTGGCAGTGGAGATTTGCAAAACGTGACTTTGCCAGGAATCTGTGTCGTGAAGGTTAGCAGCATGCTTGCTAAAACTTGTTACTGCTGCTGGGCTTCTCTGGTATTAGAGCTGAGGCAACTCCTCCGGAGGTAAGGATAAGCCTGCTGTGGGGTCTGATGCCTTCTAGAAATGCTCTTTTTAGCAGCTGACAGAGGGGAGAGGCCCCGTATAAGGAAGACTGTGTGTTTCCTAGAGTCCAAAGGCAGTGTCCACGCTTTAAAGAGGCTGTGGTTTATGTCACGTGCTGCCCACCCCCATGCTTTTGTAAAGCGTTCCAGCTTCAGGAGTAGCATTGGTCTTCCCAGGAGAACCAGCACACACAGGCCATAGCACAGGTCAGTTGTCACCTTTGACAGTAAAGAATGTGGGTGTAAATGGCAGAGCCAGTAAGATTGAGAAAACTTCTGGACCAGCTTCCTAAATTCTGTGGAAAAACTCAGTGGGGGTCTTTCAGGGACCTGCCGGGAGAGAGACCTAAGCTGAGATTCCTTCTTGGCCTTTTATTAGCAGCTGTTAATTTACTTTGAGCTTTAATTTCTTTATCTGTAAAATGGAGATATTACTGCTTACTGGGGTTATTATGAGGATTAAGAGATAATATGCAAAGTGCTTAATGCCTGCCTGGCATGGGTACTTGCTAAATGGTAGCTGTTAATGATCATTTAAAAAGCAGTAATTGTGTACTTACTGTGTGTCAGGTACCTTACAAGGTGTCTTAAACGTCCTGTGATTGTAAGATTGCCTCAGAGTAAAGCCAAAGGTTATTGTTTTGCGGTAATGATATTTTAAACTCAGTCATGTTTACGAAACCCATGTTCAAAGCAACTTAACTTTAATAGGTCTTAATTAGACTTACAACAAAAGTGAGTTTAATGAACAGGGGACTTTGAGGAAGGAGAAGTAAAATATCAAAGATGCATGGGACTGTCAGATAAATGCACTATCATAGAAGACCTATCATAAATTTTTGTAGTTTAAATTTTCTATAGTGCCTTTATTCAGTCACATTTTAAACTCTAGTTATGACTTTATGACAGAATAATATTGTGTCAGAGGGCCTCAGAACATGTCGGGTGTTCCTAAAGCTTTGGAGACTGTAAAATTGAAGTAGATACCATAAAACTTCATCCAGGTTTTCAGGCTCTATATTAAAGAAGTTTCAGACTCCAAAAGATTACTCAATGGTCACCCGAGTTGGTCCGCTGAGTGACTGAGGTCAGGGGCTGAGCACCTTGGACTCTTTAATTTCTCTTAGGTAGTTGAGATTGAATCATCTCCAGAGGTGGAAGGTGTATGATGATGACAGTGGGTATATCCAGCCTATGAATCATCACTCTTAGCTCTTCTGGGAAGAGATGGATCTATATATGACCACAGGGAAGAACCTAGAAGAAGGAGATCTATAAGAGAGAGTTTCATGAAGTCATTTTGGATTTCTGCCAACCGTCATTTTCTTTATGGGGTTTCTCTCTTCCAGAAACGCTCCAGGCCCGCTGTCTCTTCTGTTCTGACCCTTACTAGGTTTGTTCTTGACTTTTCTCAGACTTGTCATGTTCCGTCTCTTAAAATCATACTTTCTGAACTAGAGATTATCTAGCCCAGCTGCCTCTCTTTACAGATGAAGAAACGGAAGCTGAAAGTTCAGCTTGAGCAGAATCTTAACAGAATGTGGATTTGAATTTGATGTCTCGGACCGGTGCTCGTACCATCTTTAAATGGAAAAGCCAGATATGTTTTTCAGACCTGGAGAAATCGGCAAGCGTCTGAATTTTGGAAGTGTACTATATTGTGTTGATTTATCAAATTGCTTTCCTATATGCATAGGTCAGGTCTATCTATTTAAATATTGGTGCCTGGACTCTTACTATTGATGCTATTCCAGCTGGCCTTGGAACAAGTTCTGAGTCCGTCCTTTTTTGCCTGCCCCCGCCCCATTCCCTTCAGAAAAAGCCCAGTGAAATGTGGCTATACCTAGCCAAGAATCAGAGTTGTATTCAGGATGTATACCTAAGCACTTGCTTCCTTGCATTCATTCACTCGGAGTGCCATGTGGCCCAGGGCCATCTTCCAGGGATTGCTGGGTCACCTTGAATGCTAAGAGTAGAGAAAAAGCCAAAACGGGCAGCGAGACTTACAGGAAGTCTTAGGACTCTGCAAGAAAGCAGAAATCGGCAAGTTTAATTTTAACACAGGCTGGTGTGAGACCAAGTAATGACAGGGCTGGGGAAAAAAAGGGTCAACATATTTATATGGTATAAATAATTTGTTGAGGAAGTCAGGTTAAATGCTCATATAAAAGGATTCCTTTATTATAAAGAAGCGGTTATTCTGTGTTCTCAGTTATATAGACTCTCTTAGCATAACAATATATTGAGATTTAATTTAAGCTTTAATAACCAAATAGTACCAGAATTGTGGCGCATGCTTCCCGGAAGACCTCGGCTCACCATATTACTGTGGACAGTGAAGCCAGTGAATTATTTGGTATTTTCAAGAGGGACAGTGAGACAAAACAGAAAATACTGTCGTAGGCTTAGATGACAGGGTCAGTTGTGCCTGAAACACTGATTTAGTGCTGAATTTGGCCCACTTTAAGAATATAATCATAGCTTAAGAATCAGTTTAAAATTTCCCCATTCTACACTAAAGCAATGTCTTCACTCCTTTGGATGTCTGTAGCACGTTGTGTCTGACAATTCTGATGGTTTGTGCTTAACTGTTACCCACTATCTTTACGAGATGATCTCATCTCTCCCAACTGGATTATAGGTTGTGTGGTGAGGGCAGGGGTCTTACGTGCATTTCTTTGCTAGCACCTAGCATATGCCTTGCAAATACAATAGAGTCTGATATTATACACTCAATTTAACCTGTGAAATCAACTCTTGCTGCTGAGGGTGGAGAGGGAGAAATCCCTTTCTCTAACCCTTCGCCCGCCCTTGCTCAGGCCTTGGTATCTTCTGCCTCTGAGGAAACAAGCTATAAGCTTAGCAAAGAAACGCACAAGAAGTTAATTCTTGGTTTTTGATTTTTCAAAGGTGGGGATTCCAGCTAAGGGATTTTCATGAGTGATTTTAAGTTACACTTGGCTTTTGCCCTAAAGGCAGACTTTAGAACCTAACCCCAGAAATACAGGCTGACCTACACTGCATTGGTTATTCAGGACTTGCTGAGGTGGTTGGTTGTTATGAGGCTGGATAGAGAAGGATGGCTGTGGAATAGAGATCCTTCTGAGAGCAACTAGACGGGAGTGTGGGAGTCAAATGGAAGTGTGCAGTACATGTGTGAAGTCACTTGTGAATTGATAGTGGTAGGTTTATTTCTTCAAGGATAGTAAGGGAATCTTGGATATGTTTAACTCTTTCGGTAGGATGGTGGGAAGGCTGCTTACCCACTCCAGGGGTGAGTCTAGGAGCCATAGCGTGGGATCTGGGAATCTGTGTAGCACCCCTGCTGGCTCCTGGGAGGATGATGGTAAAGATTAAGTACTGCAGCAGTGGGAAGTGGATGTAGTCTCAGCCCCCAGTGCCCATCTTCCCTTTCTGGGCTTGGGTACAACTCAGGAATCAAATAACTTTGTATCTGGAAGGAAGCTTAGGGGTTCTGAAACCTGGCTGGTCTGCAGGGTAACTACTTGGGCAACCTTTTATAAAAGTGTGATTCTCAGCCCAGCCCAGATCTATTACGTCAGTTTCCATAAGTGTGCTCCAAGAATCTGTTCTTAAAGTCTTCTTCGTTTGAGTCAGACTATCTTCTCTCCTTTACACAGAAGGCAGAGTATAAAGTAGTGACTAAGAGCAGAGCCTAGAGCCAGGTGGGATCAAACCCTTTTCTGCCATTGACTAGCTATGACTTTGTGCAGGATTCCTAACCTTCCTAGGCCTTCCTGCCTTCAGCTGTGAAGCTAGGATCCTCGCACATCAGAGTAGTCCTGGTCCAGAGTGAGCACTTTGTGTTTGTTAAATAGATGAGGAAACCAAGACTGTAAGAGGTGCAGTGGCCGTGGCATGTTGGGCAAACTTGGTCTTCAATCTGCATCTTCCCTGCTTCCCGGTCTGTGTTGTGTGTGTGCTTTCTCCTTTTAGGTTTGGTTTTCATCACGTTTAAGTGTACATTCTCCCTTTCTTCCATTCCATTCTCCAGTTGGAAAGTGTGTCTCAGAAGAGCCGTGCCTTCTACTTAGCAGCCCTTCGTACCCACTAAGCCATAGATAAATCCCAGTGAGGTCTCAGTGTTCAGATGAGTGGACAGATGGGACAGAGATGAGTGGACAGAGATGAGTGGACAGATGGGTGCACAGACATGGTGGGGCGTGACTGCGGGCTGGATACCCAAGGAGGGTGGGTGGTGCAGTTACAGGATGGGCTTACTGCTAAGGAATACCACCTGTCTGGTTTCCAGGCCTTCTTAGACCTCTATGACCTTGAAAGCACCCCCACACCTCCATCCCTAGGAGGCTGGATAACTTGCATAACACCCAGGGCACGTTTGAAGACGATTTATTTTTCTTAGTTTTTTGCTTGGCACTAATGTTTGCTATTAAGGAGCTTGTGGATTATTGATGACAAGACTGCCTAAGGTTGGAAAGTATGTGGGCAAAGTATGGAAGTAGTGTTTCCTTCGCAGGTTTGTTTGTTAAACTGGCATTTAGATTTACAAACACTGATCTCTTGGAACTAAGTTAAAAGGCTAATTGTTAATTAGCCCTGAACTGGGCCAGGTAGATGGGCCTCTCACCAGCGTGGGTCCCTGTCAACCTAATAACAGGGCTTGATAACCACCATCAAATCTGCTTTCTGGCTTTTCCGTTTAGATAAACAAAGCAAGATGATCTCAAACCAGCGTACCGATTCTGAGGTTGGCATGTTTGTAGAAGACTGTTTACAGGCCACAGTGTGGCAGCAGACCCTCCCCAGTTCAGCCCCATGCCAGATTCCAACGTTAGATCCCACTATCGCTCCATCTCATCCTAAATTGGCAAAAAGACTGTTTAGAAAACTAAGTCTCTCAAACCAATTAAATGGTAAAGACGACTGTTCTGAATTAGGGGGAATGGGAGGAAGTACCACTAAATGCAAGTACAAAGGGCAAAAACTCGTGACATGGAGCCATGGGTATCTGCTTGCGTGTTTATTTGCCAACCGGCTAGTATATTTTGCATGTCATACAATCTGAAACTTACTTTTTTGAAAAGCCATTTCAGATATAGTATAAGAAAAGCCTTTGAGAGAAACATGCTTTTTAAGCCTAGGAGTATAGAAATAAAAATAAACTTTGCAATAATTTGAAAGGGGCACACCGGTTAGTGATTTCTCGAAGAGTAAGGAAGCACCTGGTAATGCCTCTTTACCCAAGAGCTGTGTTTGCTTTGCTCGGTGATATCAATGTCGCTGTGGTTTCTTCATTTTGAAAAGGACGTTCATTTGTACTGAGGTTGTTTTAAGTGTGTGTATTTGAGAGAGAGAGAGAGAGATGCAAATGATAATAAACATTGCAGACCCAGAGGGTAGAATATCACCGAACCTAAACTTTCCTGAGCCAAATACCTCCTTCTTCCTTGCAGAATCTGGAGCCCTTCTCTTCCGGATATGCTGCCATTATGTTAAAGTATTGTGATGTAAAGTTAACAAGAGGATTCTTATCCAAGTGAATCACAGCCAAGGGTGGAATGGTTGGCCTCTGGTATGGATGCCCCATTCAGCAGCACTGAGAGTTTGGAGTTGTTCTGTTCTCCTTCCTCCTTACTGAAGGTAGTAAGAAATCCTCCCTAGGCCCCATTCCCCTGATATATCTTGTCGGGTGATGGCCTCTTACTGGCAGTGTGATTATGTATGTCCCTTTAGAACAAAGGTATCGAAACAATAAAAGTTGTGAAATGGAAATGTTTAGAATTCTACAAGGCTCCAGAGAGATTAGAGATAGGTAGGAAAAAGGCCATTGTTTTCCAATCAAAGGTGCTGAAAACCTGTTGATTGGACCTAAGGAATCCAGCTTTGCTGTGACACAAAACCCAAGAGCTTTCTTTCTTCTTTCTTTTTTTTTTTTTTTGGAAACAGAGTCTCATTCTGTTTGCCCAAGCTGGAGTGTAGTGATACGATTTCACCTCACTGCAGCCTTGACCTTCTTGGGCTTAGACAGTCCTCCTGCCTCTGCCTATGAGTAGCTGGGACTACAAGTGTGCAGCACCACACCCAGCTAATGTTTTTTGTGTTTTTAGTAGAGTCAGAATGTCACCATGTTGGCCAGGCTGGTCTTGAACTCCTGGACTGTGGCAATCAGCCCGGCTTGGCCTCCCAAAGTGTTGGGATTATAAGCGTGAGCCACCGTGCCCAGCCCCAAGAGTTTTCAAAAAAGGAAGAGTTCCAAGAGGCTCAGAAGTGATCAGGTGGACATGCAGAGACATAATTCTAGGAAAGGGATATTATTAATATTTGCCAGTGAGGCCTCATTACTGCTGTTGAGACTAGGCCCAGGTGCTGACTTAAGACGATACTTTGAAAAAGCTGAGAGGCTTAAAGACCTGGGTGATGAATGAAGAAGACTTCCGTGAATTTACAAGTGCAAAGAGAGATGGGTCTGGGCACTGCTGGGCCTTTTAGAGGCGCAAGGACAGTAGCCTTGGGGAAGGCTGAAGGAGATACCTATTGAATTAGATGGTGCCAAGACTGAGGGAGGACTTTTGGGAATCCCAGACTAGAGAAGTGTTTTAATGCCAAGAACATGGGAAAGCCATTTCAGATACTGTATCAGATAAGCCAGCTTAGAAAGAAAAGTACCTTCTAAGGCTTGCCCTCTATTTAGAAAGGGCTGCTACAGAGGTTAACTGAGAAGGGGTTGTAGGAATGTGGAGAGGCATTGTGAGGACCCTCATTCAGGTTGATCTGGGAGGTAAGGTCTGAGAGACAATGATCCCTGTCCCCAAGCTTAGCAGCCATGCCAGAAGCCAGCTGAGAAGGTTTTTCAATATTGTAGAATATGTAAACTCTGTAAGCTCATTTATTTCTCTGTGTGTGTGTACATATTGATTTATACTTGTTTTCTGTTTTAACCCAAAAGAAATAGGGATTTTTGTCTTTATTTGAACATCAGGGGAATGTGCTCTAGACCTGTCAGAGAAACCATGGCCAGCTTTTTGGGGTTTTCCTATAGAAATTGTTCATTCAACAGATATTCACTGAATATTTACTATGTATTTGGCATGGTTCTAGTGCTGGGGCTACAGCAGGAAACAAAATAGACAACATCCCTGCCTATGTTCTGACTGGGGAGACAAACCATAGATGAAAAGATGTATTATGTTAGATAGTAATAATTAATGCAGAAGTGTTAATGCAAGGGAGGGGAGAATGGTTGGTGAGATCTGCAAAAATAAAGTGGAGAGAGGGAACAGGGAGGTACAGATGGGGAGGGAAGTAGTCAGCAATAGGGCCACCTGGGAAGACTTTACTGAGAAGGTGAAGCTGCATTCCTGGCAGAGAGAATGGCAAACACAAAGGCCCTAAGGCAGAAGCATGTTCAGGCAAAGCAGCAAGTCTCCTTGGAGGCAGATTGTATAGGGCGTTATGGATCATCGAATGACTGGCTTTTACTCATGAATGAGATGGGGGGAGCATTGGAAGGTTCAGAGAAGAGTGACCTCACCTGGATTTTACATGGATTTCTCTGGCCTGCTGCCTTGAGAGTAGACTGTATGAGGACAAGGATAGAAGTAATGATACCAACTAGGAGGCTCCTGTAATAAACAGATGGTGCTTTGGACCAATGTGGCAGCAATGAAGATAGTAAAAAGTGCTTGGATTCTGGATATGTCTTGAAAGTAGAATCAACAGGATTTCCTGTGGACTTAGATACCAGTTGGGGCAGACAGAGTAGAGAAGAATGTGTCCAAAGTTTTTGACCTGAGCAGCTGGAAGGATGGAGTTCTATTATGGTTTGGGGAGAAATGTGAGAGGAATAGATTTTGGGGGCGGGGCAGGAGTATGGTTTTAGATGTGTCAGGTTTGGAGTGTCTAGACAACCAAGTGAGTTATTTAGGCAGTTGAGTAAGCAGCTGAGTCAATTTAAAAAACTGAATTTAAAAGCCTGAAATTCAGTTGGAAAGGTTTGATTGGTGATGCAAGTAGAGGAGCCTCTAGGTTGTGTTTAGAGTGATGAACTGATGAGGGCACCAAGGATGGGGACTGAGGCCTGAGCCCTATGGTGTTCCTACACATGGAGGTTAGGGAGAGCCTTGGAGACTGACACCTATGGCAGGAGGAGAGGGAGGGAGTGTGTGGTCCTGGAAGCCGCATGATGGTGTTTCAGAAAGGAAGTGAAAGATCATTTATATCAAATGACACTGAGATTTGATCACGAGATTGGCAGTGTAGAAGCCACTGGCGACCTTGTGAGAGCACTGATGAGGGGGAGTGGGAGCAATGCCTAATTGGAGTGGGTTTGTGAGAGAACAGGAGAGAAGGAATTGGAGACCATAGGAACTCTTGAGGGGTTTTGCTGTAGAGGGGAGCAGAGCCATGGGGACTGGAAGGGGAAACGGTGGGTTTTTGTTTTGTTTTGTTTAACATGGGAGAAGATTATAGTGAGCTGGTTTGATGAAGATGATTCAGTCAAAAAGGAAAAGTTAATGCAAGAGAGGGGAGAACTGTTGGTGTGACCTCACCAAACGAGTAGGTGAGAGAGAACGTACCGTGGGGGAGCTGGCCTGATGACTGGGGCAAGGGTAGCTCATCACAGTCATGAGGAAGAAAGGCCGGATGAGGGGCACCGATGCAGGTAGGTGGCTAGTTGTCCTGGTGGAAGGGCACGAGGTTTTTCCATTGTTTCTAATTTCTCAGTGAATAATAAGTCATTAGCTCTAAGTTACTCGGTAGTTGTGTAAAAGTTTGCCTCATTAGGAGTAAGAACTTCACTGAGGCAGGTGGATGTGGGTTTGAATCCCAGCTCCTTTACATTCTATGGATTTTGATGTTGGACAAATTACTTGTCTTCATTGGTCAAATGGAGGTACTAATAGCACCTACCTCAAAGCGTTGTGAACTTAAAGGATAAAGCACTTAGCAGGGTGCCTGGCACATCCAATCAACATCAACCTTTACTGTTATGGGTCTCTTAAAGTAAAATATGAACGTAATTCCCTCAACTGGGGAGTTTTTGTAGCTTTCTTATCTTTTCAGTCCGGTGAACAGCAGAGGTTACCCTTTGGGGGCCAGGTCCAAGGTTAACTTTCCCTATGGAAGACTGCAACTGGAGGGCAGTCCACAGGCCGCCGTGAAGTATACATTGTCTTGATGAAGACAGGAAGGGGAAATACGGGACTTGGAAGAAGAAAGAGAATATGGCAACATGTCAAAACTCTTTGGCAATCTGCAGACCTTTGTGCTGTATCTGAGCTACAGAGAGCCACGGCTTTTTATTTTGAGTTCTTACAAGGCTCATTTTAGGTGTGGAGAGAGCTCTTCCCATGTGGGCCTGCGGGTCCAGAATTGGGTAGTGCCTTGGATGGCACAGTATTGGTGTATCCTGCAGGCTGAGTGGACAGGAGGGGGTTGATACGGGGTGCCTGTAGTACAGGGTGGAAGCCAGCTCTGGGAACGCAGCAGGAGAGCCAAGGCTGTGCTTCCTATTCCTGCTGGCCTGGTTGATTTGTCTTTGTAATCCTAGTCAATGTATCCAGCATCTCACTGCATATATTGAATAAAAAATGACACATGGCCTTCTTGAATTTTCAGGAGTGTAGAAAATGAGGTTAAATCAGCACTTTGAGTTTTAAAATATTGTCCTTTTTCAATTTCTTCTTTCAAGATGATTGGTATAGACCTTGAGGGAAATCTGAGTCCAGAAGGAAATAGAGACTATCTTTGGAATTTTGCAAAAGTGTGAGTCATCAGGACTTGGGCATCCATTCCCCTGGTGTGCTGCAAATCAGATATGAAACATCTTCCTGAGGTGGCATGGTGATGGTATAAAAGCTTCATTATAGTACAGAATGAAGTGTGTGCTTATATAAAACACGTCTTTGAAGACATTGCAAGCTTTTGGTGGTTGCTTTGCAGTATGCCTCTATATATGTTCACCTGCCTCCATCATACAGTGCTTTTGTGAAAATGGCAGGGAAGCACTGACCAGCTCAACCTTTTCTCTATAGAAAGAAGACTGAGACCCAGAAAAGTCAAGTGACAGCTAGTCGGTGGCAATGTGGGCCCTGAAATCTAGTTCCCAGTGCCCAGTCCACCTGATGGTATGCCATACACATCTTCCATTTGGTGAAATAGCCCATTCTTGGAGTTAAATTTGTGCCACATAAATCTTGCCCTTGATAGAACAGTATCTTGGGTTTTTAAATGTCCCCTGTATTGTGGGCTGGGAGAGGTACCAAATACAGCCACTGTCACCCTTTCCCCTGCTTACTAGGGCACTCTAAATGACCATAAAACATTTTTTCAGTGGAGTCTCGGAATTCTTCAGGTCAACGTTGGTCAGCCTTCACTGTTGTGTGGGTATTTGCAAATAAGACAGCACCTGTTTGCCCTCTTGGCCTTGCTAAATCTTGTGCATATGGAAGGCACCCTATAAATGTCTGCCTGATGGATATGATTCCTGTTGGTTTGTGAGCTTCCTGAGAACAAGACTGACGTCTTGTTCATTTTTGGTTCAAATCTAATACATAGAAATGGACATTCAGTAGGTATTCGTTGAGCTCTTTGATTCTCCAAATACATTAAAGGCTTTTAGAGAATAGGAACCAGGGTAACCATTTCTTTAGAATGATCTTTTACACGCTGGTACTTTGAAAACAAAAAATTGTGGTAAAATATACATGACAAAATTTATTTTAACCATTTTAAAGTGTATGATTCAGTACTGTTAAGTATATTCACATCATTTCTTGCCTGGAAATGATGTTGTTTCATATTATGAGGCCATAAAGTATTGATAAGCTAAGCAAACTTTAACTCAATATATGATTGTGCTAAATCATATATCATTTAATACTATATTCTAATGTGTATTAGTGGCAATGAAATTAAAAGTTTAACATATTTATGGTACAAGTTGAAATTTAGTCTCATAGCTAATTATGTGTTTTTCCAATCTGGTTAAGGACTGCTATGAGTTGAATTCAGCAGTTGTATACCTGGCACCAGCAGCCTTTGAAAAACCAAGTAATTTAAGTTTTTAATTGAGTAACAGAAAATTGCAACTGATAAAATGCCTGGCTATATTAGCTTATTTGTCATTTATATGTTGTTAGTACTCCTTAACTCTTGGTAGCTTTAAGATGAAACCAAGAGTGGTTTTAGTTGCATTCTGTGTTTCGATTGAAGCTGAGGTTTGATTTGTGGCTTGAAGTTTGAAAGGAAGTGCCTGTTTGTTCAGGGAACACCAATTGGACTAACAGCTGTCCTTTGTAGGAAGGTCATCTTTAGCTTGTCTTGCAAATACTTGTTCATTAATTCCTGCTCCCCACCCTGCTTCCTTTAGAGCCATGTTAATCTATTACCTGGGAGCAGCTCTAGATCCTTGAGTTTATAATGACTAATTTCTCTGTTGCTCTCATCCTGTTGAGTTTAATAGGCTGTCTTTTTTCTTACTGATGTTTTCATGATGAGATTTCTAATAAGCTATTTGGGAGCCATCAGAATAGAAACTGATAAATATTATCTATCTGTTAGCTGTCAGAGTAAAAGCTTACTGAGGGTTCTGAACTGTGAGGCCACTGAAGGCAGGGGCTTGGGTCTGATTTATCTGTATTTGCCTAGAGCCTGACACTTGTAACTCTTAAAAATATGCTTTAAAATAAATCTAAATTCAGCCAGGCATGGTGGCTCATGCCAGTGATCCCAGCACTTTGGGAGGCTGAGGTGGGAGGATGGCCTGAGCCCAGGAACTCAAGGTGAGAATGAGCTATGATTGTGTCACTGCACTCCAGCTTGGGTAACAGAGTGGAGACTCTGTCTCTTAAAAAAAAAAAAATCGGATCCTAGTGCGTAAGACATAGGTGTTTTCATCTGTGAAAGAGAGTAGACACATTCTAGTAATACCCAATGTTTTTGTGAATTTCTTTACAATTGAAACTATTTGCCACTTGCAGAAGTTGGGAAGGAGCTTGGGGAATGGCCTAGAAAGGTAGACCATCACCCTCATTTCATAGAATAAGAAACGGAGACTTAGGATTTGTCATAGTCCTGCAGACAGCTACAGACACAGCTGTGCCCACAGCTCCCTTGCCCTGAGTTGTTTCTGCTTCATTTCCTGCTAGAACCCCATCCCGCCCTCACCCCTAAGCAGACGTCCACCTAGCTAATGTGTCTGTTTTTATAAAATGTCACCAGAAGCTTAAGCACATCTGTTCGTGTCCCACCAAACTTGTCTGAATCTCTTTATCATAGAGAGGTGCCATCCTGAGTTGCTCAGATGATAAACATTTCTCCATTAGAAACTAGGCTTGGATTTGCCTGTGGCCACAAATCCAGAAGCAGATGTGTGTTCTGCATATTGGTCACCAACGCCTGCGTTAGTCCTATTTCTGAATAAGGAGTCCTGGTTACTGCCACACCCCTCACTCATTGCTTTAGACTAGATGAAAGGCGAGGCGCCTGACTCAGGCCACGACTCACTCTGCTTGGGTAAACCCAGCTTCTCCCGGTAGGAAGTGATTGCCCCAGGCAGGTTGAGGAGTGCCCCTGGTATCCAGGACTAAAGCATTTGGACCCTGCAGCTATTTATAAACAGCACTTTACAGTGCTTTCCGTCTGAATATTGGGACTCCCCTGGAATGGACAGATTCAGTCCCTTCTGAAAGGAGGATGGATGCAGGGTGAGGAGTTCGTGTTGGATGTATTTTCAGAGCTGAAAGGTTCCCCTGAATGCTGTCAGTGCCATGGATGTTTATAGGGAAGGTTAGAGTTCCTCTCTGATGTCATTGCTGTAGCTCACTTGACTGTGGGACTCTGTAGGAAGGCTTATCTACCTTTTCAGCTGTTGCACCTCTTTTCTTCCATGTAGTTTGGCCTCTGCCTTACATTCGCTCTTTATTGTAATGCCCTGGTTGCCAGCACAGTGCCTGGCCCACAGTAGATACGTTTTTGTGAGCTTGCTTTACCGATGTGTTGTCATGCCTCTGGAACAGGCTGTAAAAATCAATCTTTAACTCTTTTTGCCAGCAACTGCCTAGATAAAGAGAGCATGTGTGAGCTTGTTTTATGCAATTATAAGGTTTGCTTCATGACTTGTGGGCACTGATTTTTTTTTTAACCTCATTATCTCCGTCATTTTCTCTGCAAGATTTTCAGTGACTCCCATGTCCATGGACTGACTTCCATTTTTAAAATTTCATTTTTATTTTTGAATAGGTAGTACAGTCACATGGTACAAATATTAAAACTACGAAGATGGAATGAAAGTCAGCCTCCCACCCTTGATCTCCAGTCACCCTATTCTTCCTGAATGCAGCCATTGTTTCACCAGCTTACTGTGAATCCTTCAGAGCCACCTATACATTTACAAGCAAATATGTACATAGTGTTTTTTTGTTTGTTTGTTTTTTTACTCATTTGCCATGTAGATTCTTCTGCACCTTGCTCTTTTTCTCCTGGTATGTTTTAATGCCTGTTCAATCTTGTAAATAAAGAGCTTCCTTAGTATTTTTAATCTCTGCATAATAGTCAGTTTCAAGGATAAACTATGATTTATTTAACCCATTTGGGTATTCAGATAATTTCTAATCCTTTGCTGTTAAAAGCATTGCTGCAGTGAAGAACTTTGTGCTTCCCTCATTTCACCTTAAATGGGGGATTAATTAATTCCTAGTGCAGAGTGGCCTGGCCAGTGTTGTTGTTTTAATGGTCGTGGCTGATTCTGGAGGAGTGACTGCCCTCATTCCTTTCTATCCTAACCATCTGATACGACCAAAGGCTATGCTATCAGTGGGTTTAGTGGAGTCTTTTCAACAATAGAGTTGCCAGCCTTATGCCCAAGCTGTTGGATCCCTGAAGGCTTCAGTGTTTATGTCCTAGCTGTACTTTACCCTTGTTAAAATGTATATGTTAAAATTAGAGTGGCTTGTTGGAATGTATAAGATTGCATATAGTGTTTCATGTTTCATCACTGTGTTGAGTTTACAAAGTTACTTGATATTATTTTTTCTTTTTTGAGACAGGGTCTCACGCTCTTGCCCAGGCTGGAGTACAAGTGGCGTAATCGTGGGTTACTGCAGCCTCAACCTGCTGGGCTCAGGTGATCCTCCCACCTCGGCCTCCTGAGTACCAGGGACTACAGGCATGCACCACCACGCCTAGCTAATCTTTGTATTTTTTGTAGAGATGAGGTTTCACCATGTTGCTCAGGCTGGTCTCAAATTCCTGGGCTCAAGTGATCCTCCCACCTTGGCCCCCAAAGTTCTGGGATTACAGGTATAAGCCACTGTGCCTGGCCCATCGTTTCATTTGATCCTTGCAACACCCTATGAGAAAATTTAGATAGAACGATTTCACAGATAATCCATAGTGATACTCAGCTAATGGGTGGTACTGCCAGGACTTGAACCCCCACCATTCTTGTAACTTTCTTGGTATTTCTGATTGTGGTTGTGGCCTGCCAGTTTGTTATGGGGCAGAAAAGAAGATGGAAGCTTTCTGGAGGTAGCTGCTACAGGCATACACTGTATTATCTCAGCAGTAACAAGTCCAAGTAGGACTGATACGGTATACACAAATAAAGAAGTTAGTAGTTGCTGAAATATTGAAATAACTTTCATTCTAGTTGGTACAGGTTGAGTATCCCAAATATGAA
Organism: Piliocolobus tephrosceles; assembly: GCF_002776525.5. Taxonomy (NCBI): domain Eukaryota; kingdom Metazoa; phylum Chordata; class Mammalia; order Primates; family Cercopithecidae; genus Piliocolobus; species Piliocolobus tephrosceles. Next base: position 58,381,246 of record NC_045444.1, read on the forward strand.
CAACCAAAACCTGAAATGCTCCAAAGCTGGCAACTTTTTGAGTGTTTTTGAGTGCCCGCCAACATGACGTTTAAGAGAAACATTCATTTTAGCATTTCGGATTTTGGATTTTTAGATTTGGGATGCTCAGTAGGTATTAATGCAAATATTCCGAAATCCAAAAAAACACACAAAACCAAAAAAACCCAAAACACTTGTGGTCCCAAGCATTTCAGAAAAATGATACTGTAAATAGCTCTGTCCCACACCCCCTGAGTTTCCTTCTCTACTTCCCTGGCCACTTTTCACATAGGAACCCCCCTAATCGCCACATGTTTCCCCCCACAATCCAGCAACTAAAGGGGAAATGCCCTCATAAACAAGGAGCCCCTGGATTGTAGCTCCCGTGCTATGGCCACCATCTGTACTTGCTAATTGGTTCCCAAGCCATACTGGTCCCTAAATGTTCTTGAATATCTAAGTGCAGGAATGGAGTAGTAAACAATTTAAACGTTTAGGCATGTAACTTGATTTCGGTAGGTTTTTTTTTTTTTTTGGATACAGTCTTGCTGTCACCTAGGCTGGAGTGCAGTGGCTGGATCTTGGCTCACTGCAACCTCCGCCTCCCAGTTTCAAGCGATTCTCCTGTGTCAGCAGGATCTTGGCTCACTGCAACCTCTGCCTCCTGGGTTCAAGCGATTCTCCTGTCTCAGCCTCCCTAGTAGCTGGGACTACAGGAGCCCACCACCACACCTGGTTCATTTTTTTGTATTTTTAGTAGAGACAGGGTTTTGCTACGTTGGCCAGGCTAGTCTCGAACTCCTGACCTCAAGTGACTGCTCGCGTCAGCCTCCTAAACTGCTGAGATTACAGGCATGAGCCACCGTGCCCGGCCGGTATTTATATTTTCTAAATTGCCTTTGTTGTTCACAGTATCCTATTTCAAATCTGTTTTCTTTTACTTTTTTTTTTTTTTTTAAAGAAAAGCCTGAAAACCTCTTTTGGTTTTTCTTTTTGCTTTGTCTTTGTCTTCCCGGCCTCTAAAAATCTGGGTAGCTGTTCTGAGATGTCGGGACCCAGGACTCGCTCTCTTGTTGCTCCGCCATTGGAGCCTCAACCTCAAATTCAAGGTGGTGGCACCTACATTCCAGGCAGCTGCTGGAGAAAGGAACAAAGAACAGAGCCAAAGGCACATGTATGCTGTCTTCTAAGGAAAATATTGGAAGCAGCAGTGTGTTGCTTTGTCACGCGTCCTGTTCAGCAGGACTGAGTTGTGTGGCACGTCCAGCTAAAGAGGGAGGTTCAGTTGAGTAGTATTTATTCAGGGTGGCCTTATGCCCAGCTAAAAAGTCTCTAACTGTGGGAAAAAGGAGAACTGATATTGGGTGACAGCCAGCACTTTCTGGCAGAGCTACTAAGCCTGTTATTTCATTTATCTCATTTAGAAAATAAACTGTGACCATATTAATTTCCTTTTCAAAACATTGAAAAATTTGTATTTCCTAAACTATTGGAATAGTGAAATGGGTATGGCGACCCACCAGGTGTGAGCTCATTAAGACTACCTTTTCTCTTGTTTTTTATTGAAATTATTTTATTGAAAAATGATGAAAAAAAGTCGCTTTTTCCTTTGCAGATGAACTATTTGATAACAGCTTTTAGGAAGTGAATCTTAGTTTTTGAGTTAACACTGATGATATTTATGCTTGGTACACTTGAAATATAAAAACCTGCTTGGTCACAACATGCTAGCATTTAAAATTATTAAAAGTGATGACTTAATGATAAAACTTTATTCCCATAACAGAAATTTGCTAAGCATCTACTATGTGCCAGGCACTGTGCAAAGGTCAGGGATAGAAATGGTGAGCTCACAGTCCAGTGTATACAGCTTCTTAGACTTGGTTTCTTGAAAGGAAAACTCACTAGAGTTTGGACTCCAAATCACAGATGTCATTTGGCGACTGATAAGTCGGGTATCTGGTAATTCAGAAGCACAGGAAATGATTAAATGCCACGTTTGACAAGATCTGGCAGCTGCTTTGTGAAACCGAAAGAACAGGATTGCTTGGAAACAATTATCAGAACTTGGGCTTTCATGTTTCCTTACTGCAGTAGATAGTGTTTTATTGTGGCTCTTTGAGAGATGTCTTACTGGTGTGAATTGCTTGGTCAGCTGAAAAACTTTTGACCTAATTTTATTTTTACTTTTTTTGAGACAGAGTCTCATTCTGTTGCCCAGGCTGGAGTGCAGTGGCACAATCTTGGCTTACTGCAACCTCCACCACCCAGGTTCAAGCGATACTTGTGCCTTGGCCTCTGGAGAGCTGGGATTACAGGCGTGCACCAGGTTGGTCTCAAACTCCTGACCTCAAGTGATCTCCCTGCCTGGGCCTCCCAAAGTGCTGGGATTATAGGTGTGAGGCACCACACCTAGCCACATTTTATTTTTATTTTTATTTATTTATTTTTTATTTTGTGAGATGGAGTCTCACTCTGTCAACCAGACTGGAGTGCAGTGGCGTGATCTCCGCCTCCCAAGTTCAAGCTGTTCTCGTGCCTCAGCCTCCTGAGTAGCTGGGATTACAGGCGCCCGCCACTACGTCCAGCTAATTTTTGTATTTTTAGTAGAGACAGGTTTTAACATGTTGACTAGGCTGGCCTCGAACTCCTGATCTCGATTCGTCCACCTCAGCCTACCAAAGTGCTAGGATTGCATATGTGAGTCACCACACCCAGCCCCAATTTTATTTTAAAATGAACTAGTTATATATTTATTTCTGTACTTCATAAATTTGTGTTGAATTGAAGTAGAATTCTTAATCATTTTAAATGCAGGCAAGTTGCTTTTGAGATTTTTATGTTGTTGCTGATGTTATTCTTTTGTCCTTGAGGTTATTGAAATTCTTATGTTGGGAGATTAGAAGCAAGTGTTGTTGGACCAAAGTCACACCAAAAATAGATCCTAGGGATAGAACCAGAATTCCAGAATTCTTTTCCTGTCTCCTCCTCCATTTTCCTGATCTGACGACTCTTTTTAGCATTCCATTTAAATAGTTGAAATTGATGGTTGTGATTTCACATTTTTCCCCCTAGTACATGGTAAAGACTTTGAACTGAAGGAGTTGAAAGTTGTGGATGTTAAAAACATGTTCTGCTTTGGATGTTCCTTTATTGTGTGAACTCCCTTGTTCTTAATGAGACACACCCATAGTAAAGTGCACTGAGTCAGGTTAAGAACTAGAACCCTCAGGCTCAAATGTCCCATGAGCATCATATTCACTAGAAAATGGGTTTAGTTCTAGCATGCTCTTTCAAGGAGGTAGGAAAGAAGGCATCTTGTGAAATTTCGGGAAGGCCAGGATAAAATTGCTGGTCTTGTGCTCCAGTTAAAGGTAACAGGTATTCTTTGCCTTTAACTTGGCCTTTAGCACAGATCTCAAAGTACTTAACAGACGTTAATTATAACTGACCATGCTCTTGTACAATAGATTTTTTTAAATGAGTAAACGGGGATGTAGTGATGTCATCAAATCTAGCAGCAAGGAGACTCGGTGTATGGTTTAGAGCAAGATCTGGGAGCCAGGGAGTGCTAGGCACAACTCCTGTTTTGTCACTTAGCAGCTGTGTGACCTTGGACAAGTTACTTGTCTTCTCAGTTTGTGTCCACGTGTGTAAAATGGGTGGTGGCAATAGTGTCTCTTATACTATGGTTTCTTATGATATCTCATAGTATTAGGCAGAGTACCCAATATGAGAGCATAGGAGATGATAGCTGTTGGGGCATTATTAACAATAATAGCTTGTTCGCCTCCTTTGACAGTAGGCTATGTTTGTGGTTTCTTAGAAGGTTATTAGAAATCTAGTCTTTTGAATGTGAAGTTGTAGTTGATAGTCAAAAGAGAGCCTCAGCCTTTTAACCAACTTTCTGTGTATACATGAAAATTCCAGGCTAGATTTGTTCCACTGTGAATTTCAGATCATACTTGCCCAACTGGATTATCCAGTTAGTATAATTTAAAAATAGGGTTTGGTTTTTCTTTTCCAGACACCCTTAAGGTTACAAAAAAAGCAGGATCTGCTTCCTGCCCTCAAGGAGTTTATAGCGTAGTAAAGTAAAATTGGGAGAAGCACTTGCCCTTAGAGATGATGAAACTTAAGTAGAGGTCTTGAAGGCAAATTCATAGGTAAAAGCTGGAGCTGGAGCTTGGTAATTGGTGGTGAGACAGTGTTTATGGGGTTGGGGGCAAGGTGGCAGGAAAATGTGAGCAAAGGCATCAAAGTCCTTGTGTGTCTGGGAAGTGAGAGGAGGGCCAGCTCCTGGTGGATGGCCAGGGAGTGGCTAGATGGAGGAGGAGGGCTCCCAGTTGTGGTGGGAAGAATGCAGCACAGAGTGGGAAGGGCACTGGGCTGGAAGCCCTACCCATGTCAGGGAATGTCTGAGCCTTGGATTTTTATTTTCTAGAATGAAGATACTTGCCCCCCAATTGCTGAGATATTTGAATAAAAGTATATGTGAAGGACTTTGTAATTAGAGAATGTCCTACAAATGTGAGTAGTTTGTTTGCTACTTTTTTGGCCAAGAAAAATAGTGGGATGCATGAATAATATACCTGAGGTTGTATTCATCCCATTTATCGAATGCCAAGGATATACCAGGTATTGCTCTAGGGGTTGTATTCAGGGAACAGAAGAGTCCCTGTGCCCATGGAGCTAACAGCATTCCAGGGGAGGAAAGATGGACAGCTGACTTTCATGATCTCAGGTACTGATGAAGATTGTGAAAAATTATTACATCAGGTAAATGTGGGAGTGATTTAGAGAGAGCTGGTAGCTAGGATGTTCAAGGAAGGGCCTCTGTGAGAAGGGAATGGTTGGCTGGGCACGGTGGTTCACGCCTATAATCCCAGCACTTTGGGAGGTGGGGAGTTTGAGACCAGCCTGACCAACATGAAGAAACCCTCTCTCTACTAAAAATACAAAATTAGCCAGGCATGGTGGTGCACGCCTGTAATCCAGGCTACTCGGGAGGCTGAGGCGGGAGAATTGCTTAAACCTGGGAGGCAGAGGTTGCAGTGAGCCGAGATCATGCCACTGCACTCCAGCCTGGGCAACAAGAGTGAAATTCCCTCTCCAAAAAACAAAAAAAAACAAAAAAGAGAGAGAGAAGGGGATAGTGGAGTTAGCCCTGAGGAATATGAAGGATGCAACCAGCGAAGATCTGAGTCAAGAATGTTTGGAACCAAAGGAAGCGATTGCGGTGACTCTGAGATGGAAATGAGGCTGCTATATTCAAAGGACAGAAACGGAGTCAATGTGGCAGGAGCGCACACTTGAGGGGGTGCAGCTGGAGAGGCAGAGAGGGGGCCACTCACCATGGGCCTTGTAGAATGTGGCAGGAATTCAAATTTCATTCCATTGGCCATCGGAACCCACTGGAGGGCTATAAGCAGAGGAGTTATGTGATACGACCTGAGATGTGCAAAGAACAGCAGTTGCTCTGTGGAGGATGGGCTGGGGTGGAACAAGAGTAGAAGCAAACCAGTTAGAATGATGCTATAGTTGTTCAGGTACGACGTGATGGTGGCTCAGGCCGTTGTTTTAGGAGTTTGCAGGAGCTCAGAGCAGACAGTGAAAGTGGCCACTTTGCGGCAAAACACAAATGAAAGGGTTGATCGCAAACTGGATTAAAGTTAGCAGTGAGAAAGCTGGAAAGGAACTACTGAGAAGTGGTCAGAGTAAAATGTGGAGAGTAGAGCCTGTAGACTTTATTGATGCATTGGATGTGGGATGTAAGGGCAAGTGAAGAATCAGTGATGACTCCTAGGTTTCTGGCCTGAGCACCTGGGTATATGGTGTACATTTAGTAAGACAGAGAAGTGGGCCGGGCATGGTGGCTCAAGCCTGTAATCCCAGCACTTTGGGAGGCTGAGGCAGGTGGATCACTTGAAGCCAGGAGTTTGAGACCAGCCTGGCCAATGTGGCGAAACCCCATCTCTACTAAATATATATATAGTATGTGTGTGTGTGTATATATGTATATAATATATACATGTATATTATTTATGTATTTATATATAAAATATATAAACATATATAATGTAAATAAATATATATATTTTGTATATATAAATATATAGTGTGTGTATATATATGTGTGTATATATACACACACACAAAATTTAGCTGGATGTGGTGGTACATTCCTGTAATTCCAGCTTCTTGGGAGGCTGAGGCATGAGAATCACTTCAACCTGGGAGGTGGAGGTTGCAGTAAGCCAAGATTGCACCACTGTACTCCAGCCTGAGGTGACAGAGCGAGACTGTCTCAAAAGAAAAAAATTTTAAATAAAGATACGGAAGGAGGCCAGATGCGGTGGTGTAATCCCAGCACTTTGGGAGGCCAAGGCAGGTAGATCAGTTGAGGTCAGGAGTTCAAGACAAGCCTGGCCAACATGGTGAAACCCTGTCTCTACTAAAAATACAAAAATTAGCCTGATGTGGTGATGGGCACCTGTAATCCCAGCTACTCGGGAGACTGAGGCAGGAGAATTGCTTGAATGCAGGAGGCAGAGGTTGCAGTGAGCCGAGATTGCACCATTGCACTTCAGCCTGGGCAACAGAGTGAGACTCTCTAAAAAAAAAAAAAAAAAAAGATAGGGAATGCTTATGGCGAGCCTGGCTGGGGGAGAAGCTGAGTTCTATTTTGAATGTATTAAGTACGAGGTGTTAAGTGGAAATGTTTAGTAGGCAATTGAATATCTGAGTATGGAGTTCAGGAGAGGCTGGGGCTGAAAAGAGGTATTTTGAGAATCATCAGTGAATGGATGGTGTTTCCAGCCCCAGGATGAGAGTGCGCAGCTAGAGATGAGGAAAAGGTCTAAGATCGGATGGAGGAGAGGAGCAACCAGCAAGCTTGAGGAGAAACTGGCAAGTATCGACTGACTTACATCCCTCTACCTTGCTGTCCTTCCTCCCACTGTTTGGTCTAGTTCCCAACTGAATCGAATTAGAGGGCCAAAAGTGAACTGGATGTGGGAAGTCACAGAGACACTTAGATCTCTGTGCTCTTAAATTGGAGCAGTGAGCCCACAGTTTAAATTTCTTGTTGGCCAGCTGTGGTGGCTAATGCCTATAATCCCAGCACTTTGGGAGGCCTAGAATTGCTTGAGCTCAGGAGTTTGAGACCAGCCTGGGCAACATAGCAAAACTCCATCTCTACCAAAAGAAAAATTAGCCAGGTGTGGTGGCATGTGCCTATAGTCCTAGCTACTAGGGAGGCTGAGGTGGGAAGATTGCTTAAGCCTGGGAGGTGGAGGTTGCAGTGAGCTGTGATCACACCACTGTACTCTAGCCTGGGTGACAGAACGAGATTACTCCCCCCCCAAAAAAAAAAAATTTATCGTGGGGGCAAGATAGGAATGATCTATAGTGGATAGTTTCTAACCTTGAAGAATATACAGGCAATGGTACATTTTCAGTTGGGGAAGAAAAAATTAGAAAGGGCTCTCTGCACGGTACCCTCCTAGTGTTACCGTTTGAAGTTCCAGCAGTGAAGAGGAGCCCCTGGTGTTTAATCTCACTGCTAACATTAATCAGGTTGGTGATAGACCCTTACATTTGTGTTTTGCCTCAAGGTGGCCACTTTCACTGTCTGCTCTGAGCTCCTGCAAACTCCTAATAATCCCAGGCACAGAGGGGAGTGGTGGTGTACTGTTCTGGTGTCTACTTTTATGATTCAAAAAATCTGTTCTTTTTGAAATCACATGGTACTTAAACATATGTATATTATCTTCTCTATCATCTTTTCCTCCCTTCATTTTTACTTTGGTAATTTTACCTATTAAGATTGTGAAGGAACTTGACATTTTAGGGATTTCTTTTAGATGTTGTGATGAAATATGGTTTTGCAATTTGATTTAGAAAGAGGTGGAATATAGCCCATTTTCTTTCTCCGGCTTCCCTCAACCTTCCAGTTCTTTACAGGTGGTTCATTGCTTTGATTACCAGAGGCCTTAAATGCAGGCTGCATGGTTGATCATGTGACCTGTGAGGTTCCCTTTGAACCTTTGTCCCTATTTCTGTAAAATTAGGAGCTCAAGTGAGATCAAGCTGGGCTTCCTTGGTCTCTTCCAGGGAATAGGGACTGGTGGGAGTCAGTGGCAGCAAGTCTTGTCTAAAGGTATGAGCAGCAACAAAGCAACACAGGAGGCAGGAAAGGACCAGGCTTCATTGATGGAGGTGAAGCTTGAGCTGAGATGTAGAGGGGATTGAGGGCTGGCACGTGTTTTTTGGAGAATGGGCAGCATTTGCACAGTGTGGAAGTACAAACCAAAAGCCTGGTAGACCAGCTCCAGATGGTGACCCCATCAACAGGAATAGGGTGATTCTCCTGCATTTTCTCATCTATAAGTAGCCATGTGGAGAATCCAAAAACCAGTTACCAACATTCAAAATTACTAGTGCTGTTAGTTCTGCAAGTGTAAAATTAGAAACAAAGTTCAAACTTCATCTGCCAAGTTGAAGTTTCCTAAGCGTTCTCTCAAAACCCACATTAATGGGCTCATTTTGGTGTTTGTAACCTGGTGAGTTCCAGATAAGGGCATTTGCGTTAACTAACTAGAGTTGCCTTTTGAAACCCCTCAGCCCTAGCTTTGGTTTCCCAAATGTGTGGGTATTTGGAGTAAACTGCTGTATGGCTAAGCTGTTGGTAAGCATTCGATTTTGAGAGCCCTGTTTCCTTTGCAGCTCTTACAAATGTATTACCCAGTAGGAATTGCTGGAAATTAGAACCACTGCCTCCTCTAATAAGTCTAGTTAAGGCGGGGAGGTGTGCCCAGTCACAGCACAGGGCAGAGCAGTCACTTAGCAGGGAGCTCAGGAAATGTTTGCTCAAGAAAAAGAGTGGAGAGGCCGGGCGCGGTGGCTCAAGCCTGTAATCTCAGCACTTTGGGAGGCCGAGACGGGCAGATCACGAGGTCAGGAGATCGAGACCATCATGGCTAACACGGTGAAACTCCGTCTCTACTAAAAATACAAAAAAAAAAAAAAAAAAAAACTAGCTG